>NC_087365.1:46131515-46434545 GCF_030014295.1 Loxodonta africana
CCTCGATCTGTGTCTTTTTTTTTTTTTATGTAATTCTTTTCCAGAACATTCAAGTAGGTGAAAAAAAATTTAAAAAACTGAAAAATAGGCATATTAAAAAAAAAAAAACTCACATCCTTGTTTTACATTTAAGTATTTTATTATTTCTACCCCAAACTTATTTTTTTTAAACAGAATTTGCACCAATTTTACTTTTCCAGCTTTAATGGAAGCAAAGTCATGAATAATATTTTCAAAATCTACTTCTGGAAAGCAATGAACTGTGAAATAATACATAAAAACGTATACATTAGGAGCGCACATTTTTCTTTGGCCTTGGGATGTAATACGGCACCCTGCAGGACGCTGGATATTGTCAATATATCTTTCCAAAATGTTGTAAGAATTGACATCCCCACCAAGAGTGGGCTTGATTTTTCAAGCATCATTTTGGATTAAGCTGCTTTCAGCAGAAGGTCATTATCTCTGCTTTCAGGCCCTTGTCTGAGAAGAGCCAGGAGCTGGCATGCCTACCTGAGCCGGCTTTCTGTCCTCCCTCACTTGTGAGAAATACCCAGCGGGCTCTGCGGAAGCCTGGCGGGCTCAGGTTACTGCAGGCTCTGCGAGCTGCCTTATCTCAGATCTGCAAAGCCCAGGCGCTTCAGTCTCCGGAAAACCTTTTAACTCTCAGGGCAGACAAACTCTAAAAACCCCAGAGCTGCCTTGGGGGCAATGGAAGCAGCTCCTGAATTGACTAGATCTGGGAGTCCTGCTGGAATAATCTCATTATTGTTCCCTTACCTGTGGCCACCAAGAGCTGTTCCATTTGTTCATTTATTTATTCCCTTGTTCTACACCCAGAGCCACTGCTCTGAGCAGCCTGAGTCAAGCCCTGGGACCAAGGTGATTTAGTCATGGTCTCTGGAGCTCTAAAGGGCGGACAGACCGGTAAACAAAGAGTTTCCAAAACCCTTTCATGTCCATTATTATCTCTCCACATCATCCCAGGAGTCTGGGAAGCACTTGGGCCAGATATAATTGGATGTCAACAGGTATCTCAATTTTAGTGTGACCAGGGCATTAATAGTAATAATACCGTTGTTTCTGTTGTTAGGCGCCTTCTAGTCTGTTCTGACTCGTACGAACCCTGTGTACAACAGAAAAAAACACTGCCCAGTCCTGCACCATCCTCACAATCATTGCTGTTCGAGCGCATTGTTGCAGCCACTGTGTCAATCCATCTCATAGAGGGTCTCCCTCTTTTTCGCTGACCTTCTGCTTTACCAAGCATGATGACCTTCTCAAGGTCCCTCCTGATAACATGTCCAAAGTACCTGAAAGAAGTCTCACCATCTTTGCTTCTAAGGAGCATCCAGGCTGTACTTCGTCCAAGACAGATTTATTTATTCTTCTGGCAGTCCAAGGTATAGTCAATATTCTTGCCAACACCATAATTCGAAGCCATCAATTCTTCTTTGTCTTCCTTATATATTGTCCAGCTTTTGCATGCATCTAAAGCCGTTGAAAAAACCATGGCTTGGGTCAGATACACCTTAGTCCTCAAAGCGACATCTCTGCTTTTTAACACTTTAAGGGGGTCTTTTGCAGCAAAAAAAAAAAAAAAAATTTTTTTTTTTTTTTTTTGCAGCAGATTCGTCCAAAGCAATACATTGCTTGATTTCTCGACTACTATAGAAGAAGAGACTGTTTGCTGCACCAGGCACTGTTCTAGGCACTTTACCTATATTAACTCACTCAGTTCTCATAGGGACCCCTCGAGTTTTTAGCTCCATTTTACAGACGAGGAAACAGGCATAGAAGGGCTCAGTTGCTTGTCTAAGTTTCTGCTGATGACAAGCGCAAAGCTCTGAACCCAAGGATCTCGCTCTAGAGTCAGATACACTGTGATCTTAAATTCCTGCCCATTCTCCCACGATCTTCCACATCTCAGAAAATGGCACTGAAAAAAAAAAATTCAGGAGCCATTTTTATTTCACTACCAACTCTTTCCACAACTGACTCTTTCTCACCACTCAAATATCAGAGACACCTGATGTTTGGGTTTGCCCAGAAGCAGACACCGAGACAAGGATTCCAAAGCAAATAGTTCATTTGGGAGATGGGAGACAACGATCCACGGGGAGGGGGCGCTGAGACGGAGGAGAGAAGGGAGCCAACACAGGGCGCCTCATCAGGCCAGCTACCACAGTGGTGACGGCAGCTTCACCCTTTGGAGAAACTCTGGGAAACACACTTCAGAATTCTTCTGCCCCAGGGGTGAGGGAGCTGGGATAATGATGCACTAACTCCTGAGAGTCAGTGGTTGCGATCTGCTGAGAGCCACAGTATTAAATTACGCGTGCTGCTGCTCTGATAACAGCAAAGATTTCCAGTTTTATGAAAAGGAACTCTATTATGAATTCACTTGTGTCCTCCAGAAATATATGTTGAATTCCCGGGCTTTGTCCCTGTCTTAGTCATCTAGTGCTGCTATAACAGAAATGCCACAAGTGGATGGCTATAACAAAGAGAAATTTATTCTTTCACAGTCTAGTAGGCTACAAGTTCAAATTCAGGGTGTCAGCTCCAGGGGAAGGCTTTCTCTCTCTGTTGGCTCTGGAGGAAAGTCCTTGTCATCAATCTTCCCCTGGTGGAGGAGCTTCTCAGTGCAGGTAGCCCTGGTCTAAAGGACACGCTATTCTCCTGGCTCTTATTTCTTGGTGGTATGAGGTCCCCATGTCTCTCTGCTCACTTCTCTCTTTTATATCTCAAAAGAGATTGGCTTAAGACACAATCTGTTCTTGCAGATGGAGTCCGGCCTCATTAACATAACTGCCGCTAAGGCCACCACATCAACAGCATAGAAATAGGATTTATAACACATAGGCAAATCACATCAGATGACAAAATGGTGGATGATCACACAATACTGGGAATCATGGAATAGCCAATTTGACACATATTTTGGGGGCACACAACTCAATCTATGACAGTACTTATGGATGTGATACTGTTTGGAAGTAGGATTTGTCTTTTGTTAGGTTAATGAGGTCATACCAGTACTGGATCCTAAACCCAATCACTCCTGAACTATACAAACGCCCAAATAGACATAAGCTCACTTCTAACCACTCCCCCAACACACAGGGGAAGACAGGCACAATGTGAGGATCATCTACAAGCCACAGAATGCCAAGAAACCCCAAGGAACTGAGGAAAGCCCAGGGATACCAACACAGAAGGTATAGGCAAGGCTGTCTTAGTTATCTAGTGCTGCTGTAACAGAAACACCACAAGTGGATGGCTTTAACAAAGAGAAATTTATTCTTACACAGTCTAGAAGGCCAGAAGTCCGATTCAGGGTGCCAGCTCCAGGGGAAGGCTTTCTCTCTCTGTTGGCTCTGAAGAAAGGGCCTTGTCATCAATCCTCCCCTGGTGGAGGAGCTTCTCAGCACAGGTACCCAGGTCCAAAGGACGTGCTGTTCTCTTGGCTCTTGGTTCTTGGTGGTACGAGGTCCCATGTTTCTCTGTTTGATTCTCTCTTTTATATCTCAAAAGAGATCGGCTCAAGACACAATCCAATCTTGTACATTGAGTCCTGCCTCATTAACATAATTGCCGCTAATCCCGTTTCATCAATATCATAGAGATAGGATTTACAACACATAGGCAAATCACATCAGGTGACAAAATGGTGGACAATCACACAGCACTTGGAATCATGGCCCAACCAAGATGACAGATTTTTGGGGGGGACACAATTCAAACCATGACAATGGCTAAGACCCTGATATGGAGTTTTAGCCTCCGGAACTGTGAGGAAATAAATTTCTGTTCTTTGAAGCCACCCACCCATGGCATTTGTGTTACAGCAGCACTAGGTAACTAAGACAAACCCCCAGGGCTTGCTCATCCCTTCTCTCCTAGAGTCCCCTTCCCTTCCTTGTACCATAAGAGAAAGCAGAGAAGAAAAGGAAGCCCTTAAAGAGTTCATTACTAAGCAGGTCAACACTGTGGGCAACTGGAGCTTAATCCCGCTTAGGTCCTCTGGGGGGCAGTACAGAATATGCATCTCAGAGTGATCCCACCTCCAAGGAGAGGGAGTGGAGGTAGTTACCCTCCAATCCCCATCTGTCATTGGTTGGGGGCTGCTTTTGGGGACATTAACTCTTGGGCACTTCTGGCTTGCTCTGAACAGTATGCCCCTGGGGCCAGAACAGGAGCTCAGGCAGAGAAGTACAGGTATTCCCAAAGAGTGGTCTTTGGTGTGAGGAGGCCAGCGCAAGAGGATATGGAAGGGGCATCAACAGTGGCTGCTCCTGGTAGCTTACTCTTCAGAAGGAAAGCCAGACAAAGGCCATCATCGATTACACACCAACTGTTTGCCTAGCATCACATTGAGTGGTTTCCTTGTATAATTTTACTGCAGACTTGCTAATCTGGTCCCCATATTTAGATGAGGTAGAGAAAGCTTAAGGAAGTTAAGGACTTTGCCTAAAGCCACAGACCCAGTTAAGCCTGGTGGATTCAGGATTAAAACCAGGTCTGTGTCATTTGCCAGATCCAATATTTTTCCCGTCATGCGATTTCTCTGCATCTCTGAGGTGCGTGATTCCCACCAATCTGGACCGTTGGGGTAATACATACCCAGGCTATCGTGAGTGCCGAAGTGAATAAAATGCTAATCCTCATCAATAGATTAAACTGAGAAATGCTTAAACCAGAGATCTGCCTGCAATAAAAGCAATTGGGTTATTGCTTTGTAATTTGACTGCTCACATGAGCCCAGGAAGCTGCCTTATAGCTTTACAAATCTGTGATAATTTCCTTCAACTTTTCCATTTTATTACTGCCATTAAAATCCTGTTGTGTTCTCAAAGCAGAAAAAAAAAAATGATTAAAACAGATGTGGCTCTTAAAGTTACAATATGAATTTTACAACCCCAGGTTTTATGATACTGAGGGAAACTTCAGCCACCAGGGTCAGAGGCAAGAAAAGTGGGACCGGATTTCTGAAATGGGTTTGGGGAGGGGGAAGAAGTAGGGGCGAGGGGCTCGGAATGACAAAGAGAGCCAACAGAGTTAATTTCCTGACATTTACTTTCCTCTCCACACTCTCTGGACCGCAGGGGGACCAACTGCAGAATGTCACAGACGCAGCCCTCTCTCTGCACCCTAAAGCTGAGTTCACCCCACAGCTCCTGTGATTTGACTAGACCACTTTCTCTCACTCCAGCCTCGCTCTCACCACCCCCAAACACAAATCATAACCGTCCAGTTAAATAGACAACCGTGATTTTGTTTTGTTGTTTGAGGTAGCACCTTGTAGTTAAAAAAAAATCAAGAACCACTGAAAGTTTGGCGATTTAAACCCACTCAGAGGTTATTTGGATAGAGGTGTCTCAGAAGACGGACCTAGCAGCTGCTTCTGAAAGGTCACACCTTGAAAGCCCTGTGGAGCAGTTCTAGTCTGCACATGTGGGGTTGCCATCAGTCAGAGTCAACCTGATTACAACTGTTTTTTGTGGGTTTTTTTGGTGTCTAATCCTAGATCTTCAGCTAATTGACCCCGTGACTTGGGCAAATCACAACTTCTGTGTGCTTCAATTTCTTTGTCCATAAAACCAAGGAGTTGTACCAGATCCCTAAATTCTCTCCTAGCCCTGCAAATGCATGATCACATCTGCAGGGCCACAGTGCCTGGCACAAAGGAAGTTCTTAATACCTACTGTATGAAGGAATTAATGATCTCCTAGATTTGTCTCTATTTTTCCTTTTGGAAAAATGAGGGAGTTATTAATCTCCACTAATAAATCATGCAAAAGTCGGATAGTGAAAAAGGAAGACTGAAGAATTGATATGTTAGAATTGTGGTGTTGATGAAAAATATTGAATACAGTGTGGACTGCCAAAAGAACGAACAAATCAGTCTGAGAAGAAATACAACCAGAATGCTCCTTAGAAGCAAGGATGGCGAGTCTTCAGCTCGCTTTCTTTGGACACATTATTAACAAAGACTAATCGCTAGAAAAGGACATCATGTTTGGTAAAGTGGAGCTTCAGTAAAAACAAGGGAAACCCTCAATGAGACGGATTGACGTAATAGCTGCAACAGTGGACTCAAACTTACTAACGATCATGAAGATGGCATGTGAAGATGACAACATTTCATACTGTTACACATAAGGTCACCACTGGTCAGAGCCAACTCAACAGCAACAAAACAACAATGACCAAAAAGAGCTAAAACAGCCATGAGGTCTTGTTTCCTTTTCAAAAAATGAACGATCGGACTGACAAAGATTTTTTTTTTTAAATTTTTATAATTTTTATTGTGCTTTAAATGAAAGTTTACAAATCAAGTCAGTCTCTCACACAAAAACCCATATACACCTTGCTACACACTCCCAATTACTCTCCCCCTAATGAGACAGCCCGCTCTCTCCCTCTACTCTCTCTTTTCATGTCCATTTTGTCAGCTTCTAGCCCCCTCCACCCTCTCATCTCCCCTCCAGGCAGGAGATGCCAACATAGTCTCAAGTGTCCACCTGATCCAAGAAACTCACCCCTCACCAGCATCCCTCTCCATCCCATTGTCCACTCCAGTCCCTGTCTGAAGAGTTGGCTTCAGGAATGGTTCCTGTCCTGGGCCAACAGAAGGTCTGGGGGCCATGACCACCGGGGTCCTTCTAGTCTTAGTCAGACCATTAAGTCTGGTCTTATGAGAATTTGGGGTCTGCATCCCACTGCTCTCCTGCTCCCTCAGGGGTTCTCTGTTGTGTTCCCTGTCAGGGCAGTCATCGGTTGTAGCCAGGCACCGTGTAGTTCTTCTGGTCTCAGGATGATGTAGTCTCTGGTTCACGTGGCCCTTTCTGTCTCTTGGGCTCATAATCACCTTGTGTCCTTGATGTTCTTCATTTTCCTCAGACTGGCAGAGATTTAAAAGAGCCATACTCAGTGCTGACAAAAATGTGGAGAAACACGGATTCTTCTATAAGGCTGTTGTTGTTAGGTGCCATCAAGTTGGTTCCAACTCATAGTGACCCTATGTACAACAGAACGAAACACTGCCTGGTCCTGCACCATCCTCACAATCATTGCTATGCTTGAGCCCATTGTTGTAGCCACTGTGTCATTCCATCTTCTTGAGGGTCTTCCTCTTTTTTGATGACCCTCTACTTTATCAAACATGATGTTCTTCTCCAGGGTTTGATCCCTCCTGATAACATCTTCAAAGTAAGTGAGACAAAGTCTTGCCATCCTTGTTTCTAAGGAGCACCGTGGCCGTACTTCCAAGACAGATTTGTTTATCCTTCTGGCAGTCCATGGTATAGTCAATATTCTTCACCAACACCGTAATTCAAAGGCATCAGTTCTTCCTCAGTCTTCCTTATGCATAGTCCAGCTTTCACATGCATATAAGGATTGAAAACACCGTGGCTTGCATCAGATGCATCTTAGTTCTCAAAGTGACATCTTTGCTTTTTAACACTTTAAAGAGGTCTTTTGTAGCAGGTTTGCCCAATGCAATACATTGTGTGATTTCTCAATTGCTGCTTCTATGCTAATAGGAATGTAAATGGCATAACATTTCTGGAGAGTATACATCAGAACATTAAATTGGCATATATTTTGAGTTAGCAATTTCACTCTCAGGAATCTATCCTAAGGAAATAATCAGAAAAACATATTTAGAACATGAAAACATGCTGACAGTATAAAATCCAGGGAAAAGAGAAGAAAGGATATAAAATTTTATACATTGTATCATTCCAATTTTATGTTTTAAAAAATAGCTGCATAGAAAGTAACTGAAAGGAAAACACCAATATGTTAAGTGTCTCTGTTTGCTAAGACTACAAATGATTTCTATTTCTTCATCTGTTTGAACGCTTATCTCACTCTCTTTTTTCAGGTCTCTGCTCAGATGTTGCTTCATCAAAACCTTACCTGACCAGCGGATCTAAAACAGCAGACCTGGCCCCACACCTCCCATCTCTCTCTTTCCCTTACCCTACTTTATTTTTCTTCACTATTGGACATTGTATTTTATATGGATTTATGTATTCATTGTCTGTATCCCCTGACTTGAATATTAATTCCATGAGTGCTGTATCCTCAGCACCTAGAACAGCGCCGGGCTCATGGAAGGCACAAAAATATGCATGGTAATTTGAATGGATGGATAATATATGCAAAGATAATATACTTGCAAGGATAATTCATTACAGTTCTGTTTATAATAGTGAAAATTTGAAACCAAACTAAAGGTCTAACAGTAGGAAATCAGTTAAATGTACTACAGTATATTTATGCATGTAGCCCTTTTTTTAAGTTTTTAAACATGTATGTGTGTTTGTGAATAATTGTATTTTTCTTCCTAACTACGTAAGAACAAACACAATATGTGCTACTTGGAACTAATTAATCAACACAAATGAGTTTAATTTTTTTTTTTTTTAAACCTCACGATCTCTCATCCTCACTCTGACACTCAAATCACACCTTAAGCTTTAATAGTTGGGTAAGAATTTTAATATCTGTATATTTTTTCAGTGCTCATACAAACACAGACCAACATATAGTCACATAAATAAGATCCCCACCCTTTCTCAAGTTTGATTAATGAATATGCATTATGGATACCTCTGTAGGCAGGTAGATAGGTAGATATCAGTAGATCTAATTCAAACTGCAACGTAGAAGTCACAGAATGAATGTAATACAATTTATTAAATAACTACACTGTGTCTATTAGGACGTTCAGATGGTTCCCAATTGTTTGCCTGTATAATTAATGCTGCAGTAAGCATCCTTGTGACATGTCTGATACATTGGTCTTGTTTATGTAGGATGGAGTTCCAAATACTATGGGTTTTCAGGGTCAAAGGATTCAAGCATTTTTAATTTAATAATATTGTCATAATACATTTAACTTAATAAAATAATATTTTGGTTTAACAAAAGTTTTTAGTAATACCTCAAAAAAACATTGTAGCAATTCACATTCCACCAGGAATGTGTGACTGTTTCCTCACCTCTTCACCAGCTCTGGGTGTTACCAGTCTTTTCCATTTTTTGGCAAAAAAGCAGTGTAAAATAAAAATGAGTTGCCATTGAATCTGTCTTATGATGACCCCATGTGTGTTAATGTGTGTCAGACTAGAACTGCACTCCAAAACGTTTTCAATGGCTGATTTTTTTCAGAAATAGGTGGCCGGGTCTTTCTTCTGAGGTGCCTCTGGGTACACTTGAACTGCCAACCTTTCGGTTAGCAGCTGAGCACATTAACCATTTGTACCTCCCAAGGACTCCAAGTGTAAAACAGTATTTATTCGTGGCAAATGCCACAAATCAGTGCACTGCTCCCCCAGAGCCAGTTATTCAACACTTACCAGCTGTCTTAGTCATCTAGTGCTGCTATAACAGAAATACCACAAGTGAAAGGCTTTAACAAAGAGAAACTTATTTTCTCACAGTAAAGTAGGCTCAAAGTCCAAATTCAGGGTCTCAGCTCCAGGGGAAGGGTCTCTTTCTCTGTCAGCTCTGGAAGAAGGTCCTTGTCCTCAATTTTCCCCTGGACTAGGAGCTTCTCTGTGCAGGAACCCCAGGTTTAAAAGACACAGTCTCTTCCCGGTGCTTCTTTCTTGGTGGTATGAAGTCCACAACTCTCTGCTTGCTTCCCTTTCCTTTTATCTCTTGAGAGATAAAAGGTGGGACAGGCCATACCCCAGGGAAACTCCCTTTACCTTGGATGAGGGAGGTGACCTGAGTGAGGGTGGTGTTACAATCCCACCTAATCCTCTCAACATAAAATTACAATCACAAAATGGAGGACAGCCACACAATACTGGGAATCATGGCCTAATCAAGTTGACACATATTTTTGGGGGGACACAACTCAATCCATGACACCAGCACACCACTGGGAGGGAGTATGTACAGGAACCTAGACAGCAGAGTTGTAGGGAGAGGGCTGTCTGGCAGGAGCTAAGGTCTTCAGTGGAAGGACACAGCCAAGCCACAGTGGTCCAGCAGGCAATTTTATCCACATCCAGAAATACCTTGTTAAGATAGCGTTGGATTTTATACAATTTAAGGATTAACTTGAGAAGGGCTGAAATTTTGTGAAATGAAATCTTCCCATTCAGTAACATGGATGTCTTTCCATGGACTCCCATTTATTTAGACTTTTGCTTCTTGTTCTTTGATTAAATCTTGTAATCGTTTCCATATGGGCCTTATACCTTTCTTCTTAAATTCCTTCGTATTTTATAGTTTAGATCACTGATATGAATGAAATGTTTGTCTACGTTCATTTAAAACTGGTTATTGTTGATAAAAAGAAAACTTATTGATCTCTTCACATTCAGTACATATTCGAGCAACTTCTAAATCACCATCTATAACTACCAAACATGAATGTGAATGTTCTTTTTAAGTAGAACCTTTTAGATTTTCTAAGCTTACAATGATATCATCTGCCAAAAAGAAAGATAATTTTGTCCCTTGATTTCCAATATTTACACTTATTATTTCATTTCCTTCTATAATTGCATTAGCTAGAAACTCTGCAACAACAGTGTAGACAGTAGCTGTCCTATTTCTTATTTGGGGGCCTAACTAGTGTTTCACAGTATATGTATAGTATGTCTACTATTCATTTGGAGTAAATATTTTTATTCTTATCATGTAGTTTCTTCCTAGTCTTGGTTTTACTTAGAGAGTTTTCTCCGGGAACAGCTGTGAAATTTTACCAAATGCCGTTTCAACGTATCCTTTTTTTTTTGGTTTATAATCTCTGGTTTTGCTCGCTTAATTTGCTGACGTGATGTTGTTATAAATTATATTGTCAGATCTCCGAATGATGAGCCATCCCTGTCTGCCTGAAACAAACGCCATTTGCTCGTGATCTATTACCCTCTTAATATTCCACTAAATTACATTTGCTGACATTTTATTGAAAAGTTTTAGCATCTTTATTTATAAGTGAATATGATCTAGAGTTTTTCTAATTGTATTAGGAACGACAGACCTTGGCATTAAGCTTGTGCTTCGCTTTCATGAATGATTTTTGTGGCCTGGGGCACTTTGAGTAACATTTTGGTCAACTTTAGCACTTTTTCCTGCGGTGGTGCTATTGCTGCTGGGCGCCCTAGAGTGGATTTTCTACTCCAAGCAACCCCATGTGACTGAGTAGGACTGCCCCATAGGGTTTCCTAGGCTGTAATCTCTATGGAAGCAGATCACCAAGTCTTTCTCCCTTAGAGCCCCTGGATGGATTTAAACCATCAACTTTTCGGTTAGCAGTTAAGCACTTAACCACTGCGCCACGTGGGCTCCTTTTTCCCCTGGTACCAAAAAACCAAACTCACTGCTTTGTGGAGTTGATTCCAACTCATAGTGACCCGAAAGGACAGAGTAGAACTGCCCCACAGAGTTTCCAAGGCTGTAATCTTCACGGGAGGAGACTGCCGCATCTTTCTCCTGCAGAGCGGCTGATGGGTTCGAATTGCCCACATTTGGTTAGCAACTAAGTACTTAACCGTCGTGCCACCTGGGCTCCTTTTTCCTATGGTAAATATCTTTTTCACATTTTTACTCCTTCTTGAGTCACTTTTGGTAATTTGCCTTTTGCTTAGAAATCACTTATTTCCTCCGGATGCGCCAAAATAGTTTTCTTATCATTATTTTACTTCTATATTTGTAATTGCCTCCTTTGTCATACCTAATACATGTTATTTTATTTTTCTTCACAAAGGACTTATCTAGCATATTTTTCCTCCCTGAAGAGCCAGGATTTGGCTTCTGGTCTCAGAGTAGTGGGCTATAGTGAAATGGGAGGGCCTCTGGGTATACATCCCAGCTCTGCTGCTTACCAGCCGAAGGACCTCAGCAATCATTTCGCCTTGCTGAGTGGTAGGTTCCCCATCTGTAAAATGGGGTTAGAATTGGGCCTAACTCCCAGGTTGGTTATGTAAAGAAAACAACAAACAGCGTAAGAAGCCTACAACACAATTCCTGGCACACAGTAAAACCTCAGTGGCTATCACTCATCACACTCAGCGTCCAGCCCAAACTCTGCCCTGAGTCCCGTGCCTTCAGGCCCCTGTCTTGTATCACCTCCTCCAAGTTGCCCATGACACACTGAACCTGCTTTATTTCCATCAGCAGGCCATGGCATCTCCACCTCAGGGGGTTTGCATATGCCCTGCCATCCACCTCAAGTTCTCCTCCCAGCTCCAAAGCCCTTCCTTCCCACAACAACTGCTGCTCATTGTGCAGATCTCCGGCCAAGCATCACTTCTGCAGAGAATTTCCCACATGGCTCCCACCCATCGTACATGCCCTTCCCATTCTGTGCTTCTCCTTAAGGACAGCTGGCACACTTGTCATTACCCACCTGGTTAGTGCTTGCACACCTCTAAGCTGTGCACACCAGCAGGCAAGGACACTGTCCCTGGCCTGTAATCTCACCCCTAGGACAGGGCCTGGCACACAGTGGGCACTCCATAAATACTTATTGACTGAATGAATGAATGAGATGAACTAAAATTTGTGCTCAGATTTGGAGGTTTCCGAAGGGATAATAATCAACCTCGCTCAGGTTAAAAACTCATTTGTTTGCCATCCAAACCAAGCCAAACTGACTGCGGTCGAGTAGATTCCAACTCATGATGACCCATGTGTTTCAGAGTAGAACTGCTCCATTGGGTTTTCTTGGCTATAATCTTTATGGAAGCAGGCTGCCAGGCCTTTCTTCTGCAGTGCCACTGTGTGGGTTTGAACCGTCAACCTTTAGATTAGCAGTTAAACACAAACCCACTTAGGGACTTTGCATGTTATCAAAACCAAGAAACTCAAACCCATTGTCATCAAGTCAGCTCTGGCTCATAGAATTGCCCCCGTTTCCAAGGAGCACCTGGTGGATTGGAACTGCCGACCTTTTGGTTAGCAGCCATAGGTCTTAACCACTACACCACCAGAGTTTCTGGCATGTCATTAGGCACGTCTAAAACTTTCACCGGGAGCTGGAATGGCGGGCACCACAGCTGTGGAATTTGTGCTGTGACTTCTCACCTGGCCTGGGCTAGCATAAAAACACCTCCCAGTCCCGCCCCACCCACACTTCCTTCTAGGCACTCCTCTGAGCCGAGACCACACTTCATATTTACAAAAGTCCCTGTCTAACCTCTGCTCTTTTCCCCCTGAAAATCTAATAAAAATACCCAAACCCAGTGCCGTCGAGTCGATTCTGACTCATAACGACCC
The DNA here is from genome assembly GCF_030014295.1 of Loxodonta africana. Classification (NCBI taxonomy): domain Eukaryota; kingdom Metazoa; phylum Chordata; class Mammalia; order Proboscidea; family Elephantidae; genus Loxodonta; species Loxodonta africana. Next base: position 46,144,767 of record NC_087365.1, read on the forward strand.
TATAGGACCGAGTAGAACTGCCCCATAGAGTTTCCAAGGAGCGCCTGGTGGATTCTAACTGCCAACCCTTTGGTTAGCAGCTTATGACAATAATATGTGCTTATCATACACCAAGCATTGAGCTACACAGTGAGCACATTTCAGCTCACTTAATCTTCCATTAAGCCTAATATGGTAGGGTAATATGGTAGGGTACACTTATTATTCCCATTTTAAAGGCAAGGAAACTGAGGTCCAGAAAGATTAAATTAATTGTTCAAGGTCACACAGCAGCTAAGTGATGGAGCCAGACAGTCTGACCCCAGAAAAATCTCAAGTAACCATGAAACTATATAATAATGACTTTCAAACATTTCTGACTGTGACTCACAGTATCACGACCCAGTTCACACATACACATATGCCTCCTCATACAAGACTGAAACAAAAGTCTCACAAAACAACACTTATTTCTATTATGTGCTATGCATTCTTTCTCTCTTTTTATTTTTTTAAATGATGGTCATGACCCAGAGGAATGTATATGTTGCACATTTCCAGAAGATTAAAATTAGGTATATATCATATTTGAGTACGCACTGCTGCTTTTTATTAGGTTTTAAATTATAATACATATTTGCTTATGTGTGCAGAAACCCTGGTGGGGTAGTGGTTAAGTGCTACGGCTGCTAACCAAAGGGCCGGCAGTTCGAATCCTCCAGGCGCTCCTCGGACAGTTCTACTCTGTCCTATAGGGTTGCTATGAGTCGGAAACGGCTTGATGGCATTGGGTTTGGTTTTTTGGCTTATGTGTGCATACATTATCTCTTGAAGGATACTGTGATATGCAGAATAATCTCCCCTAACCCGCACTCTCCCCTCCATGTCTTCATCCCTGGAACCTTTCACATTATACTATATAAAAAGTTATGTTACACTTTAAACCTTCAACCAAAACTATCCCCTGAAACCTTCTTTGAACCAAAAGAAGTTGTTAGGGGTAGGAGCAGCTGGTGGATTCAAACTGCTGACCTTTTGGTTAGCAGCCAAGCTCTTCGCTACAGCACCACCAGGGCCCCTGCAGCAGCCACAGGGCACGAATACAGATAGCCAGTAAGCTGGTGACAGAGCTGGCAAATGAGTTGAGGGACAGGAGTGGGAAAGTACAAAGCATAAAAAAAAAAAAATTCTTTCAATTTTGAACCATGTGAACATATTAGTTTTCGTTGTTGTTTTTTTAACAACAACAAAAAAAAAATGTTTTAAATGTTTGGGGACCCTGTAGGTCTCCCCTGAGCACAGTCTGGAAACCATTGATTTATTCCAAACCTCTGTCTGCCTACTGCCTCATTGGGTAATTTTGCCTTCCCGGCATGAATCCTCTCTTCTTCAGCTAACCGAGTTTGACTATTCGTCTCGAAACACTTTTCCCACACTTGCTGGAAAAACTTTTCCCATCCTCACTCTCTGTCCTGTGGTTTAGGTAGGTCTGACTCCACCCCCTTACCTCCAGGGTGGGCATGTGAGTCAGGCATAGCTAATTAGAGCATTAGTCACCCAGCCACAGTGAGTGGTTCAAGGGTGGGCATGTGACCTAAGCCTAGCCAATGAAAAGACTGCCTCTCCCTGGACACAGTGAACAGCTAGCTGAAGGATGGGCATGTGATCCAAGTAGAAAGAATCAACGTCAAACTCAGGAATTTTGCTATAACTATCAGCAAAGAGGGAGGCTGAATGGGTAGGAGGTAAACGTGGAGTTACTGAGTCCATCTTTGCCACCGGCTTGAGGCAAGCCCAGCTGAGAGTGAAAATCAAGACAGAGGAAATCAAACCCAAGAAACAAAGAGACAGATTCCTGAGGCAGCAATAGAGCACCTGGATCGAGCTGTGCCTGAAGCCACATGGCATTCCATAGGCCAATAAAATCCCTTTTGTGGCTCAAGTCAGTTTGGTCTGGGTTTTTGTCACAACCAAAAAGTGACCAATAAGCTCTTCATTTTGTCGATGGGAAGACGGAGATGGAGAGAAGGTACGTGAAGTCCAAGCTCCCCAGGGAGTCTGTAGCGTGGCTGGGACAGAGTCTGCATCTGATTCTCTTCCGTTGCTTTTGCTGCCAGACCACAACTGGCCATTCACTACCCACTACCACCACTACCACGAAGAGCCCTGGTGGCGCAGCTGTTAACTGCTCGGCTGCTAACCATAAAGTCAGTGGTTAGAACCTGTCTGATGCTCGGTGGGAGAAAGGTGTGGCAGTCTGCTTCCATAAAGATTACAGCCTTGGAGAAACCCTATGGGGCAGTCCTGCTCTGTCCTACAGGGTCGTGGTGAGTTGGAATGGACTAGATGGCAAAGGGTTTACCACTGCCACAGACACACAGTTCTAGAATCCTTCCTTCCCTTCCCTTATTTTTTTGGACCAGATCTCCTTTATCTCGGTGAAGGGAAGAAGTAAGCAATGCTCCCCAATGTAAAGCAGAAAAGGTTTTATGGGGTGACTCAAATCTCCATGGTCTGGGTGGGGACATGGAGGCGATTCCCCAAAGCTCACCCAGTTCATACTCAGCATAGATGTGAAATCCCAGGCCTGGATCTTGGTGCACAATTGCACATTGAGGATTGTGAAAATGTGTTAAATAGATATGCAAACTGGCAGGACATGGGCCCTGAGATGGGGGGCAGACAGGGTGGAGAGGGACCCCTCCCAGGAACTGTGGCCATGCTCCAAAATGTCAGCGATGGGAGAGGATCCTGGAGAAAGGAAGACTTACAAGCAGCTCTGGATGAGAATTGCTCTGCGGTTTTACCCCAGAGGTGGCTGGGCCTCATCCCATTCACCTTGTGGCTTGGCCATGTCTCTGAAAACCCAGGCAGGGCCAGGGAGCCATGCCCCAGTCCCAGGCAGACAACCCAGGGGGCCGGAGGTCGGAGTTGAAGAGTTTAAATCCAGCACAGTTCCTGAATGTTCCTGGGCCCCAAAGAGTAACCCGAGAAATTGTTTGTATCAGCGAGGGATGACTTAACTCTTGGCAAATTCTGGAAAACAGCCTCTCTTCCTGTTTCTCAAGGCCTTCCAAAGAAAAGAAACAGTTTGGGTTTTGCTCGGCTCTGTGGCTGATTGTAGACTCCCACCCCACGCAGCGTGGGGGACCCTTGGGTGAGGTCTCAGCTCCCAGGAGCAGAGGAGGGGACATTCAGGGAGTGCAAACCAGACTATTTGCTTTTCTCTGGCCAAGGGGGCCTCTCAGTCCTGCAGGGACCAGCGAGGGTGGAAGAGTCGTCAACACCGATCCCAGAATCTCTACTCTGAACTGCACACTCCAGCCAAGCAAGGCTGGTCTCCTCGCCACCCCTACTCCACCTCATCCCGTGTCCTTTCCCACCACCTGGCCTTTGCACGTGCTGAGTCTCTTTCCTGGAACGCCCTCCCTCCTGTGACTAAACAAACACTTCTGATTTTCAAGACCCAGGTAGAGCTCTACACCCATCACGCGAAACTTTTATCTGAAAACCACAGTTCAACAAAAGTTTTGTTTTTCTTTCCCTGAACCAGCTACTTGATTTAATTCTTCATTCATTATTCAACAGATAACTCTTAGGGCAGCAGTTCTCAAAGAATCTGACCTCTTTAAACCCAAAAAAAAAAAAAAAAAAAATCGAACCCATTGACGTTGAGTTGACCCAACTCATATCAACCCTCTAGGACCGAGTAGAACTGCCCTATAGGGTTTCCAAGGCAGTAATCTTTACGGAAGCAGATTGCCACATCTTTCTTCCAAGGAGCGGCTTATAGTTTGGAACTGCTGACTGAGCACTTATCCACTGTGTCACCGGGGCTCCTTTATTAATTACCTCTTTACACTCTTAAAAATTATCAAGGAGCCCAAAGAGCTTTTGTTTATGTGGAGTCTATCTATTGATATTTACCATATTAGAAAATTGAGAAATTTTTAAAACATTAATTTGTGTAAAAAGGAAAAAAAAAACCACAACATGTTAGTATCAGAGGGATGACATCATCGTCAGTCATGTGGCCTCTGAAAAATGCCGCTGTACCCTTGTGAAAGGATGAGAGTGAAAAACAAAGCAAAGAGCATCTTAGCATTATTACAAAAAGTGTTTTGTTTCCATGGGCTTCCTGAGATCCATGGTCTTAGGGTATTTAAAGGCACTTTCTCTTGGAAACCTTGGTGGCCTAGCGTTTAAAAGCTACGGCTGCTACCTAAAAGTTACGCAGTTCAAATCCACTAGGCACTCCTGGGAAACTCTATGGGGCAGGTCTACTTTGTCCTTTAGGGTCACTATGAGTTGGAATCGACTCAATGGCAATGAGTTTGGATTTTTTTTTTAAGTTTCTCTCAGAGCCTTGGTGGTACAGTGGTTAACAGCTATGGCTGCTGACCAAAAGGTTGGAAGTTTGAATCCACCATTTGCTCCTTGAAAACCCTTCGGAACAGTTCTACTCTGTCGTGTAGCGTTGCTAGGAGTTGGAGTCGATTTCACAGCAATGGGTTGGTTCCGTTGTAAGTTTCTTTCTCTCTCTCTTCCTCTCCACACAAGCCTTCTTATCTTTTATCTAACACTGATTCTTTGATATAACTTTAGTATTCATTTTCCTTGTCTTATTAGCATTTTGAAAACTGAAATAGACTAGGATACGGTAGGTAGGGTAGGGTAATATAGGGGAAAGTGGGCAGGAAAGGAAAGAAAGATCAGTGTGCCAAGCACAGATTCCTAGCAATTGCTATAAATAGTTTTGCTATACACTGTTCCAGACGTGAACAAAGGTATAGAAATGACTGAAAATCAGCCCAATGACAACCCTATGGATCACAATGGTCCAACGCACAAATGATGGTGGGAATGGCGCAGGGCAGGGCGCAGTGTCATCCTGTTGCACTTGGGGTCACCATGAGCTGGGGACGGACTGGGTGACACTAACAACAACAGCATAGATATGAATACGGATATAGATATGGATATGAATGTGGGTATCTAATTGTTACTATAGGCTGTGATCATAAAGTTTTAAAAAATAGTACAGAGCTGGAACTTGATGGGACTGTCATGTTTTTCTGGGTCTCGTAAGTTTTCTGCCTTTCACAGGGTGTGGTCTTACCTCTTTTTTCTCACTTTCTATTAGTGGAAAATATTTACGTTTTCCTTCTCTGCCAGATTTCCGCCTTACACAGCTTCTGGCTTTCACATGTTTTACTGTATATTACAAGACCTCTTATGGAGATTGCTCAGTAGAAGGCAGTGTTTAGCAAAGAGGGGCATTTTCCCCTGGTGGTATGGGGAAATGATGGTTTGGTTGTATACTGAATGTGTATGTGGTATTAAATACCACTTTATTACATAATGATAGCATTAATCCTTCCTGTTTAATTATCTTTCAATTATTCCTATTCCATCCAGGAGAAAGCCTCACTGGGGGACTAGGTTATCTTCCTAACATTTGCTTATCTCTCTTTTTAATAGAGACAGAGATGGCTTCAAGCTCAGAGCTCTCAGCAAGCCACAACATCTAGCTGGGATTGAACAATGTTGTTTTGATTTCATTAAAAAAAATAGATAATTTTCAGTTACTCTTTATGTGTGACAGTGATGCTCGTTTTCTATTTTGAGTTGTTGTTGTTAGGGCTTGTCGAGTTGGCTCTGACTCATAGTGACCCTATGTACAACAGAACAAAACACTGCCTGGTCCTGTGCCATCCTCACAATCATTGCTATGCTTGAGCCCATTGTTGCAGTCACCGTGTCAATCCATCTCGTTGAGGGTCTTCCTCTTTTTTGCTGACCCTCTACCTTACCAATCATGATGTCCTTTTCCAGGAATTGGTCTAGCTTAATAACACGTCCAAAGTACATGAGATGAAGTCTCACCATCCTCATTTCTAAGGAGCATTCTGGCTGTACTTCTTCCAAGACAGACTTGTTCATTTTTCTGGCAGTCCATGTTATATAAAATATTCTTTGCCAATGCCAAAATTCAAAAGCATCAATTCTTCTTTAGTCTTTCTTATTCATTGTCCAGCTTTGCATACATATGAGGCAATTGAAAATACCATGGCTTGGATCAGGCACACCTTAGTCCTCAAAGTGACATCTTTGCCCAATGCAATAATACATCATTTGATTTCTTGACTGCTGCTTCCATGGCTTTGTTTGTGGATTCACGCAAAATGAAATCCTGGACAACTTTGATCTTTTCTCCACTTATCATTACATTGCTTATTGGCCCAATTGTGAGGATTTTTGTTTTCGTTATGTTGAGGTGTAATCCATACTGAACTCTGAAGTCTTTGATCTTCATCAGTAAGTGCTTCAAGTCCTCTTCACTTTCAGCAAGCAAGGTTGTGTCATCTGCATGTTGCATGCTGTCGATGAGCCTTCCTCCAATTCTGATGCCATGTTCTTCTTCATATGGTCCAGTTTCTTGGATTACTTGCTCAGCATTAGATTGAATAAGTACGGTGAAAGGATACAATGCTGACGCACACCTTTTCTAGTTGTTTTGTTCGAATGACTGCCTTTTGGTCTATGTACACATACCATATGAGCACAATTTAGAGTTCTGGAATTTCTGTTCTTCACAACTTGCTCTTGAACACAGAGTAGCTAAAGAGAAGGGAAGAAATGATAAAGTAAAACAGCTAAACAGAATATTTCAAAGGGCAGCTAAAGAAGACAAAGTAAAGTATTATAATGAAATGTGCAAAGACCTGGAGTTAGGGAACCAAAAGGGAAGAGCAACTTTGACATTTCTCAAGCTGAACAAACTGAAGAAAAAATTCAAGCCTGGAGTTGCAGTATTGAAGGGTTCTATGGGCAAAATATTGAACTACGCAAGAAGTATCAAAGGAAGTTGGAAGGAATACACAGAGTCACTGTACCGAAAATAATTGATCCACATTCACCCATTTCAGGAGGTAGCGTACGATCAAGAACCAATGGCATTGAAGCAAGAAGTCCAAGCTGCACTGAAGACACTGGCAAAAAACAAGGCTCCAGGAATTGACGGAATACCAACTGAGATGTTCCAACCGACAGATGCAGCTCTGGAAATGCTCACTCATCCATGCCAAGAAATTTGGCCAACCAACTGGAAGAGATCTATATTTGTGCCCATTCCAAAGAAAGGTGATCCAACAGAACAGGGAAATTATCAAACAATATCATTAATATTACATGCAAGTAAAATTTTGATGAAGATAATCAAAAAACAGTGCAACAGTACATCGACAGGGAGCTGCTAGAAATTCAAGCCAAATTCAGAAGAGGATGTGAAACAAGGGATACCAAAAATACAGACCAAACCCAGTGCCATCAAGTTGATTCCGACTCATAGCTATCATTGCTGAATTCAGATGGATCTTGGCTGAAAGCAGAAAATACCAGAAAGATGTTTACTTGTGTTCATTGACTATGCAAAGGTATTTGACTGTGTGGATCATAGCAAATTATGGATAACATTGTGAAAAATGGGAATTCCATTTTCAGTAGAGACACAATATTTCTTATTTAAGTAAATTTATTGAAGTAATAAAATGAGTTGATTTAAAGAAATACATTAAAAAAATAATATTACAGGTGGTATGCATATCTGGCAAAAAGCATGAGAAGAAGGTGGTCACCGAGTAGTTGAAGTTCCAGAAATACTGGTATTGTGGAAAGAGCACTAGATGGAGTCACACATATGTGGGTTGAAATTCCAGTTCTGTTACTCACTGGCTTTGTGATCTTGGGCAAGTGGTTCAACCAATCTATAATTCATTGCTCTTTTGGTTTCTGAAGGTTTTCAAGGGTCAAAGACATCCTGAGGTGACATCAAGTGGCCTCAGGTGAGAGAGAGAGCCCAATAATTTACTATGTACCATGTTCTGTGCTAAATAAACACTTTACAGTCACTATGTCATTTTAGGCTCACAACAAGCTTGAAATACGGACTATTTTCTCTAAAGTTAAGGGGAGAAGCCTGGGAGAAGTGAAATGATTTGCCCAAGGTCATCAGCTGGAAAGTACAGGAGCAGTGATTTAAACGCAGGTCCATCTGGGTGTGAAATCCATTTTATTCCCCACTACACTTGTCCATGGAAGAAAAAGCTGGTGATATACTTCCAAAAATTAGACAATGAAAACTGTATGCCTCCATGGACAGCTGCCTCCTTTGCCATGAGACCAGAAGAACTGGAGGGTGCCAGGGTACCATTACTAAACATTTCCATCAAAAATTTTATAGAAGAATCCTGATCAAAAGGGCAAAAATGCAGAACAGAATATCAAATTCTCCTGGAATCCAGACTTTCTGGAGCCATGGAGGCTGGATGAACCCCTGAAACTATCGCTCTGAGATGATCTTTCAACCTTAAACCAAAAATATCCTTGAAGCCTTCTTAAAACCAAACAATAGTTTAGCTTAAGTAGTAAAGAATGTCTGCCTTAAGCCTTGTGCTATTTTAAGATCTATTTATATGGAATCAAATTGACAAGAGTAACTCCAAAGATCAGATAGGAAATTTAAGGGGCAGTGAGTTTATGTTAATGGGGGAGGAACAACTCAGAAAAGGAGGATAAGAATGGTTGCACAACTAGAAGAATGTAATCAGTGTCACTGAACATACGTAGAAACTGTTGAATTGGTGTATGTTCTGCTGCGGATATTCTCAACAACGACAACAAAAATAAAATAAATTGTAAAACAACAACAAAACCCTATGGATCAGTGCTGGCAGATGAGCCCCCAGGTTGGGAGGCACTCAGAATACACAGTGGCTGCAACAGTGGACTTGGGCATACCAGTGATGTGAAGATGGTGCAGGTCTGGGCAACGTTTCATTCTGTTCTACGTGGGGTCGCCATAAATTGGAGCCAACTCAATGGCAGCTACCAACAATAACACACTTGCCCATCTTCATTGGGACCATAACAGAAGCGGGGACAGCGACCCAGCCAAGACTCTCTCCATCACCCTACCTCTTTCTGCCTCTGCTACTGATGCTGTTGTACATGGTGGAAAAGTCAAGGCCATGTGTTGCATCTTAATTGCTTCAGCTCTAACTGAAATTTATTTTTACTTGCTTTGAAATTCACACATGGAAGAACCAGGTGTTTTTTTCCTAAGTCCAAGAGACAAAGATTAGTGAAGTCACTGAATTAAATATTAAGAGGCTGATTTGTAAGTTCAAACCCAAGGTTACATTAAAAAACATACGGCTTAATTGATTTCACTAGGTCAAGCTATAGAATATGTATAAATCTGACAAGAGCTTTCCATCTACCCTGCTTGTATTTACATTTTTGAAGCCTTCAAGGTCTTGACTTGCAAACATTCAACAGTTTTCACCCTTATTTAGATACCAAAAAGAGTCCTATGGCCCAGTGGTTAAACAGCAAGTGCAAAGATCTTGAGATGGGAATGATCCTAGAGTGTTTGAGGTGCAGCATAGAGGTGAGGACAGCTGAGACCACGAGAGTGTGAGATCAGAGAGGTGGTGGAAGTTGGGAAGGAAAGACCATTCAAGGCTTGTTCTCCATTATGAAGACTCTGACTTTTACTCTGAATGAGGTGGGAAGCAGCTGCAGGGTACTGAGCTGAGAAAGTGCATGTTCTGTGTTCTAGTAGGAACGCTCAGGAAGGTGTGTTGAAAACAGGTCACAGCTGGGAGATGAGTGGGGATTCTATACAATAAGTCATGTGAGAGATTATTTTGGCTTGGGTAAGGATGGTGGCACCGGAAGTGGTAACAAGAACAGGATCTGATGATGGATTTGATCCAGAATACCCAAAAGAGGGAGGAGTCAAGAATGATGACAAGGTTTTTAGTGTGAGTAACTAAAAGAATGGAGTTGATATTTGCTAAGGAGAAGATGGTGGGAAGTGTGTGTGTTTGTGTGAGCATGTGTGTGTTTAAGACCAAGAGTCCCAGAAAGGTTTCAGTGTCACTCTGCTAACAAATGATGGAGCTGGGATTCAAACCCAGGTGTACTGGCTTCCAAGCCTTTGTCCCCATGAGATAAAGGGAGGCAATATCTCAAAGACAGGCACATCCAGAGAGCCACCTCATGCACGTGAACATGGGCAGGAAAATCCATGTCCTGCTTTGATTTGAAGTCTCCCTGTTGGTTGTTACTTCGTGGTGGCCAGAGATGGGAAAGGGGGCCTATTGCCTCGGGAAGGTAGGCTGTTTCAGGTATTGATTTTTCTCTCCATGTGTGTCTCTCCACCTTCCTTTTACCCCATTCTAATGAGGATCAGGTTCTGGGTGACTTTGTTTCAGGAGAGGTTTGTCGCGGGACTTCCTGGTGTGTATTTCTAAAAACCATTGCCCATTTACTGAGAATTGGGGCTTTTCTGAACAAAGAAGAGACTTCCCCAAGCTGGGTAATTCTGTGGGTTTTGAGCCCCAATCACTGTTCCCTGCTCCCCAGAAGTACCCCAAAGATGTGGCTCGATTCAAATGAAGTTGGAGGGCCTCCTCACCCCCACCCTCATCCCCAGTTAATTTAGCTTCAAGTCTCAGCCAAAGTCTCCTACCATACCAGTTTTGCTGCTCAAAGAAAATTTGAGGATTCTATCTTATAACATATATAACGTTGTTGTTGTTGGTTGCAACCGCATGTACAACATGTTGGCCCCATCTACAAAAGAACAAAATGTTGCCCAGTCCTGTGCCATCTTCAAGATCATTGGTATGGCCAATTCTACTGTTCCATTGTGTAATTTGAGTGCCTTCCAACCTAGGGGGCTCATCTTCCAGCACTATATTGGACAATATTTTGTTGTGATCCACAAGGTTTTCACTGGCTAATTTTTGGAAGTAGATCACCAGGTCTTTCTATCTAGTCTGTTTTAGTTTAGAAGCTCCACTGAAACCTGTCCACCACGGGTGACCGTGCTGGTATTTGAAATAATGGTGGCATTGCTTCCAGTATCATAGCAATGCACAAGCCACCACAGAACAACAAAATGACAGATTCTAAATCTGAAACTAATTGCTGTCAAGTCAGTTCTGACTTATAGCGACCCTACAGGACAGAGTAGAAACTATCTCCATAGGGTTTCCAAGGATCCACTGGTGGATTTGAACTGATGACTTTTTTCGTTAGTAGCCGAGCTCTTAACCACTGTGCCACTAGGGCTCCTGACAGATTCTAGCTAGGTACTTTTGCCTCCCTGTTATTTTTGCCTCAGTTACAAAAAGAGATGGGTGAGTGTTAAAGAAAGGAGCCCTAGTGGTGCAGTTGTTCAGTGGTCAGCTGTTAACCTAAAGATTGGCAGTTCAAACCCACCAGTTGCTTGGTGGGAGAAAGATGTGGCAGTCTGCTTCCATAAATATTACAGCCTTGGAAACCCTATGGGGCAGTTCTACTCTGTCCTATAGGGTCGCTACGAGTCAGAATTTGTCCTGAAGGACTGAAGGAGAATTGAAGAGGGAATACGTTTTTCTTTATGTAAGTCAGTGTTATATAAATCCAAATCCATATATCAAAGCCTACCCTAATCTAAAATCATTTTGGCATCATGTACTTTGGAAAATACTGATTTACAGAACATAAAAGAACATGGTGTTAGTTGCTCACCTGAGTTCGGGGCCTGTGATTAGCATCTGTATTAGTTTCTTGCCGCTGCTATAACAAATTACCACAAACTAGGTGGCTTACAAAAAAAACCCAAAACCAAACCCAGTGCCATCAAGTCGATTCCGACCTATAGCACCCCTATAGGACAGAGTAGAACTTCCCTATAGCGTTTCCAAGGAGCACCTGGCGGATTCGAACTGCCGACCCTTTGGTTAGCAGCCGTAGCACTTAACCACTACGCCACCAGGGTTTCCACCGTGGCTTAAAACAACAGAAATTTCTTCTCTCAAAGTTCTGGAGACCAGAAACCTGAAATCAAGGTGTCAGCAGGGCCATGCTTCTGCCAGAGGCTCAAGGGGAGATTTTCTTCCTTGTCTCTTTCAGCCCCTGATGGCTGTCAACATTTCTGGATTTGTGACTGCATTACATCAATCTCTGCCTCCATCGTCCCTCCACCTCTTTTTTGTCTATGGCTTACAAAGACATTTGTCATTGGATCTCACCCTGAGAGTCCAGGATGACCTCATGTCAAGATTCTTAACATAATTACAAGTGCAAAGACCTTTTTTCCAAGTAAGGTCACATTCACAGGTTCCAGGAATTAGGACATGGATGTATCTTCTTGGAGGCCAGAACACTGCAGTATCCATGACACACGATTTGCAGAGTTCAACAGTAATAAAAAGAAATATCTGTTCCAGCATCCATGCTGGGCATTTAACATATATCTGTCCTATTTACTTCTCCCCATCTCCCCCGCAAGGAAGGCCCTATTTTTCTAACGCAGCAATGGAGACATCAGGGTCACCCAACTGATAAGAAGCAGAACCTGTGTAACCTGTGTTCTCAATGATTTTGTGTTGAGTGTGCACTCAGACACACACACACACACACACACACACTCCTTCCAAGCTACAGATAAACAGGTTAAGAAGTAAATATCCAAATAAGTGGAGTCCCTGGGTTGTGCAAATAGTTAACGCACTTGGCTGTTAACCAAAAGGTTGTTGATTCAAGACCACCCAGAAGTGCTTCCAAAGAAAGGCTTGGCAACAGACTTTTGAAAAATCAGCTGCCGAGTACCCTGTGGAGCACAGTTCTACTCTGACATGCATGGGGTAGGCATGAGACTGAGTTGACTCCAGGGCAACCGGTTTATCCAAACTAGCTTTTTCAACTGTTTAGCCCAGCTTTCCTCCTGCCCACCCAGCCGCTCAGCCCTGCTCCCCCATGGTACTCGGGAAGCTCAGAGAGCCCAATTCCAAGGCGATGAAAGTTTCCAGATTTCGCCAGCAGCCAAGAGATTTTGATCTGCGTGTTTCCCATAGTTTGCCATGATTTACCTTTTGAGACACTCCGGATTCTTCTCCTGACAAATTAGCAAGAGCCAACTCCTCTCTCAGGAGGCTGGGCTTCAGCCTGAAGAGAAAACACAGGAGCATCTCATGAGCATCGTCCGAGCAAGCAGTTTTCATTTCAGTTTTTCAAAAATTCAAGCAATTAACTTTTCAATTAAAAAAAAAATTTTTTTTTAATTACTAGAACAATTTTAAACCTCCTCATCCTTCAGAAAGAAAGTCTCATCTTTAATCCATTAGCTGAAACATACATACACGTCGCTTTCTGGTCTCGTTTGACCATTATCCACGTATGCCATTTTCTTGGCAATATAGTTCCAGTTTTGCAGTTTGCTTTTTTAGGCTTGATAAAATGTTGTATATGTCAGGGATTGGAAACCCTGGTGGCATAGTGGTTAAATGCTACGGCTGCTAACCAAAGGGTCGGCAGTTTGAATCCGCCTGGCGCTCCTTGGAAACTCTATGGGGCAGCTCTCCTCTGTCCTGTATGGTCGCTATGAGTAGGAATCGACTGAACGGCACTGGGTTTGGTTTTGGGTTTTGTATATCAGGGATTGGCAAATTTTTTTCTGTGAAGGCTTGATAGTAAATATTTTAGACTTTGTGGGCGATAACAGCCTCTGTTGCAACTACTCAGCTCTACTGCCTAGTTCGAAAGCAGCCATAGCCAATATGTAAATGAATGGGTGTGGCTGTGTTTCAATAAAACCTTTTTAGGAAAACAAGTGGAGGGAGGGACTTGGCCCATAGCCATAGTTTGCTGACCCCTGGTAATACTTTTTTCTTTTCTTTTTTTTTATTGTTGTTGAAAATATAACAGCAAAACATATACATCAATTTAACAATTTCTACATGTACAATTCAGTAAGACTGATAACATTTTTCAAATTGTACAACCATTTTCACCCTCCTTTCCGAATCGTTCCTCCCCCATTGACATAAACTCATTGCCCCCTAAGCTTCTTATCTAACCTTTTGAGTTGCTGCTGTCAGTTTGATCCCACACAGATAGTTCCTCAAAAGAGCACACAGTGCTCAAGGCAGACATTCTTTACTCATGCAGCTAAACTGTTTTTTGGTTTAAAGAAGACTTCAGGGGACATGTTTGGTTTAAGGTTTAAAGATGATGTCAGGGCAATAGCGTTGGGGGTCACCCAACCTCAATGGCTCCAGAAGTCAGGATCCCACAAGAATCTGAAATTCTGTTCTGCATTTTTAACCCCGTTGATCAAGATTCTTAGTATGCAATACAGCCAAGTGGTTAGAAGGTGATGGTTTGGTGCCAAAGGAGCCTGGGTTCCAATCTGGGGTTCCAGTCCTAGTTGTGAGATCTGGTTGCGCAAAGCACATAACACCTGCCTACTCCGTTGTCCTTGTCTATAAAATGGGGATAATCATAGCTGGATCTCAACATTGTTGATGGAATGCCACGAGTGGAGGTGTATGCAAAACTTAGCCCGGTCCCCGGTGCTCGGAAAAATCTGCCCAAACAGAAGCTGCTCTGGTGCCTTCCCTACAGTGAGCCGGGCTTCTTGTTTGTCTTTCATCATCCTCACGTCAGTCTGGTGAGTAAACACACTTTAATCTGCCCCATTATTTCACCCAGACTCAATGGCAACAGGTTTGGTTTGGTTGAGTCTGCTTTAAAAATCAGTCAACACCCTTGAAGAGTTAAGGATGAAGAAGTGAAGACATTTTTTAGATTTCTCTGATACCCCAGAAGTTGACTTTTATTTTTGGACTAAACGTCTGAGTTTGTGTGTGTATGTGTGTGCCGATGTTTGTGTATGTATGTGTTGTATTTATGTGCGTGTCTGTGTGTAGGGGAACGTTGGGGGCGGTGTTTAAAGACAATCAACAGTGAAATATTTGTGCTTGGGAAGAATTTTTCTCCCAACCCCCAATCGAGGAAACGACTAACAGATCTGAATACATTACAAATTCTTTGAAATATGGGTTGGGTTAGTTAAGGTTCTTGACTGAAAGTAAGGGAAATTGAAATAAATTGCAATAGAGTCTTTCTAAACAAAACAAAGGAATTTTTTACAGGAGGTGAGGGGTGTTTCATGAAACCCAAAGTCCCAAAATGCAGCCCGGCCTCAGCGGATACCGGACAATGAATGAAAAGCCAGCACCTTCCACCTCAGAGGCCAGCAGGGCTTCCGGCAACCCCAGGAGCTACACTATAAGTACGAGCTGCAGGTTCAAAGACACTTTCCTTCTCATCACTTGAGCCACTTGAGCTCATTCAGCCTCAAACACAGAGCCCTCACCTTGGCAGAGCAGACACAGATGTAGGAGATACAATTAACCCAAAGGTTGAGTGCCACCTAAAAGAATGAAATGAATTTTAAGATTAGACTTTTTAAAAAAATACCATTCTTTTATTTTCTTCTTTAATGTAATATTTAAGAAGTTGGCACATTTTTTGGTAAAAAGCTGGATAGTAAATATTTTTGATTTTGTGATCCATACAGTCTCTGTCACAAATACTCCATTCTGCCATTGTATCTATAATACATAATACATAAATGAATGAGCATGGTAGTGTTCCAATAAAACTTTATTAATGGACATGAAATTGGAACATCATGTAATTTTTGTGTCACAAAATAGTATTCTTCTTTTACTTTTTTCCAACCATTTCAAAAGGTAAAAACCATTCTTAGCTCACAGGCCACACAAAAATGGGCCATGATCTGGAATTGACCAGTGGGCCATAGTTTGCTGACCCCATTAATATTGTATTCTCAGAAAAAATTATGTGTAAAATGTATGATATAAAGCATAATAATAAACTCAAAACCTGTGACTTCAGCATGAAACTTAAACCCCCAAACAAGATTAATATTACTGACTCTTTATCTCTTTTCTATCATCCCACCTCTCCTGTACCCCCACCCTGAGGGGACCACAATCCTCAATTTTATGTTTATCCTTCAGCTTTTTCTTTCATAGTTTTATCATGTCTGTTTGTATCTCTAAACAATATTTGTAAAAGTCTGCTTGTGTGAGGGCTCTATAAAAAGGGTACCATATTGTACGTAACTGAAAGGGGCTTGCTTTTTAAACTCACCATTCTATTTCTAAGAATTATCTGTGTCGTTTCACGCATCTGTGGCCCATTCATTTGCACTAGACAAAGTTTAAACTAAACAGTGATAAGAGTTCATCTCCTTCCACCTGCTCAGTGGATGGAGGCTCCTGAAGAACCAGTTAACTAGAAAAGAAGTACAATTTCTCTGTACATTCACGTTGATGACTGGGTAATTTTGTGACCCGCCACCAACCCCTCCCACTCCATTCATCTGCATTGTTTTCTGCCTCACTTGTCCTTTCTCAGCAGGCGCCTGGAAGAGCATGGCCACCTCCAACCCCCAAACTCTACATCAGCGTTTCTCAACCTTGGCATTATCAGTATTTAGGTGGGATAATTCTTTGTTGTGTGGGGCTATCCTGTGCATTGCAGGATGTCTTTATGGACTGAATTGGGTTGTAAATCCTAATCCCTATACCTGTGGAAAAGGACGCTTGGTGGCTCAGTAGTTAAGCATTTGGCCGCTAATGAACCAGAAGGTTAGCAGGTTCGAACCCACCAGCTGCTTCACTGGAGAAAGGACCTAGCTCTGCTTCTGTAAAGATTACAGCCTAGGAAATTCTATGGGGCAGTTAAGAGTCAGAATTATATACTGCCCTATGAAGAAGTATATAGGGTGGCTACAAGTGGGAAAAGGAGTCCTGGTGGTGTAGCTGTTAAGTGCTTGCCTGCTAACCAAAAGTTTGGCAGTCAAACCCACCACCCGCTCTGTGGAAGAAAGATGTGGCAGCCTGCTTCCGTAAAGATTTACAGCCTTAGAAATCCTATGGAGGCAGTTCTACTCTGTCCTATAGGATTGCTGTGAATTAGAATCAATTCTACGGCAATGGGTTGGGTTTTGGTTTTGTGAATGGGAATCAACTTGATGGCAAACAGCAACAACATAGCTGTGGATGTAATCCCACTTGGGAATAGGGTTTTCTTCGTTATGTTGATTAGGCCATATCAGTGTAGGCTGGGTCTTAAACGAATCACTTTTGAGAAATAAAAGGAGCAGATTAGGCACAGAAGCAAGGAAGCACAAATGGGGAAGGACTGATGTCATGTGGAGATTATCAAGGAACTGAGGAACAGAAACTGAAAGAGACAAGGATTTTCCTCCAGAACGGACAGAAAGAGCCTTCGTCTAGAGTCAGCTCCCTAAATTCAGACTTTTAGCCTTCTAAACTGTGAGAAAATAAATTTCTCTTCTTAAAGCACCCACTTATAATATTTCTGTAACAGCAACACTAGATAACTAAGACAGATGCTTGGCAGCACCCTTGGTCTCCACCCACTAGATGCCTATTGCACGCTCTACAAATAAGGACTGGTCAAAGTTCAACCATTTCAGGAGGTAGCACATGATCAAGGACCACTGGCACTGAAGGAAGAAGTCTAAGGTGCACTGAGGGCACTCGTGAAAAATAAGGCTCCAGGAATCGACAGAATACCAGCTGAGATGTTTCCACAAATGGGTACAGCTCTGGAGTTGCCCACTTGTCTATGTCAAGAAATTTGGAAGACAGCTACCCGGCCAACTGACTAGAAGAGGTCCATATTTGTGCCCATTCCAAAGAAAGGTGACCCAACAGTATGCAGAAGTTACTGAACAATATCATTAATATCACATACAATTAAACTTTTGCTGAAGATTGTTCAAAAGCAGTTGCAGCAGTACATCAACAGGGAACTGTCAAAAGTTCAAGCCAGATTCAGAAAAAGATGTGCAACGAGGGATATCATTGCTGATGTCAGATAGATCTTGGCTGTAAGCAGAGAATACCAGAAAGATGTTGACCTCAGTTTTATTGACTATGCAAAGGCATTCAACTGTGTAGATCATAACAAATTATGGATAACATTTTGAAGAACAGAAATTCCAGAACACTTAATTGTGCTCATGAGGAACCTGTACATAGACGAAGAGGCAGTCGTTCAAACAGAACAAGGGGATATGATGTCGTTTAAAGTCAAGAAAGGTGTGTGTCAGGATTGTATCCTTTCACCGTATGTATTCAGTCTGTATGCTGAGCAAATCAGATAAGAACCTGGACTATATGAAGAAGAACGAGGCATCAGGATTGCAGGAAAACTCATTAAAAACCTGCAGCAGTATGCAGATAACAACCTTGTTTTCTGAAAGCGAAGAAGATTTGAAGTATTTACTGATGAAAATCAAAGACTACATTCTTCAGTATGTATTACACCTCAACATAAAGAAAACAAAAATCCTTATAACTGGACCAATAAGCAACATCATGATAAATGGAGAAAAGATGGAAGTTGTCAAGGATTTCTTTTTACTTGAATCCACAATCAACAGCCATGAAAGCAGCAGTCAAGAAGTCAAAGGACTTATTTCACTGGGCAAGTCTGTTCCAAAACCTCTTTAAAGTGTTGAAAAGCAAAGGTGTCACTTTGAGGACCAAGTTGCATCTGTCCCAAGCCATGGTAATTACAATCTCCTCACATGCATTGAATAAGGAAGACCGAAGAAAAATTGATGCCTTTGAATTATTGTGTTGGTGAAGAATATTGAATATACCAAGGACTGCCAGAAGAACGAACAAATCTTTCTTGGAAGAAGTACAGTCAGGGTGCTCCTTAGAAACACGGATGGCAAGACTTTGTTTCACATACTTCGGATATGTTATCAGGAGGGACCAGTCCCTAGAGAAGAACATTGTCATGGATTGAATTACGTCCCCCCCAAAAAATATGTGTCAACTTAGTTAGGCTATGATTCCCAGTATCGTGTGATTGTCCTCCATTTTGTGAGTGTAATTTCATGCTAAAGAGGGTTAGGGTGGGATTGTAACACCACTCTTGCTCAGGTTACCTCCTTGATCCAATGTAAAGGGAGTTTCCCTGGGGTGGGGCCCGCACCACCTTTTATCTCTCAAGAGATAAACGGAAAGGGAAGCAAGCAGAGAATTGTGGACCTCATACCACCAAGAAAGAAGCACCGGGAGCCGAGTATATCTTTTAGACCCGAGGTTCCTGTGCAGAGAAGCTCCTAGTCCAAGGGAAGATTGACACGAAGGGCCTTCCTCCAGAGCCAACAGAGAGAGAAAGGCTTCCCCTGGAGCTGACACCCTGGATTTGAACTTTGAGCCTATTTTACTGTGAGAAAATAAATTGCTCTTTGTTAAAACTATCTATTTGTGGTATTTCTGTTATAGCAGCACTAGATGACTAAGATAGACATCATGCTTGGTAAAGTAGATCAGCAAAGAGGATGAAGACCCTCAACGAGATGGACTGACACTGTGGCTACAACAGTGGGCTCAAGCATAACAACAATTTTGAGGATGGTGCAGGGTCCGGCAGTGTTTTGTTCTGTTGTACATAGGGTCACTATGAGTCTGAACTGACTGGACAGCACCTAATAACAACCTGGTTATGACAACCAAAAATGTCTCAAGACATCACCAAGCGGGACAAAGTCACCTGCTGCTGTACACATCTTAACTGGTTTTAAACTGGAGCAATAGCAGAGGCCACCCAGAGACTGGTGTCACATGTTCCGATTCCACTAATTCCATGCAAAGAAAATCTGATTGGCCCAGCTTGAATCAGATAAGTGAGCGACAGCAAAAGAGGGAGGGGGTATGGTAAAAACCTGACTTCCAGGCTTATCCCTATAGATGGTGGAAGACAGTTCTTAGCAAGGGATCATGGACTAGCTAAGTGTTATGGATTGAATTGTGTGTGCTCAAAATATGGGTTATAAATCCTGCTCCCTATACATGCGGATATAATCCTATCTGGGAATAAGATTTTCTTTGTCACGTTAATGAGACCATACCTGTGTATGGTCATCTTACACAGGTAAATAACGATTGCATTATCTCAATCACTTCTGAGATATAAAAGGAACAAGGAGCAGTTTCGGCACAGAGAAGGAAGCACAAATGAAGGGGAAGATAGATACCACATGAAGATCACCAAGGAACTGAGGAACAGAAGCTAAAAAGAGACATGGATCTTTCCCTAGTGCCAACAGAGAGAGAGAGAACTTTCCCCGAGACCTAGCACCCTGAATTTGGACTTCCAGCCTCCTAAAATGTTAGAAAATAAATTTGTTTGTTGAAGTTGCCCGCTTGTTGTATTTCTGTTATAGCAGCGCTAGATAACTAAGACAGTAACTAATCCCAAAGATGCATATTCCACCACCTTATTTATCAGTAAGTGTCCAAGCTTGTACTTCATGGAGGACATTTAATGCAGCAGATTGATGATTAATGGCCTGAAAGGGCTGAAGGAGCAACATGAGTTGCCCAGGGTCCATAGTTGCAGCACTTTTGAGTGTGCCACTGTAGGGAACAAGCTACCTGAGCAGGATCAGAAGCCACATTCCCAGCCAACAGGGCTGCCATCACCCCTGCCACTCCTGCTACCACTGCTGGTGTTGCCACCATCACACTGCCAGAAGCAGTGCCAAGAGCTGGGAAAATGACTTCTCCCCACCTTCCACTCATCCACCAATGCCTCCCATTGTAGAACCTAGTAGGAAACCAGCTAGGAAGGGGGTCTGGGGCATGTGATTTGCAGGCTTCCAGAACCAGCAGTAGAGAAGAGGGTAGAGCATGAGCAAGTGGAGCTGAGAAAGTCAACTACCTCCAGCTCATTGACTGATTTTATTCTTTCCTATTCTTGAAGCCTGTTGTTCTTTCATTCTTGGGATTTATTGTAACCCTTTGGTTGGTGGAATAGCCTGTGCTCTTGAATGCTATGAAATAGCACCATCAACAAGTAGAAAGAGTAGGAATATGTTGCTACATGCCTCTCTTTCTGCCTTCCCTAATGTATAATATGGAGAGAAGCAATTCCTGGACTTTCCCTCATTAGGCCATGGAGAAGTGGTGAAGTTGATTGGAAGATGTGAAGATTACAGCTGTGAAGTATATAGGTCTGCCTGCCAAAAATTGTTTACTGAGAAGTTGTATGTGTGATCCAGAGAAGGGAGCAATGCCTGAATCTGGCTCCTCCTTTCAAGGGGGTTACAATCTATTTGAAAAGACAAGTTATTCATTCATGGAACAAATGGAGAACAATCAAAGTATAATGATTCGGAGATAACAGACCAAAGATGGTAAGCATGTGGCACACATACCACAACTCCTTATTCCCATACACATTACAGGCATCATTAATGGATCAGAGCATTTATTCTTTTTTTTTCGAGTTACGACAAACCGCACTTGTGATCGTCTGTTTCTATTTTTGTTTTGTATGTTTTTTTTAGTAATTTGTATTGTGCTTTAAGTTTACAAATCAAGTCAGTCTCACACAAAAACCCATATACACCTTGCTACACACTCCCAATTACTCTCCCCCTTTTTTTAATGAGACAGCCCGCTCTCTCCCTCTACTCTCTCTTTTCGTGCCCATTTCGCCAGCTTCTAAGCCCCTCCACCCTCTCATCTCCCCTCCAGGCAGAAGATGCCAACATAGTCTCAAGTGTCCACCTGATCCAAGAAGCTCGCTCCTCACCAGCATCCCTCTCCAACCCATTGTCCAGCCCAATCCATGTCGGAAGAGTTGGCTTTGGGAATGGTTCCTGTCCTGGGCCAACAGAAGGTCTGGGGGCCATGACCACTGGGGTCCTTCCAGTCTCAGTCAGACCCTTAAGTCCGGTCTTTTTATGAGAATTTGGGGTCTGCATCCCACTGCTGTCCTGCTCCCTCAGGGGTTCTCTGTTGTGTTCCCTGTCAGGGCAGTCATTGGTTGTAGCCGGGCACCATCTAGTTCTTCTGGTCTCAGGATGATGTAGTCTCTGGTTCACGTGGCCCTTTCTGTCTCTTGGGCTCATAATCGCCTTATGTCCTTGGTGTTCTTCATTCTCCTTTGATCCAGGTGGGTTGAGACCAAATGATGCATCTTAGACAGAGCATTTATTCTTGATGAGTCTGGATTTGGTCTCAGAGTTCTCAACTCAGTGATTCAGAAATCTACGCCTAATTTCTCAGAATTAACAGATGTAGCATCCTTGATACAAGTTCAGTTAATTAAAAATTAATTCATCTTATCAACAAAGATTAGTAGCAGCCCACTATACACCAGGCACAGAGCTGGGTACAGCAGTAAATACCACAGGAAGACCCATGCCTTGTGCCTTGAAGTCTAGGGAGGAAATCAAAGAAGTAAATAGAAAACTACAATGTAGTGGGCTAAGTGCTATTATGTAGAAAACTTAGGGTCTGTGGCTATACATAGGAGGTACCCAGTGCAGACTTGGGAACGAGAAAGGACTCTAAGCTAATACCTAATGAATGAATAAGAGTTAACCAAATAAAAGGGAAAATGTATTTTTTGGGGACCTTTTTAGTTACAAGTGACAAAAACTTAGATCGGGTTGCCTTAAGCAAAAAGGAAAATATATTGGGTCATGTAAGTGAAATACATTGATTCATGTAACTGGAAGTCCCAAAGTAGTTAGCTTCAGGTATGGCTGGATCCAGGTGCTCATGTCAACAGAAAGCTGTCTTTAGCTCCCAGATGTGTATTCCTCTCTGCAGCTTCATTCTTAAGCAGGCTACCCTTTTGTGATAGCAAAGATGTCCCTGACAGCTCCAGGCTGACAGCCTGTCTGCTCATCAACCCCAGCAGAAAGGCACCTGCTCCTTCCCAATGGTGCTAACAAAGTCCTGAATATGACTCCAGTTTGGCCAGGCTTGGCTCCTCTTCCACCCCTGTAGTTTGGTCATGCCTACCCAAATTATACAGATGGAATCTGGGGGAGGATGGACCCCCCCCAGGGAAACTGAGGTGCCATTACTAGGAGAAGAGGAACTTATGCAGGGCTAGTAAAAAAAACAATCTGTATGTGCTGTGAAGGAGGAAAGGGAGAGAAGTTCCAAGCAAAGGCCCCGAACAAAAGAGAACCTGTGATGTAGTGGAGGAACTGGGAAAAATTCAGGACGTGAAGCACTGGGTGTGTGGAGGGAGCATAAAAGATGAAGTCTGGGGGACCCGCAGAAGCCAAGTGGTGTGGGCCCTCTCAACCACATTCTTATGGCTTTAGCCAAAAGGGCAATGAGAAGCCATGGGGGCGGGGGGGGGGGGGCGTTTATAAAAGCCACTGAAGATTCTGAATTCTCTTCACATTTGATACAAGGTTTCAAACCGGTTCATTCTGGTTGGAACACCTGCTAAGAATATGCATTTCCACTCCCAGATATTCTGACTCAGAATTTACCTTTTAACAAGATCCCCAGATGATTCTTATGTATAATAAATTTTGAGAACCACTG
The DNA here is from genome assembly GCF_030014295.1 of Loxodonta africana. Classification (NCBI taxonomy): domain Eukaryota; kingdom Metazoa; phylum Chordata; class Mammalia; order Proboscidea; family Elephantidae; genus Loxodonta; species Loxodonta africana. The sequence goes on from NC_087365.1 coordinate 46,168,022, forward strand.
CTTTACTGGTGATTCTCACAATTGGTCCCTAACCTGCAGCATTAGCGTCGCTTGGGAACTTGTTAGAAACGCAAATTCTCAGCAGGGGCTCAAACCGGAAGGAACTAGTTCAAAGCCCTCCCATGATGGGTTAACAGCTTTGCGGACAGTGGAGAGAAAGAGAATTGTTTTCAAGGTCAGATCTTGAAAACAGCCCTGTTAAAAGCAAACCATGTAATTTGGCGGTTGTTTTCCATTGCATCCCGTTCAGGTGACATGTGCTCCTCAAATTGGTACAACAACCAACAGACACTTTACCAGGACAAAATGGCCTTCTGGTCATCACATTCTTCGCTGCAATTCATACCAGTGATTTCACTCCTCAACTGAAGGATGAAGTTGCTTGTACCAAGGGCAGCTGCCTGCTGAGCCCTGCAGTTTTGACAAATATCCTTCCTGCCCAGCTTTAAGCCTAAGCACTTCTAGAAATGGGCAGAGTTAACCCTCTAGCAGCCTCACCCCTCAGCCAGGAGGCACACGAAAGCCGTCCTCAAATCCTGCCTTGGAAAGAACCACATGGGGCGAGCCTTAGTTCCGCTCATAAATCAATGTCTGCAAGCCTGTTTCTACTTGCAGTTAAATTACATGGAAAGTACAACTGGGTTTGTCCCCGGTTTTCCCATTAGGACTAATATAAAATAGAGGCGGAAGTTGAATGAGTTCAGAGTTCACTGTGTAATGTCGGGGAATTGGGATTCTGGCAAGCAGGTCGTGTGTAACATGTGTTCTGGGGGTAGTGTTTTAACATGACTTCCCTGGGGGAGAAAAGTTTTCTTTCACCAGGAGTGCAATCTTCACAAAACAGGCTTCTGGAGTTCCAAAGCGGCTTTCACCTACACCATAGGGTAAAGGTCTCATTTTGCTTATAGAGATTTTCTTGCAATGAGGCACGCTCACGACATTCAAGAAAAGGTAATAAAAGTTCCTGCTTCTCAACAAGAGGCCATAAAGCCCGGTGGCTAAGAGCAGAGACCCTGGAACCAGACTACGAGGTCTCAGCTCCATTATTCATGAGCTGGGAAACACTAGAAAAAAAAAAAAAAAAAATTTTTTTTTTTTTTTTTTTTTAACACAGCATGGGTTATTTCACCCTCTGGGCCTCAATTTCCTAATCTGCAAAATGGAGTATTCAACGGTAGCTACCTCATAAACTCATTATGAGGATTAAGTAAGTTAATACTTATCAGCTGCTTAGCAGTGTTAGCTGTTTGTAATGAACACTTCTGTGCCAGGCAAAAGAACTATAAAAGTGATGATTTTTATTTGGAGGGGAGGGGAGGACTGTGAACTCGAACATTTTGCAGCCCAGCCAGCATTCAATGCTTGAATATCTTCCACAGCATCCTCCCACCAAGTGGTTATCCAGCTTCTGTTTAAACCTTTGACGTTCACTTCACCTCTGAATAATTCTCTTAGAATGCTTCATCGTATTAGGCTAAAATCTATATTCCTCCCTCTTGCCCCCATCTTAGTTATCTAGTGCTGCTATAACAGAAATACCACAAATAGGCGGCTTTAACAAACAGAAATTTATTTTCTCACAGTTTAGGAGGCTAGAAGTCCGAACTCAGGGTGCCGGCTCTAGAGGGGAGGCTTTCTCTCTCTATGAAAAAAAAAAAAAAAGCTCTGGACAAAGGTCCTTGTCTCTTTTCAGGTTCTGCTCCTGGGTGATCTTCATGTGGCTTGGCAACTCTCTTCCCCCATCTCTGCTTGCTTCTTTATGCCTAATGTGCTCTTTTTATACCTCAGAGGAGACTGACTCAAGACAAACCCCACACTAATACTGCCTCATTAACACAACAAAGAAAACCTATTCCAGAATGGGATTATAACTACAGGTATAGGAGTTATGATTTATAACATATTTTGGGGGGATACAATTCAACCCATTACAGCCTCCTTTTCCTTCCTTCATCTTCCTAGTACCTTTCCTTCAAGTTTTCTGCCCATTCTTCTCTCTTTTGGGGTGATTTCACTTGTCTTCTCACGAGTAGCTAGGTAGGCCCTGTACAAGGCACTATTTGTTATAAAATTTATAAAGTTCCTTCTTCTGGTCGTTGTAAAACTTCCTGCTGCAGAGAGATGCAGGACAGCTAGGAGAAGCTGGTATCTGGAAAGTGGACATGACTAAACATGAAGCCAAGCAACCTGGAAAGACCTAAACTCACAGTGTAAGATGGATTTTACAAAGTCCCTGCTTTTAAACATACATACACCTCCCCAGTGACCCAGCAATTCCAATCCTGGATGATTTGCCAAAAGAAATAAAAACGTATTCCACACAAAGACTTGCACATGAAATGTTCATAGCAACACGACTCATCACAGCCTAAAGTGGAACCTACCCAACTATCCATTGACTGGTGAATGGGATAAACAAAATGTGCTACCTTCAGAAATTACAATACTATTCAGCAATAAAAAGGAAGGGACTTCTGATCCCCTAAACAGCATGGATAAATCTCAACATCATGCCGAACCAAAGAAGCCAGACACAAAAGAGTAGATACTGTATGATTCCATTCATATGAAACACTAAAAAAGACAAATCTAATCTGTAGTAACAGAAAATAGATAATAGTTTCCTGGGGCCAGAAATGAGGACAAGAACTGGGAAGAGACACAAAGGAACTTTCAGGGGTGATGCAAATGTTCTATATCTCGGTTGTGGTGGTGATTACATAGATGTAGGCATTTGTCAGACGTATCATATTGTAACGTATAATGTGCGCATTTTATCGTATGTGAGTTATACCTCATTAAAGTTGACTTTTTTGTCAACTTTCAAAAACCTAAAAAAAGAAATCCACCTGCCTTGACAAGCTCTCACCCTAATTGGGCACTTAATCTGACTATCCTTCAGTGATAGCATAAGCCCTGGATAGTTTTAAAGGTGTAAGCTATTTTAAACATCAAGATTAACTCTAAATTTATCCAATAAACTACAATAATTTATTGGACAATACCAAGTATTGACAAGCATGTGGAGGAACAGGAATTATTGAAAGCAGCTTGTTGGAGACCAGTCTATCAATATCGTGTACCCACGACCCAGCAGTTCCCCTCCTAATTACATGCCCTACAGGTGCCCCAGGACACTCATATGAAGATGTTCATTGCAGTGTTGTTTATAATGGTGAAAAATTAGGGTGGAAAATCCTAAATGTCTATCCACAGGAGAACAGAAAAAATATATTGCAGTATATAAGTGAATATTATATGGCAGAGGTGAAGGGCCACATATCACAAAAGACAAATCTAAAAATCAGTGTTAAGTAGAAAAAGCAAGTTTCAGAAATATACACATAGCATTAATAAAAGGTCTTTTAAACATGCAAATAAGAAAAAACCCCATTGCCATCAGGTTAGTTCCAACTCATAGTAACCCTTTAGGACAGAGGAGCATTGCCCCATAGGGTTTCCAAGGAGCATCTTGTGGATTCAAACTGCCAACCTTTTCGGTAGCAGCCAAGTGGTTAACCACTACTCCACCAGGGTTTCCAAAACATGCAATACAGTGCTGTAATTCTGAATACAGGCATACATTAAGTAGCAAAATTATGAAAACAGGAATGAAAATAAGGAAGTTACTAGTAAGTGAATATTATATTATGGGATGGTGTGTTTAGGGCCATGGACCTCAGTTTGAACGCTGGCTCAGCCATTTCCTATTGTATGACATTGGTCAAGTCACTCAGCTTCTCTGAGCTTTAGTTTGTCTAAGTGAAAAATGGAGCCAATAACAGTATCAACCTCATAGGATTGTTGTGAAGCTGAAATTAGATAGTTATGTAAAACACCGCACTCGGGTGATCTATAAGGCTAAATCAATGGAGTATTTATAGTAAGATTTTTGTGTAAAGGATGTATAAAGAGGTGATAGTAAAGCCACCACTCACAGGACTCATTTTAATTACTATTTTTCTAATTTAAAAAGTAAATGTGTAATTGTGCTCATTATAGAGACTTTGAGAATTAGAGAAGTATATAAAAAAAGAAAATTAACGTGACTCCAAATCTCCCTATTCAAGAAAAACACTATTAATATTTTAATGACTTTCATTCCAGTCTTTCTTTTGGCAACACACACTGGGGATTTGCGTGAGTGTCTGTCTATCTATCCACCCATCGATCATCTATCTATCTAACCTATCATCTATGTATCAAAGAGAAACATCTCCCTCTACGAACACTATTTGTGTTCTGCCTTTTTCGTTTATCATTTGGAGTTGGCAATGAGTGTCTGCCCAGAAGCAATTCCTTCTTCTTCCCTACCAGCATAACCATTTTTGTTCATGCATTGGCCAGTGTTTCCCAGGGCAGGTGTATAGGGATGGCCATATGTTCTTGTTACAGATAATTAAAAGTAAAAATAAATCTGATGGGGGAGCTTTTAGAAAGGAGTTTTGCACATGGAGAAAAGGCAAGACTGAAGTGAGAAAAAGTTCTGCTTCTGCTCTGGCCACACTTCAGCTTCCTGATTTGAATGAGACCATGATGCCTGGAGCTGTGATAGTCATTCTAGGTCCATGAAAACATAAGCCTGACAACAACATGATAACGTGATAAAAATGATGGAGCAGAAACACAGAAAGAGCCTGGGTTCCTGATGATGCTTTTAGGGAGCCACACCAATTCTGAGGCCACTAACACTGAGACTTCTTGCAAACAAACAAAAACCTTTTTATGATTTAAGGCATCAATAGTCTGACTCTCCATTACTTTCTGCCAAACTCACTGAAAATACAGGCTTATTGTGGAATTCTTGGAAATTACAGAACGTTGTAAAGAAGAAAATCAATATCACTCCAAATCTCACTACCTTGAGATGATCACTATTAATATTTTTTTCAACCAGAGAGAGATATTTTTCTACAGTTGATTATTCTGCTTTTCAGCTCACTATTATTAAATCGTTCAGGAAAAGTTTACTCTTAATATCCATTACTTGAATGTGTTGTCATAACTGATATGTTTGGTTTTATTTCTGTCATCTAAATGAAACAATGAATAAAGAAGGCCGAAGAGAATTGACGCCTTTGAATTATGGTGTTGGCAAAGAATATTGAATATACCATGGACTGCCAAAAAATGAACAAATCTGTCTTGGAAGAATACAGCCAGAATGCTCCTTAGAAGCAAGGATGGCAAGACTTCTTCTCATATACTTTGGACATGTTATTAGGAGGGATCGGTCCCTGGAGAGGGATATCATGCTTGGTAAAGTAGAGGGTTATTGAAAAAAGAGGAAGACCCTCAATGAGACAAATTGACACAGTGACTGCAACAATGGGCTCAAGCCTAACGATTGTTAGGATGGCATGGACCAGGCGATGTTTCATTTTGTTGTACATAGGGTCACTATGAGTCAGAACCAACGCGACAGCACCTGATGATAGCAACAACAAATAAACAAGATGCTGTGTTTGTGCTTTTCTTTTCCTGCTTCCTTTGGGTCCAGCTTTTGCAGTATGGATTTTTCACTCTGCTTGAAAAATTCCCCTTTCTCCAGCATTGTGGAAGGCAATTCATTCTTCACAGGACCCTTGATTTCAGATTTATAGTCCGATGCCTGTTTTCTTGATCCTTTTGAGAATCTTGCATTGCTGAGTTCTGAATTTCAACTCTAGAGACGTGTTTGGCTTCCCGCTTACCGTCTGATGAGTAAATATGACACCAGCTGTTGGTGGCTTATGAGGGAGGAATCGAATACTGGAAGTTTCTCCTCCAAATTGGAGTGATTTCCAAGCATGTCTTAATGGGGGAAATATCTCCATTTCAGAATCTTTGGTGGGGGGTGGGGTGGACAAGAAGAAGAAGGTTTTCTTTCTCTGGTAGTTCAGACAGATGCTAAAGGATAAAATCAGTCCATTAAGTGAGTGAGCTATGGAAATTTTTTGTGTGTTGAATCCATGTGTCTGAGAGCATAAATCATGTGCAATGGCTTACTCAGTTATTTCTGAGAAGTTCTTCCTAGAACAGAGGAGCAAGCTGTGGAAAGATGAAGGGAGAAGGTGTGGCAGATTGGGTGCAGACTCCACAGTGAACCAAGAAGGGTTATGTACGGGTGTGTCCCGGTCAAGTTGGGGGCCATCTTGTTTTCACACTTCAAAAGTATCACTATCTGGTTTTCTAGAATTTCTTCTTCTACTGACTTCCCAGTTTGGGGTTCTGATGGCTAACTGATGGCACTTTGCTCTCAGTTATAAATGTTTTGAATTAAACTTAGTAGAAGAAAACACATCAAAATATAAAAAACTATGAAATCCATTTCATTTCCCCAGATCTGTCCCAGTGCATTTTGCATCCAAATGCTAATGTATTGAAGATCCTTAGACTGGAGGAATTTGATCATTTATTTATGCTTTTATTTATACCAGGACAAGCAACCCTGGTGGCGTAGTGGTTAAGTGCTACAGCTGTTAACCAAGAGCTTGGCAGTTCAAATCCACCAGGCACTCCTTGGAAACTCTATGGGGCAGTTCTACTCAGCCCTATAGGGTCGCTGTGGGTCGGAATCGACTCGATGGCAGTGGGTTTGGTTTTGGTTTGGTCTGGGACAAGCAAACTACAGGAAGTGGCTTCAGGCAAATTAGGATTTGTGTTCCACCTTCGACACTTCCTAACTGCATAACCTTGGGCAAGTTACCTAACCTCTCTATGCCTCATTTCTTCACCTTGAAAGTGAGAATATAATGTTACCTGTTTTACAGGGCTTCTAAAATCGGGGTATTATACATACAATATGTGTGTGCATTACACGTAATATGTAAGTATGTACACATTATGTGTATGTTATATAAAAACCTTATATATTCCTTATACACTTATTATTTTTGCTTTAAACTGTCAATGATTTTTTTTTAATTGTATAAAATAAGGTCATTTAAAAAGGTGTTTTTCATTTATCTGGATATTTAAGCTCTCTGGCGTTCCATCAAGTATAACTTCCCTTCAGTCTAAAGGCCTTTTAATATTTCATTTAGCGCAGGTCTTTGGAGATGACTTAACTCAGCTTCGTCTACCTGAAAAATGTCTTTATTTCACCTTAGTTTTTGAAGCCTATTTTTACTGGGTATACAATTCTAAGTTGATAGGTTTCCCCCTCCTTGCCCTCCCCCTTTTTTTTTCTGTGAGCACTTTTAAGATATTATTCCATGGACTTTTGACCTCCATTGGTATGAAGTTAGCTGTCATTAACCTCATTGTTCTCCTATATTGAACGTATCTTTTTTTCTCTAGCTGCTTTGAAGATTTACTCTTTATCTTTGGTTTCAGAAGTTTGACTTTGATGTGCTTAGTTGTGGTTTTCTTTGTATTTATTTCGCTTGGGGTTTACTGAACTTCTTGAATCTGTGGGTTAATGTCTTTCATCAATTATAGAAAAAAATTTGCCATTGTCTCTTCAAGTATTTCTTCGGCCTTGTTTACTATCTCCTTCCTTTCTGGGAGCTATATTCTTTTATCTTTGTGTTGCATTTAGATATTTTCTATTGACCTGTTTTCAAGTTCACTTATCTTACCTTGGCTCTGTCCAGCCTTCTGTTAAGTACACCTAATGAATTCTTCATTGCTGATATAGTAATTTTTGTTTCTAGCATTTTCCATTTGGTTCTTTTTTAGAGTTTGTGTGTTTCTGCTGAAATTAACCATCTTTTTAAACATATTGGCCAACTTATGCACTAGATCAGTTAGCATTTTTGTCATGTTCTTGTTGTTAGGTGCTGTCAAGTTTATTCCAACTCATAGCAACCCTATGTACAACAGAACGAAACATTGCCAGGTTCTGTGCCATCCTCATAATCACCGTTATGCTTGAGCCCATTGTTGTAGCCATCGTGTCAATCCATCTTGTCTAGGGTCTTCCTCTTTTTCACTGACCCTCTACTCTACTAAGCATGATGTCCTTCTCCAGGGACTGGTAACAGTCCTGATAACAATTTTTGTCATAGTTCTTTAAAATCCTTGTCTGATAATTCTAGCTTCTGGACTCTTTCTGGGTCTTCTTCTATTTAATGTTATGTGTGCTTTCATTGCTTGTTCATATGTCTTGTGATTTTCTACTGTATCTGAGTCATTTTGTATAAAAGAACAGTAGAAAAGGGCACGTCCCTTCTTCTATTGGGCTGCTTGAGTAGGAAGGGGACTGATGTTAATCAATCTAATCTTAGTTGACCTGGATCTGGGCTTTGTTAGAGCTTTATGCAACAATGATTGAGTTCACCATTAATTTCAAATATTTTGAAGCTAGATCAAAATTTTCAACTCTGAGCACTGTTGAGATAGTGGAGATATCTTTGAGATTTCAGCTGAGCCACTAGTTTTCCAAATTGTGGGAGATACCAAATTGTGGGAGATCTCTGTCTGCTTTAGAGCCCTACTTCTGGGTCTTTGGTTACTGGAAAGTTGTCTTTGCTCTTTAATATTTCCTTCCTGGAAAAAACTCCACTTAAACATCATGTATTTTCTTTTTATATATTGTTGTATTTGATTTGCTAACATCTTGTTCAGGGTTTTTGTACCTAAGTTCATAGGAGTTATTCATCTGCATTTTTCCTTTCTTGTGATGGTTTTGTCTGGTTTCGAATCAAAATAAAACTGGCCTCATAAAAAGAGTTGGAGAGTGTTCTCTTCTACTTTCTGGAAGAGTTTGTGCAGGATTTGTGCTATTTTAAGTGTTTGCTAGAATGCACCAGTGAAGTGAGTGGCCCTAGAATTTTTTTATGGGGAGGTTTTTAATTTGGAATTCAATTTCTTTAATAGCTACGAGGATAATAAAATTATTTATTTCCTAGTGTATCAGTTTTTTAAAGTTGTGTTCTTAAAGGAGTTTGCTCATTTCACCTAAAGTTGTCAAATTCTATTGGCATAGAGGTATTCAGAATAATCCCTTCTTACCCTCTTAATATTTTTAGGATCTGTAATGATGTTCCCTCTTTCATTTTGGATATTGGAAATCAGTGTTTCTCTCTCTCTCTCTGTTTTTTTACTCAGTCTAGCTAAATGTTTATCACTTTTATTGATCTTTTCATAGAACCAGCTTTTGGTTTCATTGATTTCTCTATTGTTTTTCCATGTTTTATTTCATTAACTTTTGTTCTTTATTATTTCTTTCTGGTTTATTTTTCTTTTTCTATTTCCTTAAGGTGGAAACTTAGATAATTCATTATATGTTCTAACATAAGCATTGAGAAATACAAATTTCACTATAAGCACTTCTTTAACTGCATCCCAAAAATTTTGATGTGTTTTATGTTCATTATTATTAAATTTTAAACATTTTCTACTTGATTTTGTAGTTTCTTCCTTGAAATGCAGTTTTGAAGTTTTAAGTAGGGTCGTCAGGGAAGGCCTCACTGAGAAGGTGATGTTTGAGCAGAGACTCAAGGACGTAAAGAAGTGAACCAAGCAGATGTGGGTGGTGGGAGTGTTCCAGACTAAGGTAAAAAAAAAAAAAAAAAAAAGGTAATAGCCAGTGAAAAAGTTTAGACAACTGGGTATTTTCAAGGAAGGGCAAGATAGCCAGTGTGGTCCAGGAGAAGTGGGTGAGGTGAAAAGTGGGGTATGAAATCAGGGGCCGAATTGTGTGAGGCCTTGTGGGCCCTTGGCAGGACTTTGGCTTTTGTTCTGAGTGAGATGGGAGCCCTGCAAGATTCTGAATAGAGGAAGGGTAGGCTTTTGTGAGTTTCCTTTGCCCCATCTATGAAATGGGGGTGAATCTCATTAGGCAAACACCACAGAAGTAATTGTGGCAGGCATTATCCATCGATGGATGCTAAAATCAGTGGGTGAAAGTCTGTGGAGAAATAGGGTATTTGCATGATCTCAAAGAATCACCCCTATGATATTTATTAATTACAAGGGGAAATCTAGTAATTTTACATTGGAGAAACCCAGCAGATTCCACTGTAACTAAGTGATCAAGGTTAATATCACAAGTAATAAGACATATTAGCATCATGTAGCCCCTGATAGGATATCATGAGGCTATAATGTCATTTCTGTAGTATTCTTGCCAAAAATGCATAATCTCAATCTAATTATGAGAAAAAAAAAAACTAACCTAAATTTTACAAAATAACTGACCACTACACATAGCAAGTGTCAAGATAGTGAACAACTGACCTGAGAAACTGTCACAGAATGGAGAAGAATAAGAGACAAAACATCTAAATGCAGAGTGGGATCCTGGATTGATTCTGCAACAGGAAAAGGACATTAGAGGGAAAACATGAAATTTGAATAAGATCTGTAGTTTAGCTGATAGTATTGTACCAATTAATGTTAATTTCCTGGAATTGATATTTGTATTGTGGTTATGTAAGTTGTTAACATTAGAGGAAGCTGGGTGAAGGGTATACGGGAACTCTGTACTATTTCTGCAACTTTTCTAAAAGTCTAAAATTATTTCAAAATAGAAAACTAAAAATTGGCATGAATCATAGTATAGGGTTGGCATGCAGCTTAAACCCACATAAAGTCCTTAGTGCAGTGCTGGATAGGCATTCTGTAAACGATAGCAATTATTACTGCTGCGTCCTTTCCGTTTGCTATCACTTGCCCACTCAGCACCAACATGCTCTCCACTACTTGGTGCCTTTCTCTGTCTCTTGCCCTTAGCAGGGACTCTCTGGGATTGAGTAAACAGGATTCCGCAAATCAGTTCTAAAAACCAAGAGTTTAAACAAAAACAAACTTGCCTTATGGCTCCCTGCATCACTCCGTTTACGTAATAGAAACCAGAGGCTCCTGAATATTGAATGCAACAGACTACCTCTCACCCCCTGACTGCTTCCTGAAGCAGATGGCAGAATTTATTTGAAAGGTCTGAGAGGAGAAAAGAAGAAAGCACCCATTCTTGGATTGATTTGCCCAAGTGTCGAAGGCCAATGAGCCATATTGGTTTTATCCTAGATCACATTCTTCCTTCAGCCGGTCTCTAAACTTCTGATAAGGAACATGTATTGGGAAAAAAATTTTGAAAATTGTTCTAACATTTATGTATTCATTCATTCATCTATTATATGCTCATAATATACTATTTTAATACAGAAATGATACTGTATTAACATATTATGTGAATAGTAACGCATATGCAAGGAAAACAATTTTTTAAAGAACGTGCTAAAGAAGAAATAGAAAATATTTTGAAAAAAATTTATAAGTTGATATAAAAAATCTTTTCACTCCCACGAAATTATTATTAATACTTGAATATGACTCAATCTCTTTCATTACTTTGACAGTCTGGGTTGATGCCATTTATTTCAATATTTGATTTTAATGGCTGTCATAAATGAAAAAATAACCTCATAAATACATGTAGATTCAACTGGAAGAAGAATATCACTGGCTGTACCCATCTTAAAAAAAAAAAAAAAAAAAACTTTCCAGTTTTCAATTCCATCCACCAGTTGTGCAAAGATTTTTGTTGAAATGTGGCTAGTTATTTCTGTCTCTTCTGAGGTCAAGCTGTTGTTCTTGACAGCTATTTGGAAAGTGCTGAATGTTTATACTTTTAACATATGAGTTTAAACTCCACGGAAGAGCTGGCTTGGGATGATTTTAAATTACATTAGAAAATTCCAGTTTCAGGTATTTAAAGGGTGTGCAGGTTTGAGCATTCATATAGGGCATTCACACTGTTTTTGAATAATGTGAATAATATCAACAATATTCCCTCAACATCAGGAACATTTCCAAACACCTGTTTTCAAAATGCTCTCCCCATAGTCCAAGTTTATTCTGAACAACAATCATCTTACTTCTCATTTTTAAGTGCCCCCTTTACATCGAGGAGTCCCAGGGTGGTACAAATCATTAAGTGCTGGACTAATAACAGAAAGGTTGGCAGTTCAAACCCATCCAGAGGCACCTAGGAAGTAAGACCTGGAGATCTGCTTCTGAAAGGTCACAGCCTTGAAAACCCTACAGAGCAGGTCTACTCCGCACAGGTAGGGTTGCCATGAGTCAGAATCAACTCAACAGGCAACTAACAACAACAGTCCTTACCTGAAAGGCACTGAATGAGTGTGTGGCTGGACAGACAGTCGCACCGGAAGGAGCGACATCTCCGCCACCTTCTGAAAACTCGGCCATTGGAAACCTGTGGAGCACAGCTGTCTCTCACACATATGGAGTTGCCACGAGCGGGAATTCATTTGAGGGCAACTGGTTAACACCGTCCATGTTTACTTCTGCTGAAGATGTTTACTCACCTCAGAAGAGGCTCTCAAACAAACATTTATTCTAACTGCTGTGGCAAATCACCCATTTCGGTGGAGGGGGCAAAAAAGAACAGCCAACACCCTCCCCCTCGAACATTTCCTTCAGCCAGCTTACAGAAACATTTGCAGGTTTCTTTGTTTCTCTCTGTAAACAGTGACAAAGTTGTCTTGGGATGGGAAGATGCCCTCCTGTGCAGACTGGGCGCAAGCTTATGCTTCACATTGCAGACCCGGTACCTGACCCAAAGTCCTTGTTAATTGCAGGGGAAGTTCTGCTCAAAGCTGACACTAAGGCGTTACTGCCCAGGCTGGACCAAGTTCTCCTCTCGTCTTTGACTCAGCCGTCGTTATTCTCTCGCCCAGCTTCTTGGCTGAGGTTGTCGTATTTTTTAAAGGATATCAGGTTCATTCCTACCTTCTTTGCTTCACGTGATTTCATGCAAATGATTACTCTGTAAATGCACATTTCAAAAGGGACTCTCTTTTTTTTTTATCCGATCCTTCAATCTTAACTTTGCCCTCCAAACATGCCAAAGTCACCCACAGCCTCAATTTTTAATATAACTCTACAAAAAATTATGGTAAAAAGTGGAATCCAAACAATAGACTTGATTTTTTAAAAATAATCAGTCAGGAATTAATTTTTCAAAATAATTGTCTAGAGATGGTTCAATTTCACATGCTCTTTAAATATGTATTTTTCTGTGCTCTATGGCTTGAAGGGACGATTTAAAATTAGTGTATAGAGTAGGCCCTGAATCACAAAAACTCCGACAGTTAAGTTTTGTAACCTCTTTGCTGCAAAACTCCATTTTGAAAATGAAGTTCTACTTTCCTGATAAATCCCCCTTCCTCACTTCTCTGCCCTGTCAAAAGAATTCCACCAAAGGAAAGACAGAGGATTTTTTTTTTTTTAAATAATTGCAACTTAGAGATGTTGTGGTAGGTAGAAGCCTAAGACCGTCTTCATGATCTCCATCCCTAGGTGTCCTGCCCTGTGTAATTCCCTACCCTTTAGCATGGGCAGGACCTGTGACTTTACTCAATTTGGCAAAGGTGATGGGATGTCACTCTCATGAACACGCGTGTGCGTGCACACACACACACATTTGGGGGCAGTGATGGTTCAGTGGTAGAATTGTCCCTTTTCATGTGGGAGACCCAAGTTCAATTCCCGGTCGATGCAATTCAAGCACAACAAACTAGTCTGTCAGTGCAGGCTTTCGTGTTGCTATGATGCTGAACAGGTTTCAGGGGTGTGTCTAGACTAAGAGGGACTAGGAAGAAAGGCCTGGTATCCACTTCCTTAAAATCAGCCAGTGAAAATCCTATGGATTACAACGATCCAATCCCATTGGACGTGGGATCACCATGAGTCAGGGGTTGACTCAAGAACAGCTAACAACAACAACAGCATACATATATAACATCCCCATCTTGCCAGCATGCACTATAGTAAGAGAGATCCTCCTGCTGACCTTGAAGAAGAAAAGAGCCCAGTCGTGAACTGCATAGGGTGAGAACCACCTGGCAGGGTACTGTGGGTGGCCTCTAGGGTCTAATGGTGGCCTCCAGCCAACAGCCATTAAGAAGCTGGGACCCTCCATCACACAGCCACAAGGAAATGAACTGTGCCAACAACCTGATGAGCTTAGAAGTGGGTTCTTCCCTAACTAAGTTTCTAGGTAAGAAAGCAGCCTGGCCAACATCTTGACTGCAACCAGGTGAGACCCTGAGCAGAGGACCCAACTAAGCCATGTCCAGACTTCTGACCCACAGAAACTATGAGATAACAAAAGTGTGTTGTTTTAAGTTCCGAAGCTTGTGATAATTTGTTACACAGCAATAGAAAACTAATATGAATGTTCAGTTTTGAACGCTTCTGAAAAATTTGTCTTAATTTTGATGCCGAAAGAGACTTTAGTCCAACCATTTTGTTTTACAGTTAAGTAACTGGGAATCACAGATGCGAACACACTGCAAATTAGTGACAAAACCAGGAACCTGGATCATACCTCCCTGGCAGTGGATTTTGTCAAAAATCACATACCTAAAAATAGAATAATGATAGCCAGCACGGGCTGAGGACTTATTATGTGCCAGGTCTACACTAAGAGATCTTTAAATCTTATTTCTTTTAAGCTAAAATAATTTTTCTTTTAAGCAAAGATCGAAGTTTTAAAATTTATTTTAATTATCCAAGCAATATATTAAAATATTATCATCATGAAAAACTTAAGACAAATAAAGTGAAGTTTTCCTTGGCCTTTCCTCTAATACCAGTCCCCTGCCCTTATGTAACTGTTGGTATCAGCTGTATGTATACATATCCAGACCCTATAGATATAGAGATAGACAGACAGACAGATAGATAGATCGCTGCTGTCGAGTTTTCTCCAACTCATGGTGACCTTGAATACAACAGAACAAAGTGTTGCCTGGGCCTGCATCATCCTCATGATCACACACATATATTCATACATACATATATACATACACACACACACACATATAGACAGACAAATACGGTAGCGTTTTGTGGGATTTTTTTTTTTCATAAATGGGACTGTATTTTACACATTGTTTTGTAATTCCTTTGCCATTTAGTGAGACTTTTATGAACATAACACTTCTCCTTCTTTCTCTTTAACCTGCCACACCAAGTCCGTTGCTAAATGTACTCTAGGCAGAGGTTGCCCGCGGTCACTGGGTGGGGACAGGGACAGGGAGGCCAGGTGGGACCTAAGACACTGTGATGCTGGCAGAAAGGAAAAATCCTTACCCTTTAGTACCTTCAACAGTCCTTTGTTTTTGCTTTTTGAACAAGGTACCTTACATTTTCGTTTTGAACTGAGTCCTGCAAATTATTTAGCTGGTTCTGGTATGAACTCAGGGTTTTCACTATATATAGATAGACATAGAAATAAATACAGATGTAAATGCATGTATGTGTACATGTGTATGCATGTGTCTATATGTATATGTACATATAGTTCTGCCCACTGAGAGGGCCTGAGAGCAGCAACAGCCCAATAGCCATGGACACACTTAGTGCCCAGATCTTGGTTTCTAATATTACCTTCTACTAAAAGGAATCATAGATTTTTGGAGAAATAGCTAATTCTAGGACTGGGGCAGGACAAGCACTGCATAAGTAAAGCCTACATTGTCCGAACTCCTATGCAACTAGGCACGGCCATGTCATTAAATCTGGACAATAGGATGTGATATTCAACTTCTGGGCAGTTCCCTTAATAGGAAGAGGTTTGCCCGACAGCTCTTTTTCTCCTCCCTGCTGGCTGGAATGCAGATGTGATGGCTGGAGGCGAACCGGCCATATCGGACTGCAAAATGGAAGCCACTTGTTGATTGCAGAGCAACAAAACAGAAGAACTCAGGGTCCTAGATCATTCTGGAGCCACCATACCAGCCATCAACTATCTACCAAGACTTTTAAGGGGGGAAAAATGTATCATATGAAAGCTACTTGTTGGTAATGTCTTTCTGTCAAAGCAACCAAACTGATATCCTAAATAATATGGTCACCAAATACTGAAAGAGAATTATGGGTAAAGGAAGCAAACATTTCAAATTGGGGAGTTAATAAAAAGTGTATCTCATTTGATCCTCCCCCAAAAAGGAGAAAGGTTTGTATATTGGTATCTAACTGCCATTAATGTTGTAGACTGTTAACAATGCTTGTTGTACAACTATCCCCCCTCCCCGCCCCCCGCCCTCCTGGGATTTTCCTAAACTGTTGGCAAGGGGTTTTGGTGTTGGCAAGGGCAGGCCAAGGGATTCGGCTCTGCTGAATGAACCAGGAAAAAATGCTGCCCAAACCGACAGGGGTTTGGCAATGAGTACACATTTGTTCACCGGTTTAGCATTTGTTTTAGATTCCACTGTTTTGAAAAATTAAGTGGTTCAGTATTTTAAATTTGTTCCTAAGCCCAGTGTAACAAATGACCTTTCCACTCCTTAGGTCACTGAAAAGAATTTTCTTGTCTTTGTGGCTAATTCCTCAATGGCAGAGGCCCAAAGAGGGGGACAGGAGGGACATTAGGCTACTTAGGTGAAAAATAAACACAGGGATAAGAGCAGGATCTTGGATTTCCTGTGGCTCATTCCATTTTCAGTCATCCATACTGTTACATATGAGCTTGGGGGATCCTTCAAGGCGATTTTTGTAGGCAGAATAAGAAGTACATAAACTCTAGTAAATAATTTTGAATTGCTAAAGTTATAAATTACCAAACCTAGTTTTTCCCTTGAGTGGCTGTTTTCCTTTCAAATTGATTATTCTAAGAATAGAATAACAAAAATCAGCCATTGTTTTTAAGGAACTCATTGATATTTCACCTCATTTATAAACTTAGTTAATTTAAATGCCCTCACACCTTTTAAACTGTATTTCTGAATTCGATATGCTGGATTTTCTTTATAAGTACTTCAACTGTCCGACTAACCAGCCTTTCCATTTACTCAGTCAATTCTTTAAATCTAATAAATCACACTTACAGAGTAAACCCTAAATTCTTTTAAAATGTTCCAGTGATCGACAAGTTTAATTTTCAATTACACATTTTACATGAATATCCCAAGTCTGACCAGCATCTTACTCTAAGTCTCTTAAATATTCTAAGTATGTAAATTACAAAATGTAAACAGATTCTTTTTTAACACACAAATAATAATGTGGTGATTTTGACACTCAAATATTTCTATATTTGTTTCTGAATCGTATCTCTGTTGAAACATGCTTATTGAGAAAATCTCTTTCCTACTTAGGACATAGCTATAATTCATCCTATGTATTCCTTGGATTAAAAGACACCCGTTAGGGAGATTATTGGCTCCTCAGGTAGCCGAGTTTGCTTCTAACAAGACGTTTTGACCTGGGGTCCATGAGTAGAATTCAGAGGATCTGTGCATTTTGATAGAAAAAAAAAAAAAAGCATCTCTATTTTCACCAACTTCTAACTGCATTTCAGCATTTCCTTCAAATATGAACACAGGCAACAAAGCACAGTCACATTAGTAGGACCTGCGACTTGGCCACCAATAGAAATCACAGGTATTTTCATATTTTATTATGGCTGTTGCAGACACTCCGAAATACCTTTCAAGGCACTACTTTGAAATTATGGGCGTTATTAGACTGGCCCCTGTTGTCGTTATTGTTCTTAAAAAAATAATAATAATTAAAAAAAATTTTTTTTTATTGTTCTTAGCTGCTATCAAGTCCATTCTGACTCATGGTAGCCCCATGTATGCGTAGTAGAACCCATAGAGTTTTCAAGGCTGTGACCATTTGGAAGCAGGTCACCAGACCTGTCTTCTGAGGAGCTTCTGGGTGCGTTTGAACCATCAACCTTTAGGCTAGTAGTCGAGTGCTTAACAGTTTGTGCCACACAGGGACTCCTAGGCCTGCCACTGTTGGTCGTTGTGGTTAGGAGCCTTCAAGCCAATTTTGACTCGTAGTGATCCCATGTGACAGAGTAGAACTACCCCACAGGGTTTTCAAGGCTGTAATCTTTACAGGAAAAGATTGCCAGGTCTTTTTCCCTCGGAGCCGCAGGGTGGGTTCAAACCACCAACCTTTCAGTTAGCAGCCCAGTACTTATCCATTGTGCTACCAGGCCTGCCACTAAGCCACTAGATCTTGCTATTTAATGCAAACACCTGGGGCGGAAATACTTGAGCAGAGCCCTGAATGGAGGGGGGAGTGGTGCAGGCAGCGGGAAAAGCATGAATGGGTGTCCCCAAGCTCCCTTTCTGCACGGATGAATAAGCATCTTCAAATGAACTTCCGTGATCCTAAAAATCTAACACTGTGCCTGAAAACACTACTTAAGCATCGATTTCCCATTATTTTAAATGGGAAAAATTATAATGCATGACATGTCAACCCAAGCCCCCACATAATTTCCTAAGAAGGAACTAAAACACTGTAAAATGCTTATCAATAAATAACAAATCAGCATGTTGCCGTATAAAATGCTTACAACATTGCTTCCTAACACCGAATAATAATTACTGATGTTTTTAACGAATGGCTGATTTATAGGTAGTAGCACTGCTGGCCCTCTTCCTACCAGCAGCAGCCGATGGCACACCACCTCCATTGCTTCTTGGTGTGCTTTTCAGAATGTGATCCTGATGTTCTCTCAACACATCATTTTTTAAATTTTATTTATTTTGGTGTTGTTGAGAACATACACAGTAAAACATACACTATTTCAACAATTTCTACGTGTACAACTCAGTGACATGGATTACATCCCTGGAGTTGTGCAACCATTCTCGCCCTCCTTTTCTGAGTTGTTCCGCCTCCATTAACATAAACTCACTGCCCCCAAAGGTTGCTATTTAATCTTTTGAGCTGCTATTGTCAATTTGATCTCTTACAGATAGTTCTTAAAAGAGCATAATGCTCAAGGCAGACAGTTTTACTAGTTAAGCTAAACCTCTGTTGGGTTTTAAGAAGACTTCAGGGGATATTTTTCGTTTAAGGTTTAAAGATTATCTCAGGGCAGTTGTTTCAGGGCCTGCACCTCATTTCGATAAAAATATTTTATAGAGTTTTGGGGATATACATGTGAACTTTTTTTCTTTGTGAATGTTGGTTCAATGATTGTGAGAGATAGGCCTTCTGTGAAGTTTAAAATAAAAACAAAGAGGCATTCTACTGGGAACTATAAACGAGAGAGAGATTGTGTAAGTGTGTCTGTTCATGGGCTAGGGAGGACGTCAGTTTTGTTTGTTTGTTGTTTTGGTGAGGGGGATTCTGTATATCCTGTGTTTGCAAAGAGTCCACGCATACACATACCTACTTCATCGCATATTGCCTCTTTTATAAAGACCCAGGGAAAACTTCTCTGCTGTATCATTATCAGGAAAAGCGCTGATTCACCAAGTAGTTTGGTTTGCTACTGTATTACGGGCACTGAAAATCATGAACACGGTGAAACACCTTGAAATCCGTGGTTTTCAAACTTGACTTTGCAGAGCTTTGGCGGTTCCTTCAAGACCCTTTACAAGTGCCCACAGGAGAAAGGCATGACGCATGAGGCCAGGGCTGGGATCCCTCACCTTTTTTCATGCTAAGCTTCTATGCATGCTTGCCTTTGACAAAAAAAAAGTTTGAAAGCCACTAATGTCATTGATCACCTTTTTCCTCTTTGCGTTGGCTGCCAGGAAGCTCAGCATCTAATTCTCAGCCTACCACCAAGTGTCCAGGACCTCCGAGCCCACTTTTGAGTGTAAGCCTCACCCTTGAACTTCTTTTCTTTCTTCTTCTGTGTTTCCCCTTCACCTGCTTTTCTTGTTTTCTTTGTTCTGTTGCCATATATGTGCTTTTACATGCTGCCTGGTATCCTTCTTGGAAAGAGCCAAGGCTTAAGTGAATGAGAAAAGAAAATGGAACACTTTTTCTGTTGAGGAGATCTTTGCAGGTGGGAAAGGAATGTGTATAGAAATAAGGCACGATTTGGCATGGAAAATACACATATGTGTTTGTAGGATATGTGTATACATGTTGGCTACGTTGTGACGTTCATAGTTTTCAAAGTTAAGCTGATCTTCTGGCTTCAGAGGACATTTACTTGGAAGACTCTGGGGGAAAAAATGTATTTTTTCCAGGGTAGGCGTGCCTGTGGTCTACCTCCGAAAGAATCTGCTTTATGGTTTAGCCTTTTCAGATTTTGTCTGGGATTATTTTGCAAGTCATTATAAAATGAGGGCAAATACTTAACAAGAGCAACCAAGGGGGCACTCCTACCTGGGAAGCTGGCTGAATTTTAAGCTATCTCACTTTCTACCTATTCTGCTGTGAATCTCTGGTCAAGTTCTTACTCTTCCCAATTTGGCGATTTACAACCTCTGCTGTACATTGCAATCACCTGAGAAGCTTTAAAAACTACTGATGCCTCAGTCCCATCCCCCAGGGGGTTTGATTTAATTGGTCTGGGGTGTGGCCTGGGCGTGGGGATTTTTAAAAGAGCCCCTGGTGATTCTACTATGCAACCAGGGTTGAGAACCACTGCCCTAAAAGAAGGAAAAATAAAATTAATAAGCACCTGCCTCCTGAATCTCTCTCAGGGGAGTATTGGGGTGTGGCCAGGATTTATGAGATAATGGGCCAGATTCTAGTGAATGAGTCAAATCGTTTGAAGGAAATAGGTTGACCCTTTGCATTCCATAGGGTATCCATAGTTAATGTGTTCTTCAATACTTCCTTCCCCCATGACTTAGAGGCAGAAGCACATTTCACATCCTGTATATACATACATATATTTGGAAACCCTGGTGGCATAGTGGTTAAGTGCTATGGCTGCTAACCAAAGGGTCGGCAGTTTGAATCTGCCAGGTGCTCCTTGGAAACTCTGTGGGACAGTTCTACTCTGTCCTGTAGGGTCGCTATGAGTCAGAATTGACTCGACAGCACTAGGTTTTTTTCTATATATATATATATATATATATATGGAGCCCTGGTTGCACAGTGGTTAAGCTAATCGAAAGGTTGGTGGTTCAAACCACCAGCCGCTTCTAGGGGTAGAAAGATGTGGCAGTCTGCTTCCATAAAGATTACAGCCTGGGAAAGCCTGTGGGGCAGTTCTACTCTGTCCTATAGGGTTGCCATGACTCGGACTGTCTGGACAGCAGTGGGTTTGGTTTTAGTTTTGATGGCACAATAGTTGAGTGCTGGGCTGTTAACCAAAAGGTTGGTGGCTCAACCCACCAGTGGCTCTGCAGGAAAAAAGCCCTGGTGATCTGATATATATATATATATATATATATATATATATATATATATATATATATATATATATATATATATATATATATATATATATATATACATACACGCACTGATTATATACATATATATCTCATATATACACACACACACATATTTTCTATTACAGTCTATTCCTTTAGAAAGAAAAAAAAATTCTGCCTACTACCACTGTTTAACAAACATGACTTAAAGTTTGTGGGCCAAGGTAAATCGAACACCTTTGGAGAGCATTGAGACGCTCAGTTTATGATGGCTCAGAGCTTTTTGCAAAGTGAGGCTGTGTGTACAGTAATAATATTTGTTGAGCTGTTGCTAGTGCCAGCTACAGTCCTGGTAGAAAGCGCTTTACAAACATGATCTCTGTGAATTCTCACGATGAAAATATGAGGAATGTAGTACTGTTGTCTCCATTTCAGAGATGAGAAAATCAAGGCATGAATCTATGTATGTTCTGCTTCTAGAAGGCAGAAAGGAGACACCTTCATGCCTGGACTAGCAGGTCTGATGCTTACCTGGCTCATGGGAGGAGACCAACCATGTTTCACGAATAGATTTGCTTCTGTCTCAAATCTTGGGAGTAGAAAGAGGATGGAGTAAGTTTGATGGGAGGTAGATTCAGGCATGGTGGGGCTAATATATCTAATGTATGTATAATTTGGGGCTTTCTTTAAAAAAAGGAATACTAAATCATGAACCAAAATTTCCTAAGGGAAAAACCGAATATTTCTTTAGAGTATGAAAAGAAAGCACAACACATTCAGATTTTAAGAAGCTGACAAATACCACAAATATCACCAAATTTCCAACTCAACTTTCACCCAGCTGGATCCTCAAAACTGCTGGTGGCCACTCCCACACCACCGACTCAAGGGCAAGTGCTAGAGTGCAGAACGGGAGAGCAGAGAGACAGAGGTCTCTATTAATTGCAGCTAACTGTCAAACGCAAATGACTTTGCAAATTTTACACGAACAAATGACCATGTGAACACACTGCTAGGCCCCTGCTAGGGTCTTGGAAAGGGGCTCCAGCAAGTAAGGGCCCAGGCGCTGAAGCTTCATCAGCTTCCCAGTACCAATGCAACTCGAGTGGAAGGTTCTATGTTATATCTCCGAAACCCTGGTGGCTAAGTGGTTAGGTGCTATGGCTGCTAACCAAAGGGTCGGCAGTTTGAATCCGCCAGGCGCTCCTTGGAAACTCTCTGGGGCAGTTCTACTCTGTCCTACAGCGTCATTATGAGTCGGAATCGACTCGATGGCACTGGGTTTGGTTTTTCGGTTTATGTTTTATCTCGAGGATCCCTGATGGCACAGTGGTTAGAAGCTTGGCTGCTAACCTAAAGTTTGGCAGTTTGAACCCACCAGCCCTTCCTCGGCAGAAAGACGTGGCAGTCAGCTTCCGTAAAGATTTACAGCCTTAGAAACCCTATGGGGCAGTTCTGCTCTGTCCTATAGGGTTGCTATGAGTCAGAATCCAAGACAACCCATAAAAACCAAAACCAAACCCATTACCAGCAAGTCAATTCAGACTCATAGCAACCCTATAAGACAGAGTAGAATGGCCCCATATGGGTTGCAAGGAGCACCTGGTGGATTTGAACTGCCAGCCTTTAGGTTAGCGGCCATAGCTCTTAACCACTATGCCACCAGGGTTCCCAGACAACCCATAGGGGTGTGTTATATCTCAGGTGGCACAAACAGTTGAGTGCTTGACTGCTAACTGAAAGGTTGGTGGTTACACCATTGACTTTGAGCATGCCAGTTAAGCTCTTGGGACCTCAGTTTCCCTATCTGTAGAATGAGGGAAAAGTATGTGGAGATTTCAGAACACTCCTCCCAGATTACCCCACAAATGGCACTTTCTCATAAGTCAGATGTCATCTCCTCAGAGAAGTCTTCCCTGACTACTCTAGCTAAGATTGCTTCTCCCCCCGCCCCACCGCACACACATAATTTTTTCCACTTCATGCTAATGATCACTTTCTGAAATTGTCTTGCTTCTTTCCTTAATTGCTTATTTATGGTCTATTTCCCCTAGTGAATGAATGTAAGTTCCAGAGGGCAGACAACTAGTCAGTCTTGTTCTAGTTGAATCTCCTAGAAGCTGTACCTGGCACACACAGTAGGTGCTCAATCTATATTGAATGAGTAAATGGGTGGATGGATGGATGAAGACTTTCCTTTCTCAGGGGCCATGGATGAATGAATGAACAAACGAACGAACGAACGAATGAATGGTTTCCTTTCTCAGGGGTTGTGAATGAATGAATGAAGACTTGCCTTTCTCAGGGGCCATGCCTAGGTTGCAGGGAGGATGTGCTGGCCCAGGGAGGGAGGAGGTGTGGGGTGTCGGTGGGTGGAGAGGAGGCTGGGCCCTCGCCTCCTCGGGGACCGGCGAGAGCTAGCGCTCGCCGGGGCTGCAGGCGCAGACAGCAGCGCGGCGGCAGCTCCAGCCCGGAGCTTCGTGCCCGCGTCCCAGCACCGGGTGTGCGCACCCGCGGAGCCCAACACCGCGCTCGGCGCCCCCACGCAGCGGCGCGGGAACCTAGGCGGGGGCAGAGGGAGGGCCCGGCCGAGGGAGGGGAAGGGGCCGGTCCTCTCCGAGCAGGCAGCGGCCGCTGCAGCCCAGGAGGCGGAGGCGGAGGCAGCGGCAGCGGCGGCGGCAGCAACGTGCCGGCGCAGTCAGCCCGGCCGCGTCGGCCCGCGCCACGCCGGGGCGCCCTCTCCACTGCGCGCGGTGAGTACTGCCCGCGGCGCCACCTCGGGCCGCCCGCCTGGGTTCGCCTGGCCGGGACTGACCGGGACCGCCAGAGTGGCACCTTCCCGGGACTCGCCGCGCTGGGGCCTCCGCAGCTGTCCGGGTGCTCCGGGGCGCACGGGCCTGACTGGGGTGCCCGAGGCTCCCAGGTCCCTCAGGCACATGGGCAGCAGGGGCGACGGGCAGATGCTCTCGGAAAAGTCCTTCCCCGGCGCGGGGCCTCAGTTTCTTCGTGCGCTTGGGTTGTCACGACCCTCAAGTTTGCATTCCCGCGCGCGGGACAAGTGCAGGGCGCGCAGACGGTGTAGACGCGGCTAGGTCCTCGGCGTTTGGTTCGATATGTGGTCCGAAAGGTTCGCGATGAGGGGCGCTCCACACAATCGGACAGAGGAGGCTCCCGGAGCCGGGAGACAAACGCGCGCCCGCGGGCGGTGTTTCTGGGGTAATCGATGAGCAAACCTCCGGGATCCCCGGGATGAGCTTGGAAGGGCCCGCTGCGCCTTGCTAGCTTGATTTCCGTTCAAAAGTCAGTTTGCGCTCGGCCCTCTTGGGTCTAGGTCTTGGACCCTCGCACCCTGCACCGGAGCGGGCCGTCCGAGGCCGGTTGAAGTTGGAGTTGAAACTTAAAAAAACTTGTATCTAAACGGCGTTGGGAAAAGGCGAGGGTTTGTTGGCGTGAGGGAAAGTGGGGAGTGGAATTCTCTTGTAGCTATGCGGTCTAGAGGTTAAACGGCCATGCCGCTCCTAGCTCTTTAAGTATATTTCCTGCCCCCAAATCAATGGTTTTGTAAGCTCAAGTAATATTAAGAAAGCCTGACTGATAAAAATGCTCGCTTCGCAGAATACTCCAAGCGCTTTTCTCCGCTGCTGAATTGGAAGCACTCCTGCAAAGCGAGGTGCTTACGTTCCCGGTGCTAAGAGTTGACACCGAGCACTCTGCGTTCTGAATTCTTTTAAAAAAACAGAGACTGATGTTACATTTTTATGGATACCATTCTCCTTTCTTCCCGCTTTCCCCGAAATGCTCCGTAATTTTTCAGTACTTTTTTTATTTTATAACGTTGAGGTGTAAATCACCGCTGGTGGAGGTAGCTTTTAATTACGAGGTGCAGCGAAATGAGTGAACACTGGAGTTGGGAGTTGTTCACCAGGGCAGACGGGAGGTAAAATGATTTACAAACATCAAGTAAGAATTTGAGTGCTAAATTATGTTTGAGTTAGGGAGCGCCCTTCCAAAGGAAATGATAACCAGCGGATGATTGTTGTATTTCAAACCGAATCTATTAATTTTACCAGCCCTTTCTTGTTTCAGTGAAATTCCTATTACCAGAGTACTAAGCTAGCAGTGTCAGTAAACGACTCAGTAACCAGACGGCGTTACCAGGACTGGGCTTTTGTTGATAGAAGGAAACTTTTTTTTTCTTACCAGCCTGTGGCCCGTTTGTTATGAGTGAGAATTGACTCCACAGCACTGGGTTTTGGTTTTGGTAATATACACCTCTGTGTTCTGGTTAATGCAGATTCATATAGATAAGTGGGGAAGAAGACAGAGAGAGAAGGGGGGGCACCTCTTTTTTAAAAAAGGATCTTTGAGAAAGAATCTTTCAGGCATTTTTTTTACCCAAGAAATATTCTTTTTTTTTTCCCACTTTCCTCTCTCCCATCACCTCAAACCCCTCCAACTTTTTATAATTATTGTTATTTTTATACTTAGCCCTCAACTAGGGAAGGTTAATAGATAATTTAGATAGCAAATGAAAGTGGTTTGAATCTTACTTTTAACCCAATGCAAAATTGGGATTCTTCCATTCGAGAGCTCCACTGCCTTTGGAGAAAACTCTTAACGTTTTTCAGTTGTAAAAAGACCAATGTGGCTAGATCTGAAAGGACGTGAACTTTTTTTTTTTAAGCAGCTAGCAGTCCTCATACCTAATTAGTAGCTACTCATGTCTTCCCTTGTAACTTTAGCCTCACATTTTGCCTTAAAGAAATCGGCATTCTTCCTCTGTCTTGAAGTAGCTTACCTAGTATAGTGGCTACGTGCATAAGAATACTCTAGAAATAAATAAATCACTTTCCTAATACTAGATAACTAAAGAAAATAAAATTGCTCGGTAAAGATGTGTACCGCAATGCTGTGGGAGTTAAAAAAGGGAAGTTTTAATCACTTAAATTTTAGAACCTTCTTTTCACACCCTTTGTGTTGTATTAAATGCATCATACGGAGATATGATTTGTTAACTTGTTATAGGATTACCATTTGGCGAAAACACCCAAGACACACTGTTGCACATATGTGGTATTACTTCTGCTTTAAATTGCATGTAAGAGATTGCCAGCCTTGTTCCAGACGGATAAATTGATAAAATGCTAGCTGCTGTTGGGAGGACGGCAAAGTCCTCAGCAAAACGCTGTGTGGAGTAGCTAAGTACATTTTGCATTAGGTTGAGTAAGCTAGAGAGAGCCCAGCAGTTTGGGGAAAAGTATAGACAGTCAGAGCACGTCCACTTTAAGACGTTTCTGGTACCCCTATGACAAGACGACTCCTTTCCCACAGAGAAGAAACCGTTTCCTTATTTTTTCAGTTACCTTTCCAAAGATAACTTTTGTTGGGCGCAAGAGACCAGAGTTATGCAGAAATCCAACCGTAACCAGCTCAGAACGAGCACTCATTCTCTCTCTCCTTCCACCAGATGTTTTTTAGGTGTCCTCAGCTGGAATGCCCGGTTTGAAACTAATTAGGCCAGCAATAAACTCCTTGTATAATAAAATCGCAGGCCGTTATGGTTAATAAGTGGGGTTCCCAGCAGCTTATGACAGATCCCTCTCTGGGCAGAGAGAGAGGGAGAGCCCTTGGCCGTCAGGAGCAAATGAAGAGAGTGGAGAGTCTTGTTTACACACATGCCCGTCCTTGTATATCCACGCACACATCTGCTATGTGGAAATGGGTGGACGTTGCCGCTGGGGTAGGGTTTTGTCTTTCCTGGGCAGGCCACCTCAATGTAAATGCTGCTTGGGGGAAGTAAATGCATAAGTATAAGGCAGTGCCCACAGGACTGGGGTGTCTGTGTGTGTGTCAAGTATTAGTGTCCACAGGTCTGGGGTGTGTGTTTGTGTGATAAGTATTTGTGTCCGCAGGTATGAGTGTGTGTGTGTGGTATTAGTGTCCACAGGTTGGGATGTGTGTGCGTGAGAAAGAGATAAGCATTAGTGTAAACAGGTCTGATGTGTGTGTGATAAGTCTTAGTGTACACAGCTCTGGGGTGTGTGTGTGTGTGTGATAAGTATTAGTGTCCACAGGTCTGGGAGGTGTGTGTGAGAGAGAGATACAAGTATGAGTGTACACAGGTCTGGTGTGTATGTGTTGTGTGCGTCTGTGGTAGGTCTGGGATATGTGTGTGATAAGTATTAGTGTACACAGGTCTAGGGGATATGTGTGGGCGTGTGATAGCTATTAGACTGTACACAGGTCTGGTGTCTGTGTGTGTGTGTGTGTGTGTGTGTGCGCGTGTGGATGTGTGGGCGTGCACGGTAGGTGCAAGCTGGGGGAGAGGGATTCAGTTCACGTTGCAGGGTAAAACTTACCTGCTTCTCACCTAGGCTGAAGGTAAAAAGCAGGACTGTAGGGCCTGACATGAATTCCTTGGGGGAGAGCGGAGTCCCTCCAAAGCCTTTTTATGAGGGGGGAATTTGCCTAATTATGTGTTTCTCCTTATCTGTGGGGTTTGTGGAGGTGAACTGTCTGGCTACCTGTGAAGGCTAAGCGTTCTGGCTGCGTTACCAGGACGGGGATTTTGATGGTGAAAGGAAACTTTTTTTCTAGCTGACTGCTCTGAGAATGGAGTTGGTGGATTCTCCTCGAAGGAATTCCTTTGGAGAGAATTAACCCTGGAGTTGAGAAAACATGGCCTGTTGACAGAAAATACACTCCCACACAATCCCTTGCTCCCTCCCCACCTTTCTCCCTGATCCCCATCCCCCAATATCCTAATAGATTTCAGAATGGGCGCTTTTTTGTTACCCTTGTCATTTGCAGCTGTCAAACAGTCTCAAACGTACAAAACAAAAGGAAGATTCCCGTAGAAAAACAGTTAGCAGCCACTGCTTGAATTTGCTTGAGACAATGCTTCATTTTCACAATTCAAAGGTCTTAATTGGCCTGATGGTGTTTGACCAACACCTTCTTCTAATCAGAGGAGGATAAACCTCCTCAATCAGGTGACAAATACTTGCGGTGACATTAGGGTAACTGTGACAGTGACTATAGACCTACTTGTCTCGCTGTAAATGAATCAGAGTGGCAGGAGCTTGTTCTTTATTGTGCGTGATTTAAAGTCGTTTTTTAAAGTACCTACCAGGTGTATTGAGGGGAGGAGGGACGAAGGGGTCAGACTTTTAAATTTAGTTGTGTGCACTTTTTTTTTTTTTTGCTCCCTTTCATCATATTGGTGCCCCTGCCATTTCTCTGTACTTGGGAATTGTATCTTCATGTTCAATAATAATAACAAAAGTAGCTGCTGTTTATTGAGCACTTACTGTATGCCAGGCAGGACATCAACTTGACACATCTACTGTGTATTCTTGTGATAGCCCTTTCACTTAGGTATTATTTTTGTTGTTATTATTATTATCCCAGTGTTGTTAATGAGGAAACTGAGTCTCAGGCCAAATGACTCACACAAAGCCATAGAGTGAGTGAGACCGAAATCTAGGCCTTCAGCCCTTCTCAGACTAAGCACTACCCCACAGGCTATGAAACCCTGGCCCCGGGAACTTTTCCACTATCATTTCTCTTGGAGAGAAACGCTGAATTTGATAGTTTTTTAAATGAGCAGAACACAGCTATTTTCTGAACCTATCCTGATGGTTTTTGTCCTCATTTTAAGTGGAAGAAAAATCATATTACGTATTTCAAAAACGCAAAGTAGGAGCCTTTTTTGAGTCATGATATTTTAGCAGGTTGGGTATGGTTTTGTCCAGGAAAAATGACTGTTTATTTACAAGGACTAATTTTATATTGGAGCCCTGGTGGCACAGTAGTTAAATCACTCAGCTGCTAACTGAAAGGTTGTGGGTTCGAACCCACCACCTGCTCTGCAGGAGAAAGATGTGGCAGTCTGCTTCTGTTAAGATTACAGCGTCGGAAACCCTATGGGGCAGTTTCTGCTGTGTCCTATGGAGTCGCTATGAGTTGGAATGTACTTGAGGGCAGTGGGTCTGGTTTTTTGGTTTTGATTTGAAGTGTTCCTTCGATACTAACCCTATGCATTTCAGTTCCTAAAGAGAGTCAATAAATTAACCGGCAGCTGGAAGGCCCTAAAACGTTATGGTAGACAGAATCCAAGTCGAGTTTACAGGAAGGTGCCAGATCACTAGGGGTGGATTGTTGTTTGGGGGGGTTATATTATCAACGTTTGGAGAGCAAAGAATAATTTGGAACAGGTGGTGCCTAGAGTCAGGTAACTGGAACGATTTATCTTTGCCACTTTGAACGTTAAGGGAGGCCTTCGGTTTCCCTGAATTGGAGCCGGGTGTGCTGAGGGTCAGTGGGGCCCGAGAGCGCGTCTCTGGGATGTAGCCGGCAGGATGGGTAAGATGGCTCCTCATGGTCACAGAAAGCAGCGTCTCGGTCAGCACTGTTATTGCCCTTCCAATGCAACTAGTTAGGGCACCAATATGCCTGCTCCTGCTTTTGTGAAAAGCCTGCCTCTGCTTTCAGATAGATGCAGAGAGAAACTTAAAACTGGAACTTGGATCAGCAGACAGCCAGGAAGACAGGCTTGCTTCTTACCAGTGTGAGAATGTTGCGATGGCCGACTGTAGCTGTGTGATAAGGCCAATTTAGACATATTTGAAATGAACAAAGCATTTAGATCTTATTAGAAATTATTTCGTTACCTACTATGGATAGTGTCGTTTCAGTAGCATGAAAAATGTGTGTGATTTCAAGGGCATGGGATTTTTTTTTCCCTTTTCTTTTCCTTTTGCACATCTAGTAAGGTTAGGTTTTTAAAAGTCTGTGCATATTCCGAGATGGAGCATATATGTCCCTATCAATTCACAGTCACTCAGAGGAGAATTGTCAACTTGCCGTGAATTTAACTAAAGCAAAAATGATAAAATCGGCATATTTCTTGCTCAAAGAATGAGGAACTGGAGGACCTGACCGCCGTATGAACATAGCAACTTACTTTTGTCTTGCATCTGCTGAATCTGTCAATTCTCCTTTCTTTTCTCGTCAGCTCCTAAAAATGGCCTTTCGTAACTGAAATGTACAGTGGATTAGCCAAAAGACATTTTAATTTTGTAAAGAAAAATCATGCCAGAGACAGCCGGGTCTGTTTCAACCATTATTGTTTCTGTTGTGTGCATACTTTAGGTTTCATGGTCAGACGTGGGTTTGCCAAGAAAAGAAAATTACAGCAAGAAACGAGGTTGAAAACATATACACTTCTGTTTAAGAAATGGGAAAAACACAGAAAAATTCCACGCAGTAATTGCTTTAGCGTGAGCTTTCAACGTTAATTGTTTGACTTATGTCAAAAAGTCCCTCTTAGCTAATTCGCACATCTGCCGTCACCAGCTATCTTACCTTACCGATGGCAAACGCGACTCTCAACTTCGATGAGCCTTGAGTCTTTAAGAGACACCCTTAGTCCTCGTGGAAACAGTCTAAATTTTAGGTAGTGCAGGCTTTTCTTCTTTCATTCTTTTTTTAAAGGTTACTTAGATATCGATTTTATTTTCTTGACCCAAAATGAGAAAATGCAGGGAATTCTCAATAGCTTTTTACAGACGGCGATTATGAGAAGAGAAGCCAAACCAACATGTATTAGGTCGTGAGCTTGAAGTGCATAAATAAGCCTTATGAAGGTCACCAAAACAGGGTGAAAACCACCAGCTCTGGTTACCTTAGCCAAGTCTAAATTCCTGCCTGTTAGACATGTTTGGTTGAAGTAGACACAGAAAAGGGGTTTCTGGGCCCATGGTTGAAAGATCTCTATTTGATTTGGGTTCTGAGGACTACTGAGGATGCCCTTGTGGTAAAGGGCGACCGGAGGGCTGGAATCCTGGCCTCTTTCTGGTCACTCCTTCACACTGTTCCTGAGAAACGCAGGTTCCGGGACATCCCTCGCCCCAAAGCAGATGTTTCATTCCTGGCGTTTGGCTATGCAGAAGCCAGAGGTTCAAAATGTTTTTGTTCCTTCTGGTCAATTTCTTCTCTTTACATTCCCACCCAATAGTCATTTTGTGGTTAAGGTATTAATAGCTGCCAAAAGAAGTTTTTGTTCCCATGCACATGTATGTATGTATGTATGTGCTTCTAGCATTGGGGTGAAAGGTGTCAGTCTAAACCTGTAGATCTTTGTTGATTGGCAGCTTCCTGAAATACAGAGAAGTGGGGAGATTGTCCACTGTGTTCCTGAGTTTTGTACCAACCCAGGTGCTGATGGAAACTCCATGTAGGGAGAAAACCTCCTCTAAGAAAAAGAAAGGGTGTCAACCCCAAGAGGTTGTTTTCTTTTGCGGGTGTGTATTATTTCCACGCATCAGGACTTTTGTTTCAAGGTGTTCTAGAAACATTCATCTCTCCAGCAAAGGTCTGAATGTCCTTCTAGACTGGGAAGAGGGTGGAGAGGAAGCAATAAAGGAGGGAGGGATTCATGTACCTCTAGCCTTTTGTGTGACGGGTACAGTGGACGGAAGCTGTGACCCGCTGCCGGATGGTGTCACGTGACGTGACAAGTTGTGACTTGCTGCCTTGTGTTGTAAACAGAGTTTTGGCCCTGTCTAGCCGCCCCATCTAGCCGTGACAGAGAATGGAGCCGAGAAGATTATTTACCTTTGGTCTAGGACAGGCTCTAAGCGCTTTGGTGTTCTCTTGCTAAATAGATCATCCTCACTGGAGAAGTTAATGGTTAGAGTGTGGAAGGAAGGGGGGCAGGAGGGGAGAAAGAATGTCTTAAACTCAGCAAATGTCTGAAGCGCTGGGAATGTCTTCAGCATTGCTCAGGCACCCACAAGAAAGACTAAGTTGTAGAAGGACATAGAAGCAGGCCTTTGTCGGGGGAGCCAGGAAGATTGTTAGCGGTTAGAGCTAGAGTAGAGAGCTTTCTGACACCCTGGGACCCCCATGGTGTCTTGCTGGCGTGTCTTATGAACCTAACCCAGAACCCATTGCTTTCAAGTCAATTCCTACTCATAGTGCCCCTATAGGACAGAGTAGAACTGCCCTGTAGGGTTTCCAAGACTGTAATCTTTACGGAAGCAGACTGCCACATCTTTCTCCCTCACAGCTGCTGGTGTATTTGAACCATAAGCTTTTCGGTTAGCAGCCAAGCCCTTAACCACTGTGCCACCAGGGCTCCTCCTTAGGAACTAAGGAACCTATTTTGAAAATGCTTTTTGCCACAGCTTTCTTGTTGTTTCTTTGTTCTTATTTTCAGTGAATTATTTTTGGGTTTTGCTTTTAAGAAAACACAAGGATTTTAAGACTCGTTTGGGATTAACACGTTGCCCATCTTTACTGAGCGCTTATGTACCAGGCACTGTACTAAGGAAACACCTCATATGTTTTATCTCCTAGAAGCCTTAGGTGGAATGTGCTATTATCATCATCCCTATTTTACAGGGGTGGAAGTTGAGTCTCAGGCAGGTGAAGTAACTTGTCCAAGGTCACCTGGCTTGTGTCCGAACCAGGATCAAAACCCACCTTTGGTTCCTAACCACTAGGATATGCAGACTTCCTCCCAGTGTAATAAGAACTAAGCTTCCTGTCCATGTCTGCCCTGGAGAGCTGGATTTTAAAGTCATTCCCCATTTGTTTTGCCTTGTTGATATTCACC
This sequence comes from Loxodonta africana, assembly GCF_030014295.1. Taxonomy (NCBI): domain Eukaryota; kingdom Metazoa; phylum Chordata; class Mammalia; order Proboscidea; family Elephantidae; genus Loxodonta; species Loxodonta africana. The sequence goes on from NC_087365.1 coordinate 46,200,689, forward strand.
AGTGTTTAAGTATAAAAGTTGGGCTCAGAAAGCAAGAGAAGTCAGCTGGTTTTCACGGAATCTTGAGTCTGTCTTTGCAGAAATTAATGGAAGTTTAGAGTGAGACTCTATACAAATGGTGGCTGCATCACTTGCCAGCGGCTAGCTAGCTTAAGCACATGTATTTATCATTTTATGTCCCTATGCCTTCTGGTATGGAATCAGAGACTCCGTGTCACCTATTTGGTGTCTGTACCAGAGTCCTGTCTCTTCATGCCTGGTTGCCACCTAGTTCCCAACTGGAGGCAGTGAGCTATTCAGTGAAATACGGTCCATGGGCCACATCCAGCCTGCCAGTTGTTTTGTACATAAAGTTTTATTGGAACACAGCATGCCCATTTCTTTAGGTACTGCCTATGGTTGCTTGCATGCTAGAGTGGCAGAGTTGAGTAGCTGGGATGGAGACAAAACGGCCTGCAAAGCCTAAAATACTTATTGTCTGGCCCTTTGTAGAAAAAATTTGCTGACCCCTAAGCTGTTGCAATATGACATGACAAACTTCGTTGACTAGAAAGAACATGCACTGGGGACATTTCCTATACCATTTCATTGATTGATTAAGTATTTACTGAATGCCTCCTGTGTGCCTGATACATTTGCATCGTGGTGGGGGAACTGCAGATGCATTCCTTCTTTCTTCATTTACTTAACAATATTTATTGAACTGTATTCTAGGCACTGGCCTAGTTACCGGAGATCCAGAGGAAAGGAGGACCCAGTCCAATAGCCCCGATGAAAGGATCGCAATGTGTTTTCACCAGTACTGAACTCCCTCTTCCCTCCTGTTGATCAGTGAGGGTTTGGAGGGTGGTAATGTGACTTCTTGAGCTCTCCAGTGTTCAAGAGGCAGGATGGAGAAAAAGACCCAACTCTGCGGATCCTTACCAAAAGAAACCAGTTGCCACGGAGTCGACTCTGACTCGCGGTGGCTCTATGTGTGTCAGAGTAAAACTGTGCTCCATGGCGTTTTCAGTGGCTGATTTTTTGGAAGTAGATTAGCAGGCCTTTCTCCTGAGGCACCTCTGAGTGAGTTCCAGCTGCCGACCTTTCAGTTAGTAGTTGAGTGCGTAACCATTTGGGCCACCCAGAAACTCCTCACTCAAAGTTGTCAAGCCTAATTCAATATGAGCAGTGCGCTGTCTTCTGTATCGAGAACTGCACTATGCATTATGAGACAGACAAATGCCTGTGACCCCCTCCTTGCCTCAGAGAAACAAAAACTTTCTGCTACCCTTAAGAGGTGGTGTGTAATGGGTAAAAGTGTGGGGAATCAGGCTTCCTAAACTTAAGCCTTGGCTCTGACATACAGCCTAGAGATTAAAGCATGAATGCAGGAGCCAGGCTGCTTGGGTTCAAATCCCTGCTCAGCTCTAACCAGCTGTTTAACCTTGGGCTGGTTACCAGACTTTTCTGTGTCTTTGTTTCCTCATCTGTAAAACAGGGTAGATAACAGTGCACCTTCCTCAAAGAGTTATTGTGGAGATCAATTGAGCTAATTAATATAGTGTTTGGAACAGTGCCTGGCAAATAGTATGAACTGTATCAGTGTCAGCTACTGTTATTATTATTATTCACAAGCTGCATGACCCTAGGTAAATTACTTAGACTCTCCGGGGTGTAGTTTCCCCCTCTATAAAATGGGGGTAATAATATTAGTAATAGTGAAAACAATAAGTGTTTCAGAAGGCCATTGTGGGAAATTACATGAGGTAATACATGTAAAATGCTTATCTTAATTGCAGCGCCTGCCTGCTTTGAACGCTTAGTTAGTGCTAGCTATTGTCGTCGTTGTTAGCTGCTGTTGAGTTGGCCTGATCCCATGCACACATGCACAACAGGATGAAATGATTCCCAGTCCCGTGCCAACCCCACGATTGGTCATGGATCGGACTGCTGTGATCCATAGGTTTGCTTTTTTTTTCTTTCAGACATCTAGGATGAGTTGTCGTCAGTTGCCATCTAGTCGATCCTGACTCATGATGCCCCCCTCAGAGTAAAACTGTGTTCCATAGGGTTTTCAAAGCTGTGACCTTTCAGAAGTAGATCGCCAGGCCCGTCTTCCGAGGCATCTCTGGGTGGGCTTGAACCATCAGCCTTTCGGCTAGTGGTGAACTGCTGAACCGTTTGCGCCACCCAGGAACTCCTGATCCATGGGGTTTTCGTTGGCTGATTGTTGGAAGCAGATCGCCAGGCTTTTCTTCCTAGTCTGTCTTACTCTGGAAGCTCTGCTGAAATCTGTTTAGCATCACACAAGCCTCCACCAGCAGATGGGTGGCAGCTGTGCCTGAGGTGCACTGGCTGGGGATCCAACTCAGGTCTCCTGCGTGGAAGGGGAGAATTCTACCACTGCCACCACTAGCTATTATTACCCTTGGAGCTATGGGGAGTTGCATACTGGACCAGTAGTCCTTTTTCAGTATTAAGATGGTGTAGGGCAGTGGTTAATCATGTGGGCCCTGGACAGATCTGGGGCAAGAGGCTGTCCCTCTGAGCTTCTCAGACAGTGGAGGCAGTGGTCGCTGCTCATTGGGTGGTTGTGAGGATTAAAAGAAGTGGTACACATAAAGCGAGCAACAGGGTGTTTGGCACATAGGAAGTACTCAATAAATGGTAGCTTATATTATATTATTATCACTCCTATTCCTTGCTGCACCCCCATCCCAAGAAAGCACTGAACATTAGTAAATTTTAATGTGAGAATAAAAGAACACATTTTTAAACTGCCAAACAGATTTAAAATAATATTCATTAAATAAAATTAAAATATGCTATTAAACCCAGACTTTGGGCTCAGACCAAATTTTTATAACCCAAGCTTAAAGGCCAAGGAGTCGCTCAGCCACAATGAGGACATTGTGATTGAACTTGAGAGTTCAAGGCTGCTATTGAGTGGCCTTTGAAATGCACATTTCTCCATTAAAATGAAAGAGAAGCCATGGGGGGAAAATGAGGTTTTTGCTCACCCCAGCAAGCCTTAATGAATTGAAAAAGAAAAACAAAAGATTTCTCATTTTTTCTCCTGCTGCCTTATCCTGCCAAAGACACAGGGCCCCCTCCCAAGCCCGGCTTTGAATGGTGCCCACTCAGAATGTTCCAGACCTGATATGCCCTATGAGCTAACCTAATCTAAATTCTGGTCTTCACCAAATTTAACAGGTGATAGATATATCCTTGAGAGCCCGGACTCTGGAGCCCAACTAGCTGGGTTCAAATCCCAGCTCTACCACTTTCTACCTCTGCCTCAGTTTCCTTGTTTACAAAACAGCAATAATAATATACCTAGTAAATAGGTTGTGGTGGGGATTTAGGTATCACGCCTGACGTCTTAAGGAGCCCTGGTGGCGCAGTAGTTAAGTGCTTAGCTGCTACACAAAACGTTCGTGCACTGTGGAGAAAGATGTGGCAGTTGGCTTCTGTAAAGATTACAGCCCTGGAAACCCTATAGGGCAGTCCTGCTCTGTCCTATAGGACCATTATGAGTTGGCATTGACTTGAGGGCAACATTTTTTTTTTTTTTAATGTTGGCCCAATGGCTCAGCATTTGGCTGCTAACTGAAAAGCTGGTGGTTTGAACCCACCCAGTGGCTCCACAGGAGGAAGACCTGGCAATCTGCTTCCCTAAAGATTACAGCCTAGAAAACCTTTGGGGCAGTTCTAGTCTGTCACACGGGGTCACTATGAGTCACAACCGACTGGACAGCACCTGCCAACAACATTGATGTTTTAACCTTGTGCTATCATCTGATAGTTTGAAACTTCCCCGGACTTCTGGGATTTTGAAGAATTACAGCATAAAGTATACAGGTATGCCTCTATCAGAGAGTTGGGAATCAAAATAAACTCCATATTCAGGGAGAGGAATCATGGAGGGAGGAAGTGGATTTAAAAATCTCTCACAGGAGTTATCATGTGCCAGGCGCTTTCACAGAATATATTTAATCCTTTCCAAAAACAAAAATCTCACAGTGTAGGTGTGTCCATTTAATGAACGGGGAAACTGAGGCTTGGGTAGGTCAAGTCGCTGCCCAAAGCTAAGAGGAAGGATCAACATTCCGTTCTAGGTCTGTCTGACCCCACAGCACAGGCTCGCTCCACCGCAGGACCCACCTAAAGCAAGCTGAGGACAATCGAAGTAAGAACCTGTGACTTTGGCATGACTGACAGGTTATTTATGGTCTATTCTTCTTTTTTTTAAATAATATTTTATTGTGTTTCAGGTGAAAGTTTACACAACAATTACGGTTTGTTCTTACATTTCAATAACATCTTTCTTCCTCAGTGAGCCTGAATTTTTGTGGCTTTTTTTTTTTTTTTTTTAAATAAGCTAGGTACTCCTCAAGGAGCCCTGGTTGCACAGTGGTTAAAGTGCTCAGCCGCGAACCAGAAGGTCAGCGGTTTGAACCTACCAGCTGCTCCTTGGGAGAACGATGTGGCAGTCTGCTTCCACAAAATTTACAGCCTTGGAAACCCTATGGGGCAGTTGTACTCTGTCCTAAAGGGCTACTAATGAGTCAGAGTCGATTCCATGGCAACGGGTGTTCTTGGGTTTAGATACCTCCTCTCCATTGAGAAGGGGTGGACTTTTTCTTAAGCAACAAATGGAAATAGTAGTACAAGTGGGTTGTGAATTCCTTCTGTAGGTGAAATTGTTTAAGAACCCCAGTCTCTTGTCAGCCATGGTGGCGTGACCTCCTCCTCGGACCAGGCCAGGCCCTTGTCTATGATGTGCAGCCCCTGGGGGGAGTCGTCCAGGTTGGGCAGCTACTGGGGAGGGGAGGAGGATGGACTCCTCATTCCATCACCCACCTGCTGTGTGACCTTGGGGAGGTCACTCAAGCTCTCTGAGCCCCAGTCTCGTCACCAGTTCATGTGGCAGATGCCTTCTATTTTCGATTTCTTCTACACCTTAAATAAAACGATGAGGGGTCACCTTCTGTAATACCTGAAGCAGCGTTCTTAGGCATTTATGGGATTGCATCTGCCCTCAGAAGTACTCAGAGAAAGGGATGAAGGTTACTCGACTCTGGGTATGTTCCTTACTATTCTAATAGCTACAGCCTTGTGATTTTAGACTTTCTGGAAGCGTCTGTTAGTCCCCAAAGGGCGGTTTTGTTTTTAATGGAGTGTATGCCCTTTCCGCTGCTATTTTTTGGCTAGTTTTTTTAGTAGTAGATCGCCAGATCCTTCTTCCTAGTCTGTGTTAGGCCGGAGGCTCCACTGAACTCTGTCTGCCATGGGTGACCCTGCTGGTATTTGAAATACCGGTGGCATAGCTTCCAGCATCACAGCAACATGCAAGCCACCACAGTACAAAAAACTGACAGTCAATTGGTGGTAAGGAAGAAAACCAAAGAAGATTTGACGTATTTGATGTGTGATGTTGTTGAAGAATATTGATTATACTGTGGACTGCCAGAAGAAAAAACAGATCTGTCTTAGAAGAAGTACAACCAGAATGTTCCTTAGAAGCGAGGACGGCGAGACTTCGTCTCAGGTAGTTAGGACATGTTATCAGGAGGGACCAGTCCCTCAAGAAGGACATCATGCTTGGTAAAGTAGTAAAAAAAAAAAAATTAAAGTAGAGTCAACAAAAAACAGGAAGACCCACAATGAGATGGATTGACACAGTGGCTGCAACAATGGGCTCAAACATAGCAACGATTGTGAGGATGGCGCAGGATCAGGCAGTCTTTGGTTCTGTTGTACATGGGGTCCCTCTGAGTCGGAACTGATACATCGGCACCTAACAACAACGTGCCCTTTCCACATTAAGACATACATGGACATTTTTTTTTTAATCTTTAAGATCCTGCCTTTGTTTTATTATGTGTTTGGAAAAGCATAACAAGCATTTCAAGGAAGGCTTTCACTGCTTAAGACAAAAGCCTTAAAAATCAAATTCATTCAAGTAATAGCAAAAGTGGCACGTAGGTATGGCAGAATTCATGAGCGAAGTTTGGGAATCACGAATCTCAAGATGTGATGTTTTCACCACGATCAGCTCATTCCAATGAAATATTTTGCTTCTAAAGCTTGTTCTTGCAAGCTGCTGACAACAAATCCCCCAAGTAACCAGAACCTTAAACTAACCGGAATTGGAATTCAGCCTGCTGTTTCCAAGGGGATAAAATGGAACAAATGAGGTCTTCCAAAGATGTCTGTAAAGCCGCCACAGGAGATGTTGGTGTCTGTGTTCCTTATCTTCGAAAGAAACGTGACTAACCTGTGGGTGAACATGATGTCAATAAAAATGATCTCTGAATGCTTACTCTAAGCCAAGATCTGTTCTGAATGGTTTTAGGCATCAACTCATTTATTCCTCACTATTCAGTTTTGTGTGTTCTGGGATTCTGTGAAGGACGTTCTATGAGTATTCCCATTTTAGATGAAGAATGTAAGGCACTGAGAGGTTAAGTGACTTGTTGAAGGTCACACAGTAAATAAGGGGTAGTAGAGTAGGTTTTGATGCAGGAGTATGGTTTGGTAGCCCATCTTTTTCCTCCTGCACTACCCTGGCTGTTTAACCTCAGTACCAAACCAAATAACCATACCCAGTGCTATCGAGTTGATTCCAACTTATAGTGGCATTATAGGACAGAGTAGAACTGCCCCGTAGGGTTTCCAAGGAGCAGCTAGTGGATTCCAACTGCCGACCTTTTGGTTAGCAGCCAAGCTCTTACCCACCATCCAAAAGCCCAAATCCGTTGCCGTTGAGTTGATTCCAACTCATAGTGACCCTATAAAACAGAGTATAGAAAGGATTAACTTCACCTTCTCTTTGACCCTCATTTACCTGGACAACTAACTAATTAGGGGTAAGCGTGAGAGAAAACCAAAGGGAACTTAAGTCTCAGCTGTAATGTTCTGTTTTTTATAAGGATGTTTTCATGGATTGAATAGTGTCCCCCCAAAAAAATGTGTGTCAACTTGGTTAGGCCATAATTCCCAATATTGTGTGGTTGTCCTCCATTTTGTAATTGTAATTTTCCTATATGTTGTAAATCATAATCTCTGCCTGTGGTTAATGAGGCAAGATTGGATTATGTAGAAGAGGATTAGGATGCATGTAACACCCCTGCTCAGGTCACATCCCTGATCCAAAGTAAAGGGAATTTCCCTGGGGTGTGGCCTGCACCACCTTTTATTTTACAAGAGATGAAAGGGAAGCGAGCAGAGAGTGGGAGACCTCATGCCACCAAGAATGAAGAGCAGGAGCGCACGTCCTTTGGACTCGGGGTCCCTGCGCTGAGAAACTGCTCGACCAGGGAAGACTAATGACAAGGACTTTCCTTCAGAGCCGACAGAGAAAGAAAGCCTTCTCCTGGAGCTGACACTCTGAATTTAGACTTGTAGCCTACTAGACTGTGAGAGAATAAACTTCTCTTTGTTAAAGCCATCCCTTGTGGTATTTCTGTTACAGCAGCACTAGATGACTAAGACAGATTATTTGTGCATCCTGTTAGCTTCAGGGGCAGCGCAGTGCAGGGGTTCAGAGCTGGGCTCAGGAGCCAGGTGGTCTGGGTTCAAATCCAGGCTCTACCATTTACTAGCCTCATGACCTCGAATGTTTTATGTTACCTCTCCAAGCCTCAGTTTCCTCATTTAGAAGAGGGGATGCTGGAGTCTACCTCGGAGGAGTTAACAGATAAACCTGCCAGGGGGAAATGAATGATATAAATCATAATTCCCTGTAGGGTACAAATGCAGTTTGGTACAGTTTAGAGTGGAAGCGAGGGGGAAGGTGCCTGAGATGTGGGGCTCAAGCTGGAAAACAGCTCAGGTTTTTCCAGATGCCTTAAGATTGAGCCGGACAGACTGGCTTTCCTTGTCCCCTCGTGAGAGGTTCCTAGGCCAAGTTCTCAGCAGGCAGCCCAGAAGCCAGAGCTATCAGAACATGAGAATGTGGACAGATGAGGAAACTGAGGCCTCCAGGGAGGGACTGGCTCACAGACACATGACCCCAGCCTTGTCCCAAGAAGAGTGGGGACTTGGGTGGCATGGGGCAGAGGCAGAGAGGAACACCTACGAAAGCAGGCGTGACCTCGGAGCAACTGTCTATGCAGACCCCAGCGTCTGCTGTGCCTGCTCATCTCAGAGTTGTCTTTCTTCTTCTTGTTCCCTTTCATCTGTTGTGGCAAATCATTTTTCTCCAGAAGCGCCGGCCTGGGTTTTAGAGACTAGGAGGGCAGACTTTCTGGGTTTGTCCCCTTTCACTACTCCTCTCTGCCTCCCCTGCAGCCCCCACTTTCATTTCCTCTTGAATATGAAAATCCGAACTCCTTTATCCATTTGTTCAAAACATAAGTCGTGAGCACCAGCTGTGGGTCGGGTGCTGTTCTAGACACGGGAGCACAGTGCTGTTGTGTCGTGTGTTGACCCCACAACAGAACTGCCCTCTGGGGTTTTCTAGGCTGTAATCTTCACGGGAGTAGATCGCCAGGTCTTTTTTCCCACAGAACTGAAGGGCGGGTTCGAACAACCAACCTTTCGGTTAGCAGCCAAGTGCTTAACCGTTGTGCCACCAGCGCTCCTTGGGAAAAAGTAGAGGACAAAAATGGCCAAAGTCTGCTTCCTCATGGAAACATAATTAAGTGGGGGAAGACTAAAATAAACACATAAATATAGAAAGGACCCAGAGTGTCTGTGTGTGTGTGTGTTTGGGGGAGTGTCGAGAGGAGGCAGAGAGGAGGTGTCTAGGGAGGGGAGGCCTCACTGAGAAGGCAGTTCCTGAGCACAGTGCTGAAGGAGTAAGGGAGTGAACCTTGCCCATATCTGGGGAAGAAGAAACAGCAAGTGCAAAAGCCCTGAGGTGAGAGCAGCCTGTTCAGGATCTGCCAGGAGGCCAGTGTGGCTGGAGCTGAGTGAGCAAGGTGGGGAGATGAGGTCACAGAAAGGGCCAGATTGGGTAGGGCCTTCTCAGAACCCCACGGCCATTCTGTCAACCAGACGTGTCTGAAGTCAGAATTATTATTATCTAAAAATGGTATTTAAATTTTATGTATATTGTTTTATTGATTAATTTATAAATTAATTTATTGATTCAATTTATATTAAAATAATATTTTAAAAAATTAACAGGACCTAAATCTGAAATCAGTGATTGCAAACTCAGATGCCCACAGTGGTCAGACAGATAACGAAGGTGGCAAAGTTATTAACCAGGACTGTGGAGAGCAAGGAGTCCCTGATTGGTGCAGATGGTTAACACGCCTGGCTGTTAATAGAAAGGTCGGAGGTTTGAGTCCACTCGAAAGTGCCTTGGAAGAAAGTCCTGGCAATCTTCTTCAGAAAAATCAGCCATTGAAAACCCTATGGGGCACACTTCTACTCTGATACACATGGGGTCACCATGAGTCAGAGTTGACTCAAAGGCAGCTGGTTTTTGCAAGGAGCATGCCTCGCCACAGGGCAGCTGTTCATTGGTTTCAGCTGATTGGTGCCGCACAGAACACAGGCCCCACGTTGCTAGCTGTTCTGATTTTTTTAAAAGACACTGAACTCTGGATTTTTAGGAGAAATGTCCTGATTTTTAAATCACCTTGCAGAGCCACCAAAATACACCTATGGCTAGCCAACAGTTTGAGACCCCTCTCCGAAATACTGACATAGAACCATGAGACTCTAATTTCAGTAAAAAGGCACTAAGTCTTTCTCTCTTCTTTTTTACCAATTACTGACAAGAAAGGATGCCAAGAGATGCTAAAAATTGTTTCCAGGAAAAAGTAAGACTTGAATCTCCTGGGGATGGGAGCCGAGAATTCTTCCAAGTAGCAATCAGTTTGCTTCATTTTTATGTCTTTCTCAGGACTTTTTCCTGATCACTTCTCATCATGGGTAATTGCAAAAGGGTCCAAATCCATCCTCCTTCGGGTTTTCATTATTTTCATGATGATTAGTATTATGTCATCTGGGGTTGATTTAAGAGTGCTGAAATGTTTGCAAGTTTCATAAATGCTTGTCAGCCACTGTTGAGAATGGCAAGGAATTTCTTGCATTGCTCGCACTGAAGGACTGAGGTGATAATTTCCAATGGCTACAGGCATGCAAGAGAAAAAGGGCTTTCTTAGAGTAGATTTAAGAGAGAAAGGAAATCTTTCTTACATTCAGATCTCCATCAAAAGTGTGAAAATGAAGTATAAACCAAGTTGGCCACTAGTATTAAGAAAAATGAGAGTAAGTATGTGTCTTAAGCTGAGCTTCTCACACTCAGCACTATTGCTATTTAAAAAAAAAAAAAAAAAACTTGGAGTGGATAATTCTTTGTCGTGGGGGCTGTCCTGTGCATGGTAGGATATTTAGTAGCATCCCTGGCCTCTACCCACTAGATGCCAGTATTCTCCCTCTCCAAGTTGTGACAACCAAGAATGTCTGCAGACATGGCCAGATGTCCCTTGGGGTTCAGATCACCCCTGGCCGAGAACCACTGGAGGAGGTGAAGGCTGCTCCTTAGTATTAGACTGACAAATGGCCCATTGTCCTTTGGCCCTGGAAGCATTTGAGTTTGTGCCCCCTGCCTTGGATGGATTTAATACATCCACATGTGGACCACACCCCTTCCAGAAGTAAGTAGCTCCCTGGGCTCCAGGCACCGACCACCAGTTTGGTAAAAAGAGTTACGATAAGTGAGGAAAGCTGTCCTTGTTCTGCATTGTGCCCTGGCAGGCTCAGCATTGGCAGTAGATGTTATGAGTTGGCTGGTTTTGGTTTAATCATAGGTAGACTTGCCAACCGTGGAGTCCGTTTACGACTGCCTGCCTAAGATGTTGTAGAAGGAATTCAGCATTGGATGAGAGATTGAGCCATCTCTAAGAGTCTTTGGAGAATTTTCTAACTTTGAATTGAGAGAGGACACGATGGATGTTGTTGTTGTTAGCTGCCGTTGAGTTGATCCCACTCACGGTGACCTTATTAGGGAACATTGCCCGGTCCTGCATCATCCATAATTGCCAGTGTGTTAGGGTTCATTGTTGTGGCTACTGTGCCAGTCCATCTTACCGAGGGCCTCCCTTGTCCTCGTTGATGGATCTTCATAAATGGAGGGTCTGCTGTGGAGCATGGGCAGTGATGGAGGCTTGTTGAAGGCAGAGGGGTGTCTCCTCCAGCCCTGGTTTTCTGAGCTGTAGCTCAAAGAGTGAATTTTCCCAAGGCTGGTTAACAATTTTTGCCTACTGCATCTTCGCAGCTGCTATCAGTAGTCTACTCTGAAATCTAAGGGGTGTGAATGTCCGGGGAGGAAAATAATCTTTTCCTAGGTTAGTATTGTGTGTGATGTGCTACTTTCTTTTTGGCTTTTAGTGGTGCTCCAAATCCTGCCAAATGTCTAAAATGCCATCCATGTTTAAGTTTCCTGTAATAACAAAAATAGCTGCTATTCATCTATGCAACATGTATTTACTGAGCACCTACTATGAGGCAGCCACTGTTCCAGGTACTTGGCAAGTAGCTGTGAGCAAAACTGACAAAGTCGCTGCTGTCATGGTGCTTCTTTTTCTAGTGGAAGGGAAGTGGACAATACATAAGAACACAAGCAAATGAATATAGTAAGACAGAGAGTGCTAAGGGCTACAGAGAAAAAGAAAGTGGCAAGTGGGACTAGGGAGTATCGAGTGGAGCAAGGAAGAGGGGGTCGCTCTTTTAAATAGGTTGGTCAGTGCAGTGATGTGGCCACTGCACAAACCAAAGCCTTCTGAACTGTTGGTAAACCAGCTCTCTGCAGGGAGAGGGAGAGCTCTGATTTGTAGCACTTGCCGATTCCCTTGGTGTAAATACTTCCATCATGGCGGACTCCAAGCACCAGTGGTTTGACTGTCGGCTCCCAAATTTATCATATCACTGGCAGGGAAGGTCTAGCCACAGACTCTGTGGCAGAAGAGCACTGGAGGAGATGTGGTCAGAGAGGTAGCTGGGAGCAGATGAATAGGGCAGTTTAGGCCCCATAGGGTTGTTGGCTTCTACTCCGAGTGAGGTGGGAGCCACTGGAGGATCTGAGCAGAGGAGGGTCAGGATCTGACTTAACGTTAGCAGAATCCCTCTGGCTATGTATGGAGAACAGGCTGAAGGGGAGCAAAGGGTGGAGCAGGGAGACCTGTTAGGAGATGGGTCAGACAAAAGATGGTGGTGACTTGGACCCAGCTGGTGGCAGCAGGACTGGGAAGAAGTAGTGGGATTCTGGGTATATTTTGAGGGTAGAGCCGATGGGAGTTGCTGAGGAATTGGACCTCAGAGGTGAAAAAAAAAAGCAGACCAAAGTGACTCCCCGGTTTTGAGTCTGAGCATCTGGGAGGAAGGAGTTGCTGTTTTCAGAGATGGGGGCAGCAGTGGGAGGAGCAAACTGGGGGGCAAGGCCAGGAGGACCCCCTGCGAGCCTGACGTGCAGCTGTTTAAATGCACTATAGTCTCCTTCGGTCCTCACAGGTGGGGTCTCCTATGATCCCCGTTTTAGAAAAGATGTGTTGGAGACATGAGGAGCTTAAACAGCGTGTCCAGGATGGCTCCATTGGTATGTGGCCAGGCCAGGACTCCCACCCATTTGCTGTTATGATGTCCTGCCACATTCCCTTGGCCCTCGCAGCCAGTTTTAAGGAAATGGGGACAGAAAACTCTGCAAAGTAACCAACAGAGGAACCGGGACCATCTCCCTTCTTCATAAAGAACTGCCCAAGAATGTGTTGGTTTTGGCTTCTTTCCATGACAGATTTGTTGGATTCATCCCAGAATATTAATATTCTATAGTAGCACTCCCACTTAAAAGAATAGCCAGTAATTTAGAAGTCTTTGGTTTTGTGCTGATGTGGGTGTAAATTCAGACTTCACTACTTGATAACTTTATCTGTCTGAGCCTCAGTTTTCTCATCTATGGAATGGGGGTAGTAAGAGTTCCGTGGGTTAAATGAAATGATGTGCTTAGCACTGTGCCTGGCCCGTAGTCCACACTAGGGAAATGGGGGGTGTCATGACCATTCCTATTGGAGAGAGAGAACTGGAAAGTTGGGTGTAATTTTAGACAAAGGCTGATTCACCTTCGAAGCTGGGGCAGGACAAGGAGCCGTGGAGCACATTATGCTTGAGAGCTTGGTGGTTTGGTTTTTTCTTTTCTTTCTCATACTGGAGATGAGAGGCCTCTATCTGTGTTTCTGCTGTGCTCACCAGGAGGCTGGCCTCTGCCAGTTACTGTTCCCCGGCTCCCAAAGGAGCCGACATCAGCCCCGCACAGCCTCCTGCCTTGAGCTGTCATTTGTCGAAGGCAGAACAGCATGTTCTTGCAAGAAGCAAATCCCCAGATGTGAGCCCATTCGGGGCTGCCACGTTTTTCCTGATGAAATTCCTGACTTGGTGTGTTGTGTTTTTTTAAAAACACACCCACTGCCTCCAAAAACCTCAGCCGGGGAAGAGAAACATTTCTCATTGAATTACCGGTTTGGGAAATGGTGTCGGGTTATGCCCCACTTTCATGGTCTAGATATGCCGTTCTTTCCACTTACAGCTTTTCAGAGAGGCCCAGAGGGCAGAGCGTGGATGGTACCTAAACCAACACTGAGGCTCAGAGAAGCCGAAGAATGATCCCCAGTTCATAAGCCAGCCTCAGAGCCTTAGTCGTACCCCATCTCTGGATCATCCTTCATCAGAGGTCACAGATGGGCAGCCTGTGGCCACCTCTACCCCACAGATGTGTCTTCTTTGGCCCGAGAATGTTTGAATTTGAATAAGTTGCCAGCATTTGAAAACCAGGATATTCCATGTAAAAACCCAGATTTCTGGCTTCTCTTGCACCATTGGGAGATCTGCCAAATGAGGTCTGCATTCCTGCCTGGTGACAATCGATGGATCTGTGTAATGGTCACTCCCTTCACCCAGAGCATGTCCTTTCCAGTTTGCCACAGTCTCCACCCTTCCCTGTAGTGTCCCCACCACTGAGACTGAATGCCGGTTGCTAGTTCTCTTTCGGTAAAGGGGAAAGTAAAACATTCCTCTATTAAAAACAAAGAAACAGGACATCAGCTGAAACGGCCAGAGCGTTATTTCTTTGTGGCAGTGACAAAAATTTCTGTGAAGTTAATAAGCAAACAGAATACGTCAGTGTCAGAAATAGTTGGCCCACTTCACTCCTTGATGTTGTCCTCCTCTTCCCCCCAAGTGATACGCTTGTGACCCCTGCCAGGGTCTTAGTTCCCACTTATTTTCATAAGGCAGGTTGAAACTTACTGACCTAACCCTGCCCCAGTTCTCTGAAACCTGAAATGCTATTACACCAAATTAAAATTAAGAAGTTAAAAAAGGTTAAATAATCTTTAACTGCTCAAGAAAAAATAAGTACGTGAGTGCGTGCGTGTGAGTGTGTGTGTATGTGTGCGCCATGTGCATATGTGATGTTTTCTTGATTTATGGGATTTCTCCTCAATAGAGTTGGACGAAAGTGTTTTTGGGTTTTTTTCCCCTTGGCACTGGAACTGGCACTTCTGGGCATTTGCTGTAAATTGAAGGCAGAGTACCAAGCCAAGGTGATTTTAACTCTCCTTTCGTGGTATATCAGTGAGCTTGGTTTAAGCTTGACTTTCCTTCTGTAGGGTTACTATGAATCTGAATTGACTCGATGGCACTGGTTTTTTTGTTTGTTTGTTTGTTTCCTTCTAGGGTATGTTGGAAGGTTATGGAGAGAAGAGTTGGGGATACCAAGTTTTTAAAAATGATCATTACTTTTTTCCCATGAGAACTGACCTGGAAAGGGGGGCAAAGAATTGCAGAAGGCCTACTGTGTGGGAGACATTTGTGTGAAGATCAATTCTGTGTTTTCCAAAGTGAGCCTGTTAATTTAGTGTGTGTTAGGGAGAAATATGTAAATGACCTATCAAACGCAAACATTGAACGAATAGCATTTCTTAGAATGAGGCTTAATTTATTTAAGGGAGACAAAGAGTCCATTTAAAGAAAAATATGAAAATAATACAAGTGGTTTGCAGATGTGACAAAATCATGAATGACTAGTTTGATTGGATCTTCACAATACTCTGGAGTGGTCAAGTGGCCCGTCCACCTCCACCCCTAAATTTGTAAACCCTCCGAACATCTTGTACCTCCTCAAAGCACTTAAAGCTGTAATTACTTAATTGTGTAAATTTTTGCATAATTCTGTGTCCTTTAAACCACTGCTGTGCCTGTGTTTTTATTGTTGCATTCTCAACTTCTAGCAGAGTGCCAGACACATAGTAGGTACCCAAGAAATGTCGGTGAATGAACACATGAACACTCCGCAAGGCAGCAACTACTGTCTCCATTTTACAGATGAGGAAACTGAGGTTCAGAGGGGTTCAGTGTACTTCAGGTACTTCGACTAGGATATGGAGTCCCTGGCTGGTGCAAATGGTTAGCACTCTCGGCTGCTAACTGAAAGGTTGGGGGTTCAGGTCTATCCAGAGGTGCCTTGGAAGAAAGGCCTGGACATCTGAAAAAATCAGCCATTGAAAAACCCTGCGGAGTACAGTTTTACTCTGACACACATGAAATCACCATAAGTCAGAAACAACTCTATAGCAATGGGTTTGGTTTTTAGTTTTTTGGCAGAGCCAGGATTCAAACCCATAGCTGGCAGACTGCATGAAGTGCATAAACTTTTTGCCAAACACCAGTCTGTGGGACTCAGGTCAGACCATGACAGCTGTCCCATAGCGAAATGAGGAAAATAAGGTGGACACAAAAGTGTTTCATAAAGTGATGGTCTGTTATTATAAAACTATTTCCTTTCCATTTCAGGGTGTTAACATATGTTTTCTTTTTATGACAGTAAAATTTCTCATGCGTTGTTTTTAAGTGCTTCACTTGACAAATCAAAATGGCAGCCCCCTTATTTTGGTTCACTCCGTTTTTTCTGGTGTTTGTATATGAGATTTCCTAGGTGGTAGAATCCTAGAGAATTATCAGGCAACTTCATGCTCCCTTGAGATTTTACTAGGACAGCTGCAGAAATCTCTCAACTCTCCTCTGACTTCCCAAAGATTCATTTCAAAATTTTCCCCTTCCAAGGCATGAGGGCAGGCGTGTCTCCTTCACACCAGGCCTCCAGTGACACAAAAAGTGGAAGCCAGAGCAACCTTTCCAGGGCTTGTCCTCAGACCCCTCCAGACAGCCAGAGCTGCTGTGCAGGCCATCCACGGGGGTGCAACTCACCTGCTTTCTGGGAGAAACAGGAGCCGGGGGGGCTCATGGGACTGAGATGACATCTTTTCAGTGGCTATTGGGTTTTTTTTATTGTTGTTAAAAATGTCCACAGCAAACCATACACCAATTCAGCAATTTCTGTGTGTAAAATCCAGTGACATTGATTACATTCTCTAAGTTGTACAGCCATTCTCATCTTCCTTTCGATTTGTTCCTCCCCTAATGACATAAACTCATTTCCCCCTAAGTGTCCTATCTAACCTTTTGAGTTGCTGTTATCAATTTTATCCCATATAGTAAGTTCTTTAAAAGAACACAATGCTCACGGTAGACATTCTTTATTAGTTAAGCTAGATTGTTGCTTGGTTTAAAGAAGGCTTCAGGGGATACTTTTGATTTATGGTTTCAGGGTGAAAGGTTATCTCAGGGCACTAGTTTTTGGTGGTTCATCCAACCTTAATGTCTTCATAAAGTCTGGATTCTTTGAGAATTGAAATTCTGTTCTACATTTCTCCCCCGCCTTTTGATCAGGGTTCTGCTTTAGAGTCCTTGATCAAAATGTTCAGTAATGGTAATCAGGAGGTTTTTTTAATTCAGCACACTTCAGATTTTCTTTTCCTTTTCTGGAACAATCCAGACCCCTGTTATCTCCATGTTTAGTATTGCTACCTGCTGAGCTATGTTTCATCTCTGAAACTCTGCACACTGTTGACTCTATAGGGCACTTTTTCCAAGCTTGGAGGCCAGCGAGGTGCCACCCCTCCACACCTGCCAGCACACCTAAAAAACCAGTTGCTATTTAGTTAATTCCGACTCATGGTGACTCCATGCGCGTTAGAGTAGAACTGTGCTTGATAGGATTTTCGGTGACTGGTTTTTTGGAAATAAATCGCCAGACTCGCTTCTGATACTTTTCTGGGTGGACTTGAACCTCCAGCCTTTCAGTTAGCAGACGAGCTTATTAACCGTTTGCACTACCCAGGAACTCTGACAGCACATCGAGTGGTGGCCAAATCTCTGCTGGCTCTTAATAGCAGAGCCTCCTGGGTGGGGAGGCTTGTAACAGGAACTGTGGACTCTTGGGGTGAGACTTGCCCCAGCACTCCACTCACAGAGCTTAGAGCCTGGTAGGTGAGACAAGACAGGCACAGCTGTCTACTTGGGACTGGCTTCTAGGCCCCGTACTGAGGACTGGAAAATAACCTCTTATGCTTGTGCGGCACTTTACAGTTTATTTTCTCCTATTTCCATGTTCAATCCTCTGTAGGGGATTATGTTTTTCTCGCCTGCCTGGCATCCATCTTCTGGTCTTACCTTGAGAACCACTGCACTTTCAGACCTTTATCCCTACTCTCCAGTTCCAGGTGTTGACATGTGACCTTGGCCTGGGCAATGCCAGCATTCTGGCCCTCTGCCATCAATCCTGGGAATTTTTCTGGAATTGTTGGAGAAGGTGCCCTCTTTGCTCTTTGTTGCTAAACTAGTAGAATGTGGTCATCTTGCTAGAGGAAACCTGCCTGAGAATGAAGGTAGCTTAGAGCAAAACAGAGGCAGGAGATGGAAGCAGAAGATTCCTGAAGACATCACTTGAGCACCTGGATCCAGCTGTTCCTGAAGGTGGATACCATGGGTTATTCAGTTATATCAGCCAATCCATTATTTTTTATTTACTTAGAGTCTTCTCTCACTTGCTACAGACTAATACAGTTGATTTTCCACTTTCTGGGCTTCACTACTTCCTCTAATCTTAATAAAACTCTCTTTCATTTATAAAGTCCTCTTGGATGCTCTTTCATAATGATTGGACTCATTTCTATGACACAGTATTGGCCTAATTTTATTGATAAGGGACCTGAGGCAAAGAAGAGAAGAGAAGCAGGATAGGGCTGGAACCTGAGTTTCCTAATATCTGATCTAGTAGTGTTTCCCCTTGGAGATTCCTCACCCACTTTCTGTTTGGGGAAGAGTATCAGTTTTTAAAACCCAGGGCATTTCCATTCCAGGGAAGTACTAAGTGATTTGGTAAACAACCAAAGCAAGGGCAAAAAGACCCTGTTATGGATTGAATTGTGTCCCCCCCAGAAATGTAAATCCAGCCTCTATGCCTGTGGTTATAATCTCTTTTAGGAATGGGTTGTGTTTGTTATGTTAATGAGACAAGATTAGTGTAGGGTGTATCTTGAGTCAATCTCTTTAGAGATAGAAAAGAGATTAAACAAGCAAGCTAGCAAACACAGATGGGGGAAGACGGATGCCAAGCCCCACAGAGATCTCCAAGGAACCAGGAAACAGAAGCTGAAGAACAAGGACCTTCCCCCAGAGCTGACAGAGGGAGAAAGCCTTCCTCTAGAGCCAGTGCCCTGAATTCAGACATTGAGCTTCCTAAACTGTGAGAAAATAAATTTGTTAAAGCCATTCACTTGTGGTATTTCTGTTTATAGCAGCACTAGGTAACTAAGATGGACCCTAACTGCATTACCCAGAGTAATAATAAGAGTAATAGGAATAGTAATTGTAGATGCGTAGAAAATTCTGGAAAATGAGAGAGGAAATGATTAATTGTAATTACCTATGAGAAGTGTATCTATGCAATAGAATACTATGTGGCTGTGGAAAAAAAAATGAAGATACTCCTTGGGGATGATTTGGTAAAAACCTCATGAAAAATGTTCCAAAAAGGAAGTAGTATAGTATACTACCTTTTTAAAAAATGGATGAATAAGAATATTCATGTGTGTTTCTATTTGCATAAAGAAATTTTGGAAGGATACACAAGAAACTAACGAAAGTGCTTACATAAAGTGGGGATGAGAATAACAGTAACATCTAGTCTTTATTGAGCACCTGCTAGGTGCCAGGCTCTGTGATGAGTCACTTAGGTGCCTTTGTCGTTGTTGCTAGTTGCTTCCGACTTGATCCCAACACACGATGACCACACGTGTGCAGAGTAGAACTGCTCCATAGGGTTTTCAAGGCTGCGACCTTTTAGAAACAGATTGCAAGGCCTGTCTCCCAAGACACAGTTGGGTGGGTTCGAACTATCAATGTTTTAGCCAGTAGTCGAGCACTTAACTGTTGGCATCACCCAGGGACTCCTTATGTGCCTTAGATGTCTCATTTTATCCTCACTTGAGCCCTATGAGGTAAAGTACTGTTATTCCCATTTTATAGATGAAGAGACTGAGGTTCAGAGAGGCTCAAAAACTTAAGACATCCAGTAAGTGGCAAAGCCAGAATTTGAAGTCGTGTCTCTTGGATCCCAGAGCCTGGGCCCTTGGAATCTGGCTCTGGGCTACCAAGGCCGGACTCCAAGGTTCCCTCCTGGACTCTGTGCTCATGCTCTGTGCTCATGAGGAGCTGCTTCGGGACGAGAGCTGTTTTTTGCATGGTACCGGCACTCAGTGCCTGACCTGTGAAGTCACTGCTGCTTGGGGTGGTGTGTTACATTTGATATTACATCTCACCTCAAGGGGCTTGGGGTGCCTGTTTCCACCGTTGCTGCATCAGGATACAGATGTGGGGGTGCTTTCAAGGAATGCTTTATGGAACGGGTTCTAGAAGGCTGTGTGGCCCGGAAGCCGTGCTGTGCTGATGCTGGGGGCCTCTACCTCTGAACTACAAGCAAATTCTTTCCTCCAACAAGAGCACATTGTGTTCTGGCCCCCGTCTCCCACTCAGGCTACTTTAAATGCAGATCCTTCTGCCAACAGCTACTTTTAGCAAGCGCCGACTATCAGAAGGAGGGAAACTTGTGAGAAAATAGCAAAATGGAAGCATTGTTCTTGAGGGTTTGGAGCGGGCTCAGGGAACTGTGGGGTGGGAGAGGCCTGAAGACGTGCTTTGCCATCACAAATAAGTTTTGGAAAAAAAAAAGTTACTTTAAGTTTTTCCTTAAAGCTCTAAGGGGGGAGGGAGTGGGCAGATCTAACACTCGAAGGGCCAGGAAACCCATGTTGTTGTTGTTGTTGTTAGGTGCTGTCAAGTCAATATTGACTCACAGCGACCCCATGTGACAGAGTAGAACTGCCTCATAGGGTTTTCTTGGCTGTGGTCTTTATGGGAGCAGATCACCAGGCCTTTCCTCTACGGAGCTGCTAGTTAGGGTTGAACCACCAACCTTTTGGTTAGCAGTCAGGCACTTAACCATTGCGCCAGGGCTCCTTAGAATGCCCGTGGTTCTATAGAACCGTATCGAAGGCACTGGGGCATGTTTGGAGAAAGAAAGTCACACCAGTGAGACTGGTGGAGTCAGCTATGGTGACACTGAAGGATGGAAGGCAGGTTGTAGGTGGAGATTATGATGGAGAAAGGACTCTTTTTTGAGGAAATGAGAATTCTCAGGGCTGGACTAGAACCATATGATAAAGGTTGTGAGGATGGTTCTAATCCCACGCTACTTCGAGCATTTGATGCTGTAAGGGAGCTGCTTCGTGCAGTAGTGAGTAGACCACCCCCAGGAGCATTCAAGCAGAGCCCGGGTGATGATACAGGGAGTCCAGCTTTGAGATAGGATGTAGGACTCCAGCAGAGGTTCACCGTCACTGATCCACATGTTGGTGTCGCTCGTGACTGCTTTTACACATCAGCAGTGAAGCGAGAGCCGAAAGGATTAGGTGGTGAGATGTTAATCTGAAAAACGAAATTGATTTTATTTAAAGGACTGTCCACTGAGACCATACACTTGCTGGGTTTGGATGTTCAACCATCCTTTATAAAAGTACCAGTGTGTGAAATGTAAAAGTTGGAAAATACCAAATTTGAGGATGGCCAGGCCTTTTCCATGGCCAAGAGCCTGTGATTCTAGGAAAATATGCTTCTGATTTGGATGAAATAGGATAAGAGGAGTGAGTGTAAAATCAGCCTAAAACTGATGTATCCAGAAATGGCTATGTCAGCATGTTATATGAAGACATGGAGTTAATTACCAGAAGGACCAGCTAAAAAAGTTGACAGTGGTTGCCTTGGGGAATGGGGCTGGAGGTGAGATTTCTTTTAAGTGTCAATTCTGTATTATATGAATTTTGGAACTACACGCACGAATTATATGACCTTTGTTAAAAATAAAAATTAAGAAAATAGATAATGATAACAGCTACTGTTTATTGAATTCTGCGCTAAGTGCTTTTTTTTATACTATCATATTTAATTAATCTTGTTGTTGTTGTTGGCTGCTGTTGAGTTAGCCCCTGACTCACGCACGGCAACCCTGGGTACAATGGAACAAAACACTGCCCAGTCCTGCACCGCCCCCACGATCAGGTGGGGATCAAACCATTGTGATCCGTAAAGTTTCCATTGGCTGCTTGTCAGAAGTCAATCTCCAGGCCTTTCTTCCTATTCCATCTGGTCTGGAAGCTCTGCTGAAACCTGTTCAGCATCATGGCAATACACTAGCCTCCCCCAACAAACAGGTGATGGCTGTGTGTGAGGTGCGTTGGCTGGGAATTGAACCCCTGGAAGGTGAAAATTCTGCTACTGAACCACCATTGCCCCGCAGTCCCATTTTAGAGATGAGGAAACAGCCTCCGAATGGTGAAGTGACTCACTGCTTTACGGAGAGGGTGTCAGGGTAGAATTTTAACTTGAGCACCCAAGTGAGACTCCTTCACGATGCTCTGTTGTGCTTGCCCAGGGCAAGTCTTCCGGCTGCTCTTCCCTGCAGGGTGAGGAGAGGGAGAGGATGAGCCAGGGAGACACCGCAGAAAGAACAGAAGGTAACTACAAGAGACATGGTGAGAAACAAGGAAGTCGGAGCTTCTGGATTGTACATTTTGAGCAATTCTGTAGTTTGGCACAAGCTAAGAGAAGGCACAGGCGGATGAAAAGAGAAACTAATAGACAGAATTGCTTGGGACACTTTGGATGTGATGGGAGGGGGGCAGATTAAGGGAGGGGGGCTGTTTTGAAGTTTTCTTTTTTAATTTTTATTGTGTTTTAAGTGAAAGTTTACAAATCAAGTCAGACTCTCATACAAAAATGTTTTGAAGTTTGCTCTGTGCCAGGCTCTAAGCTATGAGCCTTATGTGAATACCACCACACCTCGCTCTTACTGTAACCCTGAGAAGTAATCGGCCACAGTGGTCACTTCTGAATTCCTACTGCTGGCTTTCTCAACCTTGGCACTGCTGATGTTTGGAGCCAGATAAAATTCTCTGTTGTATAAAAAGACCATACTTAATGGTCTGACTGAGACTAGAGGAATCCCGGTGGTCATGGTCCCCAAACCTTCTGTTGGCCCAGGACAGGAACCATCCCCGAAGACAACTTATCAGACATGAAAGGGACTGGACAGTGGGTAGGAGAGAGATGCTGATGAAGAGCGAGCTAATTATATCAGGTGGACACTTGACACTGTGTTGGCATCTCCTGTCTGGAGGGGGGATGGGAGGATAGAGAGAGTTGGAAGCTGGTAAAATTGTCACGAAAGGAGAGACTGGAAGGGCTGACTCATTAGGGGGAGAGCAAGTGGGAGTACGGAGTAAGACGTGTATAAACTTATATGTGACAGTCTGACTTGATTTGTAAACGTTCACTTGAAGCTCAATAAAAGTTAATAAAAAAAAAAAAACTGAAAAAAAAAATTCTCTGTTGTGAGGGCTGTCCTGTGCATTGTGGGATGTTTAGCAGTATCCCTGGCCTCCACCCACAAGATGCCAGTAGCAATTCTCTTTCATTTGTGACGATCAAAAATGTCTCCAGAGCTGAGGTGAGGGCTGTGGGGACCGTGGTCTTGGGGAACATCTAGCACAATTGGCATAACATTGTTTATAAAGAAAATGTTCTGCATTCTACTGTGGTAAGTAGCGTCTGGGGTTTTAAAAGCCTGTGAACAGCCATTTAGGATATGCCACTGGTCTCACCCCTTTCGGAGCAAGGAGGAATGAAGAAAACTAAAGATATAAGGGAAACATTAGTCCAAAGGGCTAATGGACCACATTATCACGGCCTCCACCAGACTGAGTCCAGTACAGCTAGATGGTGCCCGGCTACCACCACTGACTGCTCTCTCTGACAGGGAGTACAATAGAGGGTCCCGGACAGAGCTGGAGAAAAATGCAGAACAAATTCTAACTCAAAAAGAAAGGCCAGACTTGCTGGCCTGACAGAGACTGGAGAAACCCCGAGAGTATGGCATCTGGACACCCTATCAGCTCAGTAATGAAGTCACTCCTGAGATTTACCCTTCAGCCAAAGATTGGACAGGTTCATAAAACAAAACGAGACTGAAGGGGCACACCAGCCCAGGGTCAAGGACTAGAAGGCAGGAGGGGACAGGAAAACTGGCAATAGGGAACCTAAGGTTGAGAAGGGAGAGTGTTGACATGTCGTGGGGTGGTTAACCAATGTCATGAAATAATGTGTATACTAACTGCTTAATGATAAACTAGTTTGTTCTGTAAACCTTCATCTAAAGTACAATAAAAAAATTATTAAAAAAAAGTACAATTAAAAAAAAAAAACCTCTCCAGACATTGCCAGGTGTACCCAGTAGAGAACCACTAGCCTAGTATGTCTTCTTGTTGTTGTTAGGTGACGTTGAGTTGATTCTGACTCATAGGGACCCCATGGGACAGAGTAGAACTCCCCATAGCATTTTCTTGGCCATGATTTTTATGAAAGCAGATTGCCAGGTCTTTCTCCAATGGAGTTGCCTGGTGGGTCCAAATGCCAGCCTTTCAGTTAGTAGCCAGGCGCTTAACGGATTACACCACCGGGGTGCCTTCTCATGTGTCTCATAGTGACCCTATAGGACAGAGTAGAACTGCCCCATAGGGTTTCCGAGGAGCGGCTGCCGACCTTTTGGTCAGCAGCCAAATGCTTAACCACTGCACACCAGGGCCCCCTCACGTGCCTGGGTGTGTTATATTTATTACGTCTCATCACTCTGCCCACTAGCTGTCATGATGCCCATTTTATAGATGAGAAAACTGAGACTGAGGGAAGGGGGGAGTTCACCTGGGATCACATAGTTGTTAGTAGTAGAGCTGGGAATTGAGCCACATCTGTTCTCAATAGTGAACTTAGAAAACCAGCTGACAAAGACCTGGGCCTGTACTTGGTGGTTCCCCGAGGCTGGCACTAAGGTGAAGACTGAGGACATCTTAGAGGAGGGCCATGGGGTTCACTGGGTTTTGAAGAGCAGACTGGTAGCGTGGTGGTTGAGAGCATGAGCTGTGGAGCCAAATGCCTCTTTCAACCCACTTTCAACCCTGAAACTGTAGGCACATTACTTAAGCTCTCTGGGCCTCAGTTTTCTTCTCTGTAAAATGGAATCGATGATAATACCTCCTCATAGGGTTGTTGTGAGGATTGAATGAGACAACCTGGATAAAGCAGCACCTGCCAGATATTCAGCCCTGATAAATAGAAAAATATGAGCCGTTATTCTTCTTTGTAGCTTTTTTTCTAATAGTTTTTATTGTGCTTTATGTGAAAGTTTACAAATCAAGTCAGTCTCTCACATAAAAACATATACACCTTGCTACATACTCCCAATTATTCCCCCCCTAATGAGACAGCCCGCTCTCTCCCTCCACTCTCTCTTTTCGTGTCCATTTTGTCAGCTTCTAACCCCCTCCACCCTCTCACCTACCCTCCAGGCAGGAGATGCCAACATAGTCTCAAGTATCCACCTGATCCAAGAAGCTCACTCCTCACCAGCATCCCTCTCCAACCCATTGTCCAGTCCAATCCATGTCGGAAGAGTTGGCTTTGGGAATGGCTCCTGTCCTGGGCCCACAGAAGGTCTGGGGGCCATGACCACTGGAGTCCTTCCAGTCTCAGCCAGACCATTAAGTCTGGTCTTATGAGAATTTGGGGTCTGCATCCCACTGCTCTCCTGCTCCCTCAGGGGTTCTCCGTTGTGTTCCCTGTCAGGGCAGTCATTGGTTGTAGCCGGGCACCATCTCGTTCTTCTGGTCTCAGGATGATGTAGTCCCTGGTTCATGTGGCCCTTTCTGTCTCCTGGGCTCATAATTACCTTGTATCCTCGGTGTTCTTCATTCTCCTTTGATCCAGGTGGGTTGAGACCAATTGAGGCATCTTAGATGGCTGCTTGCTAGCATTTAAGACCCCAGACGCCACTCTTCAAAGTGGGATGCAGAATGTTTTCTTAATAGATTTGATTATGCCAACTGACTTAGATGTCCCCTGAAACCATGGTCCCCAAACCTCTGCCCCTGCTACACTGGCCTTCGAAGCATTCAGTTTATTCAGGAAACTGCTTTTGGTTTAGTCCAGTTGTGCTGACCTCCCCTGTTTTGTGTGTTGTCTTTCCCTTCACCTAAAGTAGTTCTAATCTACCATCTAATTAGTGAATACCCCTCTCCCACCCTCCTCTCGTAACCACAAAAGAATGTTTTCTTCTCAGTTTAAACAATTTCTTAAGTTCTTATAATAGTGGTCTTATACAATATTTGTCCTTTTGCAACTGACTAATTTCACTCAGCATAATACCTTCCAGGTTCCTCCATGTTATGAAATGTTTCACAGATTCTTCACTGTTCTTTATTGATGGGAAGTATTCCATTGTGTGAATATACCATAATTTATTTATCCATTCATCCATTGATGTGCACCTTGGTTGCTTCCATCTTTTTGCTGTTGTAAACAGTGCTGCAATAAACATGGGTGTGCATATATCTGTTCGTGTAAAGGCTCTTATTTCTCTAGGATGTATTCCGAGGAGTGGGATTGCTGGATCATATGGTAGTTCTATTTCTAGCTTTTTAAGGAAGCGCCAAATTTATTTCCAAAGTGGTTGTACCATTTGACATTCCCATCAGCAGTGTATAAGTGTTCCAATCTCTCCACAGCCTCTCCAACATTTATTGTTTTGTGTTTTCTGGATTAATGCCAGCCTTGTTGGAGTGAGATGAAATCTCATTGCAGTTTTGATCTGCATTTCTCTAATGGCTAATGATCATGAACATTTCCTCATGTATCTGTTAGCTACCCGAATGTCTTCTTTAGTGAAGTGTCCTTTCATATCTTTTGCCCGTTTTTTAATAGGGTTATTTGTCTTTTTGTAGTTGAGTTTTTGCAGTATCATGTAGATTTTGGAGATCAGACGCTGATCAGAAATGTCATAGCTAAAAACTTTTTCCCAGTCTGTAGGTAGTCTTTTTACTCTTTTGGTGAAGTCTTTGCATGAGCATAGGTGTTTGATTTTTAGGAGCTCCCAGTTATCTAGTTTTTCTTCTGCATTCTTTATAATGTTTTTTATATTGTTTATGCCATGTACTAGGGCTCCTAACATTGTCCCTATTTTTTCTTCCATTATCTTTATCATTTCAGATTTTATATTTAGGTCTTTGATCCATTTTGAGCTCGTTTTTGTGCATGGAGTGAGGCATGGGTCTTGTTTCATTTTTTTGCAGATGGATATCCAGTTATGCCACACCATTTGTTAAAAAGACTGTCTTTTCCCCGTTTAACTGTTTTGGGGCCTTTGTCAAATATCAACTGTTCATATGTGGATGTATTTATGTCTGGATTCTCAATTCTGTTTCACTGGTCTTCTTTGCAGCTCTTAAACCCATTTCACTTTCTCAGGCCTGGGTTGCAGACCTTGGTGATGTATCTCAGGGCACCATCTCTGTGTGGCTGACTCTGCTTCTTTGCTGTTAGTCCCTGGGGTTGCAATGTAGGTCGATTTTTTTCGCTGACCACTGAGCAATTGCCTCCTGGGCTGGAGGAGTAGCCAGATTTGGCTTGAGCGTCCTGAGGAAACAGCGTCCAAGCTGACCAAGCATTCGCCTTCCCCACCAACAGGAGTCTCCAGAGAGTGATGGAACCGTCTCTGCACATGGAAGAGATTAATTCATGTGGCCACAAATAGCTTGAACACTGTGTCCTCAGCGCTGTGATCTAGTATCCTCTGAAATTTACTCAGGGTGCCAGCTCGGCAGCCAGAAAAGCCACAGGCTGCTCTCAGCTGCCTGGAGTTCCTCACTGGGGTACCCCTCAGGACTTGTGGGGGCAGGGGTGGGATTCAGTAGTTTGGTTGTTTTTAATTCCACCTCTCCCCTCCCAACACCACCAAAACGTGCTTTCTGCTCCCCCCACGTGTCAGCCCAAATGGAACCACTGCAAGTTGTTGCTGTGTGCCATTGAGTTGATTCCGACTCAGAGCAACCGTGTAGGACAGAGTAGAACTGCCCCACAGGGTTTCCTAGGCTGTCATCTTTATGGGAGCAGAGCACTAGATTTTGTCTGCTCTGGAGCCGCTGGATGGGTTTGAACCACCATCCTGTCCATTAGCACCGAGCACTTAGCCATTCATTGCACCGCGAGGGCTCCTGGTTTCCCACCTCCGGACTTTTATCCACCTAATTCCTTCACCTGCTCTTCTCTCTTTCTTTCCCCGTTAAACCCAACCAGTTGCCGTAGAGTCCATTCCCACTCATGGCAACCACGCGTGTGCCATGGTTGAACTGTACTCAATACGGTTTTCAACAGCTGATTTTTCTTCCGAGGCACCTCTGGGTGGACTTGACCCTCCAACCTTTTGGTCAGCAGCTGAGCGTGTTAACCATTTGCACCACAAATCTCCATGTGTTTAAATCCTACCACCATCCTGCAAGCCTGGTGCTACCATCTCTGTATCCCCTAGGAGGAGGGGGTGTGGGCTCTGCTAAGGGGCAAGCTGCATTGGCTCAGGCAAGAGGCCTGCCCTCTATGAACCTCAGTTTCTGTCCCTGTAAAATGGAAAGACTGATCAGTACCTTCCACATATTCATGGAGGTTTAAATGAGAGAAGGCTTGGAACTGTGCTAGGCGTGTGCTAAGGACTCAGTAAATGTTAGCTCAGGTGGGTGAGGCAGATAGCTGGGGCAGCAGGAGAGCGTTGAGTCTAAAGAGACTAGCGAGACTGCCCAAATGGAATTAGAGCCCTGGTGGCGCAACGGTTAAGCACTCGGCTGCTAACTAAAAGGTTGGCGGTTCGAATCCTCCCAGCAGCTCTGTGGGAGAAAAGACTTGGTGGGCGATTTGCCCCCGTAAAGATTACAGCCTAGGAAACTGTATCGGGCAATTCTACTCTCTAACACATGTGGGTGCTATGAGTCGGAATTGATCTGATGGCATCCAGCAACAACATTACTTCACAAATGGCATAAACAAGAAATCAGCATGGCATCAGCTCCGTGCAACCCTAGGCCCTCAGGGCATCACTGAACACGAAGGACCAGATGAAAGACGAGGTTGAGTGGTGGGTCACTCTGTCGTTGAGGAACCAACTCTAGACTGCAGCTCAGTGATTTTCTAGACTGCAGCTGTACCCAGGGTGGGGGTGAGGAGGGTGGGAAGTCCCATCTCTCTCTAGAACCAAGGAGGCGGCTGGGAAATGGCCTAGGGATAGGTCCTACAGGATTATCTTGGCTATCCCAGGGAGGAGCACAGGGCAGCTGTCAAGACTTGGGTCAGACTGTGGTTGAGCCGTGGCGTGTAGCCTAAGTGCAGAAGTGCAGGGGCACTGGGGTGCCAGGCAGGGCTGTTCCCTACAGAGAGTCAGTGGGAAAGGCAGGAAGGCATTCATCCTTGCAACCTCAGCAGTGCCTGGCACATAGTAGCTGCTCAATGAATTTACTCAGACAGTGTTTAGTGAACCCTGCCTTACAGCAATGGAGTCCCTCGGCGGTGCAAATAGTTCATGTACTCTGCCACCAACCGAGGTTGGAGGCTCAGGTCTACCCAGAGGCACCTCAGAAGAAAGGCCTGGAAATCTCCTTAAACATCAACCACTGAAAACCCCATGGAACACGATTCTGTGGGGTTGCCATGAGTCAGAGCTGACTTGATGGCAACTGGTAGTTGCCCCTGTAGCAAGCTCTGTGCTAGTTGCTGGGAATTTGGAGATAAATGAGGCCCGGCCTGTGCTCTCCAAACCTCACCTGGGCGTGCAGGAGACAGACGTGCTAGCTGATAATTAGTAAAGGCTGTTGAGGGTTCTGATGGGGCTGCTCAGTGCTCAGAGCAGTGAGCAGGGAACTCCTTGTGGGAAAACCAGGGATGCCTGTATGAATCAGAGCATTTTTGGTGGCAAGTGACAGAAATCTCAAAGTAGCCAGAACAGAAAAAGAGAACCTTGATTGGCTCACATAACTGAAAGTCTACCTGTAGATCTAGCTTTAGGCATGACCGTGTCCACGTCCTCAAACAATGTCAAAGTAGTATCTCGCCTCCCTCGCCCCCAAACCAAAAAAAAAGAAAAAAAAAAGCTGTTGCCATGAGGTGGATTCCAACTCATAGTGACCCTATAGGACAAAGTAGAACTGCCCTATGGGGTTTCCAAGGAGCAGCTGGTGCCTACCTCTTGGTTAGCAGCCAAGCTCTTAACCACTGCGCCACCAGGGCTCGTTGGGGACAGAAGGGACACCATTTCCTCTCACGAAGGCATTTGCCTTTCTCCCCAGACATGTAGATATTGAATAGTGCTCGTTGGGTGGGGTGAAAAGACATCAAATGGGGAACCTGCCCGCATCACTTCCCAAGCTGGAGAGGGGAGCACCAGACCACTTCTCCCAGAGGAACCAGAGGGCACCCCCAGATCCCTGGGGTAGTTCTGTCACTCCCAGAATGTGACTGTAGCCAGCGTTTGGGTTTTGTGACTTGGGGGGATTTCCTTTTTTTTTTTTTTTCCCTTGGGCCTGGAGTGATTTGTGGCTCCATTCCTGAAAGCAGAGCTCTTGTGAGCAGCCCTGCTCAGTCCTGGGAGCAGTAATGCCTGGGAAGCGGTTTGGAAAGGTCAGGTAAGGGCAAAGTCCAAAGTGATTGTCAGTGGCCCAGCTAAGTACCTGGAGCCGAATGGGAGCCTTTAAAATTTATGACGGTCTCGCCCTGCGAATAAAAAGACAACACACTGCTCCAGAGAAGCTTGATGGCAAAGTAGTAAATCCCTTTGTGTATATAAAAAGTACAAACGTATCTAGCTCAAGTTTCAAGAGGAAAAAAAAAAATCTGTGGGTTGAGGCACTGAGTTTGAAATTACGTACGTGAATCTACGAGAGGAACTTCGTGGAGAGATAGGAATTTATCATTGTAGTGCGTGTTTAATTTTTGTTTAATCTTTTATTGTATTTTTGGTGAAAGCATACACGGTAGAACAGTTTCCCGTTCAACAATTTCTATGCCTGATGTTCAGTGACGTTGGTTACTTTCTTCAGTTAGTGTCAGCATTCTCATTATTTCTGTTCCCATTAACCTAGTCATGCTGCCCCTCAACCGTCTCCTCTATGCTTTAGAGTAACTATTGGCCCTTTGGTCTCATATACATAACTTTTTAACAGAGCGCAATCCTGGAGGGTGACATTCTTTACTCCTTTTTTTAAATAATGTTATTTACATTGTTGTTGTTGTTGAGCATATACACAGCAGAACTTCCACCAATTCATTAGTTTCTACAGGTACCATTTAGTGACATTGATGACATTCTTCGAATTGTGTAACCAACCATTCTCGCCCTCCTTTTCTGAGATGTTCCTCCCCCATTAACGTAAATTCTCGGCACCCTAAGGTTCTTACCTAATATTTCAAGTTGCTGTTGTCCATTTGATCCTCTATAGATAGCTCTTAAAAGAGTGTAATGCTCAAGGCAGACATTTTTTAGTAGTTAACCTAAATGGTTATTTGATTTTAAGAAGACTTTAGGGAATATTTTTGGTTTCAGGTTTAAAGATTATCTCAGGGCAGTAGTTTCAGGGGCTCGTTCAACCTCCATGGCTCCAGGAAGTCTGAAGCCCATGAGAATTTTAAATTGCTTGTTCTGCATTTTCCCCCTTTTGATCAGGATCCTTCTATGGAGTCTTGGATCAAAATGTTCAGGAATGGTAGCTGAGCATCACCAGTTTTTCTAGTCTCATGGCAAAGGAGGCGGTCGTCCACGCAGGCAGTTAGCTACGCCTTCCGTATCTTCTTCCTGTTCCTGACTCGCCTTGGAGGGCCGCTTGCAAGCTTTTAAGACTGCAGGCACTACACATCAAATGAGGAGGTAGAACAGAAGCACTAAACACATTATTCGGCCACTTAACTGGGATCTCCCATGAAAGCATGATCTTGAACCTCCAGAACAAGGAATCAAATCCCATGAGGTTTTGGTTGTACATAAGCAGCCTCAGCAGCTACACGTTTTTGTTGTTGTAATATCTATCACACAACTTGTGCCAGTTCAGCTTTTTACAGGTTTACACCTTATTGACAGCAATTACAATAATCGGCTGTGCAACCCTCCCTTTAATCAACATGGTATTTCCATCACTGTTAACCACCTCTTTCTTCCTCCCTCTCCTCCGTGGTAACCACTAATAAACTTTGTTCTCTATACATTTGTCTTTTCTTACCTTTTTATATAAGTGAGATAATACAATATTTTTCCTTTTGTGATTGACAGTTCACTCAGCATAATGTCTTCAAGCTCTATCCGTATCAGAACCCTGGTGGTGTAGTGGTTAAGAGCTTGGCTGCTAACCAAAAGGTTGGCAGTTCAAATCCACTAGCTGCTCCTATGGGGCAGTTCTACTCTGTCCTACGGGGTCACTATGAGTCAGAAATGACTGGACAGCAACGGGGTTTTTTTTTCTTTAATCAAGACTTCATTTTTCCTACTGGCTGAGTAGTATTCCATTGTATGTGACATTCTTTACTTTTTGAGCTAACCTGCTATTTAGTAAAAAAGTGACTTTGGGGAATAGTTTCGATTCAAGGTTTAAAGAGCGTCTTAGGACATAGTCTCGGAGTTTCCTCTAGTCTCAATGGGTCCAGTAAGTCTGGATTCTTTGAGAATTTAAAGTTCTGGTCCACATTTTCTCCCTTTCTATCAGGATCTGTCTATTGTGACCCTGATCTGAATGTTTGCTAGTGGTAGCTGGGCACCATCTAGCTCTTCTGGTCTCAAGATAGAGGAGGCTGTTGTTCATGTAGACAATTAGTCCTGCAGTCTAGTTCCTTCTCAGATTCTTGAGTTTCCTTCTTTCTGTTTTGCTCTGGACTGATGGAGACCAATAGTTGTATCTTAGATGGCCTCTCTAATTGTAATGTATGTTTAATTTATAAGGATTTGATCCCAGACTGCCTAGGATCACAACTCCCTAGCTGTGTGACCTTGAGTGAGGTACTTCACTTCTCTGTGCCTCAGTTTTTTCATTGTTACAATGGGAAGAATAATAGTACTCGTTTCTAGGATTGTTGTGAGGATTCAATGAGTACTAGGTGTGGGGTAGTTAGAACAGTGCTGGCACGGTGCACGCAGTGATAAGGATTGATTACTATTACTTCATACAGACTTCTATTTGGGGTTTGGTGGTGATTTTCCGCCTGGCACATGGGAAAGCCAGTCTAGAGAGTGTTCCTGTTGTTTGCAACAGACACCTGTAATTATGTCTCCTTGATTTTCTGGCTTGGAAGTAAAAGGCCCACATTGCATTATGCTTTGATTATTTTAATCCAACCTTTCAGGACATGCTTCCAGCAAGGCATTTTGGAATTCCTGAATTCCAGAGAGATTTTTCTGGCCACACCAGCTAACAGAGGAACTCTTCAAAACTGAGAGAGGCCTGGAAACCACAAGTTAGAAAAGCGACTCTTTCATTCATTCATTCTACAAATATTTCTTGTAGGCTTCCTCTTTGCCAGGTTCCTGAGCCAGGCTCAGGGTACACCAAGTGACAGTGACTTAGTAATACTGACTCTTCTCAGGAGCCAGGCGCTGATTCAAGAGCTGTACCTACATTAATCCGTGTAACCCTCACCACAATCCTTAGAGATAGATGCTATTTTCATCCCCATTATACAGATGAGAAAACTGAAGCACAGAGAGATTAAGTAACTTGCCTAAGGGCACACAGCTGGTAAATAAGGTACAGCTTCAAACTCAGACAGCCTTGCTTCAAAGGCAGTAAGTACTCTGTTCTCCTCCAGCCTTTTCTATGTGGAAAATATCAAACCTACAGAAAATTTACCACTGTGGCACAATGAACATCCTGTATGTGTCATGTGGTTTCAAAAACTGTAAAAAGTTTGGTGCCATTTACTTTATCATGCTCTTTCCCTATCAATTTTTGATGAGCCATTTTAGAGTAACTGGCAGACATCATGACTCTACCCCAAAATACTTAGTTAACTATTGCTGGGTGTCTTAGTCATCTAGTGCTGCTATAACAGAAATACCACAAGTAGATGCCTTTAACAAAGAGAAGTTTATTCTCTCATAGTTCAGTAGGCTAGAAGTCCGAATTCAGGACGTTGGCTCCAGGGGAAGGCTTTCTCTCTCTGTCGGCTCTGGAGGAAGGTCCCTGTGATGCATCAGTCTTCCCTTGGTCTGGGAGCATCTCAGCACAGGAACCTCAGGTCCAAAGGATGCGCTCCGCTCCCAGCACTGCTTTCTTGGTGGTATGAGGTCCCCACATCTCTCTGCTCACTTCTCTCTTTTATATCTCCAAAGAGATTGGCTTAAGACAGTAATAATCTTGTAGACCTCATCAATATAACTGCTGCTAATCCATCTTATTACATCATAGTGATAGGATTTATAACATATAGGGAAATCACATCTGAAGATAAAATGGTAGACAGTCATACAAGGGAACCGTGACCTAGCCAAGTTGACAGATATGTTTGGGGAACACAGTTCAATCCGTGACACTGGGTAACAAATTACCCCAAAATTTAGAGGCTTAAAGCAACAAACGTCTTATCTCACAGTTCCTGTGGGTCAGGCATTTGGGACATTTTAGCTGGGTCCTTTGCTTCAGAACCTCTCACAAGACTGGAACCAAGATGTCAGCTGGGGCTGCTTTCATCGGAGGCATGACTGGGCTTACTCACATGGCTGTTGGCTGGAGGCCTCAGTTCTGGAGACTCCTTCCTGCTTGTGGAAGTGAGAGGGAGTTAGAGAAAGAATATTGGTTGGAGTTAGGAACAAGAGAGTGGGGGAATAGAGGTGGAAGATTTTGTCTGGAATTCTGTGTACCAGCTTGTGATGTTTAAAGCAACGTAGGATGGGAACTGCTCCTTCAGGGGTAAGTTCAATCGCTTGGTTCAGATTTGCCCTTTTACGAGGGGTAATTGGCATAGTGGTTAAGAGCATAGACTCTGGAGCTCACTGCCTGGATTTACATTCCAGCTACAGTTCCGACTAACCTGGGCAAGTTACTTAAATGGTCTGTTTTTCCATCTTTAAAATGGCAATGCAAACAGTGCCTACATCATAGGGCTGTTATGAAGATAAATAAGTTAATACCATACTTAAGTAATAATCCTCAGTCTCTTCCAGACCTACCATTCCAGGATAGACCCAGTGGGACCTCTGGTATCCTTCCCCTCTTTTTCCAGTAACTTGCTTTGACTTCCTTTGAGGAGTCCCTTACGCACACACACTCAGGCATGCTGTTGCCCCTGTTCCAATTGTGTGTATGTTGTCCTATTTCATTCTTGAATGTATCACCCCATAGTTTCGTGATGTGCTTAGACATCTCTCTCCACTACTGGACTGATCCATTCCACCTTCTTTGTATGAAAGTACCTTAATTGTCCTTTTGAGAAACATTCTTTCCCACTCCATGTGGTTCAGGAGGGGCGAACCCCCTTCCCCCCAACAACCATGGATGGGCATATGACTCAGATGTGGCCAGTGAGGGTATAGCATCACCCTAGTGATAGTGATTGGTTCAGGCATGGCACATAATCCAAGCTGGGCCAATCAGAATAATTCTAGGATTTCTCCTAGTACTATAGGGTGGTTATGAGTCAGAATCAACTTGAGGGCGCTTAACAACAACAACGTAACATTCAGAAAATGGTACCATCTTACCAAAAAAAAAAAAAAAAAAAAACCTCTTGTCATCGAGTCAATTTCAATTCATAGTGATCCTATAGGAAAGAGTAGAACTGCCCTATGGCATTTTCAAGTCCGTAAATCTTTACAGAAGCAAACTGCCACATCTTTCTCCCATAGAGCACTGGTGGCCTAGTATTGACAACCTTTTCGTTAACAGCCAAGTGCTTTTACCACTGTACCACCAAGGTTAAAGAGCTGGTAGGGGCATCAGGCTAAAGGCACGGGGGGCCATCTTTGGCAATAGCTTGGGGGAGAGGTTGCCTGAGAATGTAGCCAACATGGAGGAAAGCAAAATGAGAGATGGAGAGAGAGAGGTAATGACTTTTCTTTTTAAATCCCTTGATCAAGCCATGCCTGAATCTAAATACTCCTAAGATTTTCACTTATGTGAGTCAATAAATGCTCCTTTTTACCTAAAAAGCCAATTGATCTAATTTCCTATCATTTGCAACTGAACGGGTTCGATTAATACATTCATCCTCCAGGAAAAGAGAACGATTTGCTGTAACCCTTACCACAGAAATTGTGTTGGCAGTAGAAGCTTTGCTAGCACAGCGAGACTGGTTTTCTTAGAAATCGGAATTCTTTACTTTCTGCCCTCTGTTTGTAAAAGTCTAAGAAATGGTGTGGCCCTTTTACCTCCATAATGGGATTGCCCAGGCCCAGAAAGTTCATCAAGTCCCAGGTGTTCCACTTATTATTTGCATGACCTTGGGCAAGTCATTTAACCTCTTTAAGCCCCAGTTTCCTTGTCTGTAAAATGGATATATTATTGAGACATAAAGTTGAGGGAGAAAAAAATGAGGTAATATAGTTAATTGTTGACACGATATTGAGCATATAGGTTGGGGGCACAATGGTTAAGCATTTAGTTACTAAGTAAAATGTTGGTAATTCAAACTCCATAGGGGAAAAGACTTGGCGATCTGCTTCCAGAAACATTACAGCCTAGGAAACTCGATGGGGGTAATCTACTATGTCTTATAGGGTTGCTATGAGTCAGGATTGACTCAAGAGCACACATCAGTATAATTTAGCCTTTAATAATTATTATTAGGACGAAGTACCTACTACGTGCCCAATATTGTGCAAGTATTTGTAAGGAGATACATAAGAAGAATGGTTTGCCCACCTAATGAGCCCTGGTGGCACAGTGGTTACATACTCAGCATCTAAATGAAAGGTTGGTGGTTCGAACTCACCCAGTGGCTCCACGGGAGAAAGACCTGGCAATCTGTTGCCACAAAGTTTACAACCAAGAAAACCGTATGGGGCAGTTCTGCTCTGTCACATGGGATCACTATGAGTCAGAAGTGGCTCAACAGCACCCAACAACAACGTGCCCACCCGGGCATCTCAGAAATCTTCACAGAGGTGGAAAGGCTTGATCTGGCCTGTCAAAGATTCACCCAAATTAAAAAACATAAATAAACAAATAGAGGAGGGCCTCCTAGACAGAATGGGCAGAAACACACGTCAATAGTAGTGAACATTTACTGAGAACTCATTTTGTGCCAGGGGCCACTGTAAGTGCTGTTCACAGCCCTTGAGGGTGCTACCATGATTAAGTGTTTTGCAGATAAGACACGGAAGCGCAGAGAAGTTAAATAATTGCCCAAGATGACTTTGATCCTAAGTGGGAAGCCAGGAGTCAGACCCCAGGTGTCTGGATCCAGAGCCCACGTTCTTAACTTCTCTGCTAATACAACTATCACTAATAACAACACCACCAAATTACTGAGGTCACACAATTTATGAGCACAGGTAGGAAATTCAAATGATGATAAGGATATGAAAAGAAGAGGCACAAAGATCACCCAGGTTGGCCAGAACTCAGACCCAGGTCTGCTGTCCTCTCTCGCCAGTGGTTAAAAGCTTTGTTCTGGGAGGGTGGCTGGGCCCAAGCAAAGGACTCTGGGAAGAAAGGGTGACACACTGGCCGAAGGAGTGGTGGGAGAGAGCTCCAGGCTGCTGGCAGCATTCGGGGCTATGGCCAGCTGTCTCCCACTGACTAGGCCTGAGCACTTCCAGGCCTCTTGCGGGCAAGACCCCAACAGCTGTTGGAGGGGATGATGCCTGCTGGCCATGGCCGACCTGCAGGGCAGAGCAGTGACCCTGAGGTGAAAGGTCCTGCCTGACGACCCTCAACCTCCTGATGACCCATCTGTCTCACCACCTGGAAGTGCTGTTTCTGAGTTTTCCCTTTGGTATAAACGGGAAAACAACTGTCATCCCTAAACAGTGGGGGGTATAAGGGTTGCAGCGTCCCATCTCTCAAAAGCCTGCTGCCTGTCCAGCTGTATTTGGCTGAAAACGCTGGTCAGGGCCTGGCCCAAGAGACCAGCAGGTGGAAGGTGCAGTGGGAAGAAGTGTGCCTTGGAATCCAGCAGACTCAGGTTTAAATCCTGACCCTACCACTTAGCGTCACCTGACCTCAGGCAAGTCATGTGACTTGCCACAGAGCAGTCCACAGAGGTGTGGCAAGAATTTAGTGAGATGGTGTCGCTTATGCACAACATATAACGGGGTGTTTAAGCCTACTGATGGTAGAACCAGATTCCCAAGTACAAAGCCTGGCCCCATCTCTCCCTAGCTGTGTGAACTTGGGCCATTCCTTTGACCTTTCTAGGCCTCAGTCTCCGAATCTGTAAAAAAGGCATGATAATGTTAGCCTGCCAGGGCTATTGTGAGGATTTAAATGCATAACTGTGTGTACAGTGCCTAGAACACTTTGTTGTTGTTAGGCGCCATCAAGTTGGCTCTGATTCATAGTGACCTCTTGTACAACAGAACGAAACATTCTTGGTCCTGTGCCATCCTCACAATCATTGCTGTTTGATTTCATTTTTGCAGCCCCTGTGTCAATCCATCTCGTTGAGAGTCTTCTGCTTTTCTGCTGACCCTCTACTTTACCAAGCATGATGTCCATCTCTAGCAATTGGTCTCTCCTGATGACATGTCCAAAGTAAGCGAAACAAAGTCTCACCATCCTTGCTTCTAAGGAGCATTCTGGATGTACTTCTTCCAGGACAGATTTGTTCACTCTTCTGGCAGTCCATGGTATATTCAATATTCTTCACCAACACCACAATTCAAATGTGTCAGTTCTTCTTCAGTCTTCTTTATTCATTGTTCAGCTTTTGCATGCATACGAGGCAATGGAAAAGACCATGACTTGGGTCAGGTGCGCCTTAGTCATGGAACAAGAACACTTGAGTAAACACTATTAAGAGAGGTAGTCTAGCATTGTGGTTAAGAGTGCAAGCTCTGCCACCTACCAGCTGTGTGACATTAGGCAAGTTACTTTCCCTCTCTGTGCCTCTGTTTTCTCATTTGTCACATGGAGATACTCAGAGCCCCTGCTTCAAAGGCTTGTCATAGGATTAGATGAAATATTATAAAGACTCTTGGAGCTTAGACGTGGTAAGTAACATAATAGACGTTGGCTCATAATGTCACCAAAGTGCTTGGCACATTGTGGGCGATTGGAAGCTATTACTAGGAGCGTTATGTTAATGTTCTTTCTTTTACTAATGCTCTTCTCCAAGGAGGGGTTGGTGGACAATCTGAGGGAAGATACCATCTTATAACAGAAAGACCCTCTTAGAGAAAAGATGGGGAATGGGGCAAGGGGCCTGATGATATTTAGGGAAATTTTTGGTGTAGTCAAGAGAACCTGAAAGTTGAGTTTGTCAGACTCCAAAATGGAACACCTCAAAGGCCTCCGACAACTAGCACGCTGTCTTGAAGATATCACCCATGTGGTCAGAACTGAGAGGAATTACATGCCCAGGCCCTGGAGGAAGACTCACTGGGTTCATGTCCCCACTCTGACACCAGCTATGTGACCTTAGTTAAGCCACTTAACCTCTCCAAGTGAAGTTTTCTCATCTGAGGGCCCCACCAATGCCTGAAATCTTCAGAAGGATTCCTTGGGTTCATTCATATAGAGCAGGGGTTCCCAACCAGAGCACTTGACAATGTCTGGAGACATTTTTAGCAGTCACATTGGAGGAGGGTTGTGCTGCTTGCTGGTACAGGGACGCTGCTAAGCATCCTACAATGCACAGACAGCCCCACAACAAAGATGATTGGGCTGAACATGTCAGTAGTGCTGTGGCGATTGAGAAACTTTGATATAATGTACTGGCCTTAAGTTGATTCCAACTCATGATGACCCCATGTGTGTCATAGTAGAACTGTGCTCCATAGGGTTTTCAAGGGCTGATTTTTCAGAAGTTGATTGTCAGGACTTTCTTCCAGGACACCTCTGGGTGGACTCGAACCTCCAACCTTTCAGTTAGCAGCTAAGTGCATTAACCCTTTGCACCACCCAGGTACACTGGCCTTAGCACAGTGCCCAATAAACAGTAAGTGCTTGTGTTTGTTGAATGACTAAACAACCTTGCTCTCTCTAAGTCTCAGCTTCTACATCTGTGGGATGGAGAGAATGTATCTAGTTCACAGGCTTGTCATGAGATTCAATGAGAGGAAGACCCCAGAGTGTCTGGTCTGAAGCAGCACCCTTCCTGGGGCCTTGTAATTGTTGTTGGCTGTTGAACGAATGCTGAAATGAGGGGCACAGGGAGTCCCAGCTCTGGAATTTGGGCAGGGAGACTCAAGCAGAGGTCCACTCACCTATACTGGGCTTGCCTGTGCCCAGCATGTGTTTCTAAGAGCTGAAACTGTTTTCTTCTTGAGGCCTGTCAAGTGTTACAGCCACTCAAACAAGAAAGATAGCAGCAAAGTGCTCAGAAGGGAACTAGATTCAAC
Organism: Loxodonta africana; assembly: GCF_030014295.1. NCBI lineage: Eukaryota > Metazoa > Chordata > Mammalia > Proboscidea > Elephantidae > Loxodonta > Loxodonta africana. The sequence continues at coordinate 46,240,485 of NC_087365.1, forward strand.
TAGGCCACGGGATTCCCTCTCCTCATTAATTTTTGCAGTTGACCAGATAAGTTGAGGAATGACATCAAGAACATCATACATGAAGGAAGCAAAAGATTGTTAAAAAGGCAAAGAAAGAAAATACCAACATGGATGTAAGAAGAGACTCTAAAACTTGCCCTCGAGAATCCCGGCCGTCATGGTCCCCAAACCTTCTGTTGGCCCAGGACAGGAACCATTCCCGAAGACAACTCAGCAGACATGAAAGGGACTGGACAGTGGGTAGGAGAGAGATGCTGATGAAGAGTGAGCTAATGATATCAGGTGCACACTTGAGACTGTGTTGGCATCTCATGTCTGGAGGGGGGATGGGAGGATAGAGAGAGTTGGAAGCTGGCAAAATTGTCACGAAAGGAGAGACTGGAAGGGCTGACTCATTAGGGGGAGAGCAAGTGGGAGAACGGAGTAAGGTGTATATAAACTTATATGTGAGTCTGACTTGATTTGTAAATGTTCACTTGAAGTTCGATAAAAGTTAATAAAAAAAAAAAAACTTGCCCTCAAATGTAGAGTAGCAAAGTGAATGGAAGAAATTATGAAGTAAAAGAGCTGAGCAGAAGATTTCAAAGGGCAGCTCAAGAACACAAAGTATTAAGTATTATAATGAAATGTGCAAAGACCTGGCGTTAGAAAACCAAAAAGGAAGAACACACTCAAGCTGAAAGAACTAAATTAAAAACTCAAGGCTTCAGTTGCAATAGTAAAGGATCCTATGGGCAAAATGTTGAACGACGCAGGAAACATCAAAAGAAGATGGAAGGAATACGGAGTCATCGTGCCGAAAGGAACTGGTCAACGTTCAGCCATCTCAGGAGGTAGCATACGATCAAGAACCGATGGTACTGAAGAAAGAAATCCAAGCTGCTCTGAAGTCACTGGTGAAAAACAGGGCTCCGGGAATTGACAGAATACCAGTTGAGATGTTTCATCAAACAGATATGATGCTGGAAGCGCTCACTCGCCTATGCCAAGAAATTTGGAAGACAGCTACCTGGCCAACTGACTGGAAGAAAGAGATCCATATTTATGCCCATTCTAAAGAAAGATGATCCAACCGAATGCAAAAATTATGGAACAATATCGTTAATATCACACCCAAGTAAAATTTTGCTGGAGATAATTAAAAATGGATGCAACAGTACATAGATAGGGAAATGCCAGAAATCCAAGCCAGATTCAGAAGAGGACGGAGAATAAGGGATATCACTGCTCATGTCAGATGAATCTTGGCTGAAAGCAGAGAATACCAGAAAGATGTTTACCTGTGTTTTATTGACTATGCAAAGGCATTAAACTGTGTGGATCATAACAAATTATGGATAACATTTCAAAGAATGGGAATTCCAAAACACTTAATCGTGCTCATGAGGAGCCTATACATAGACCAAGAGGCAGTCATCCAAACAGAACAAGGAGATACTGTGTGGTTTAAAATCAAGAAAGGTGTGCATCAGGGTTGTATCCTTTCACCGTACTTATTCAATCTGTATGCTAGCAAATAACCTGAGAAGCTGGACTATATGAAGAAGAATGTGGCATCAGGATTGGAAGAAGACTCATTAACAATCTGTGATAGGCAGATGACACAACCTCACTTGCTGAAAGTGAAGAGGACTTGAAGAATTTACTGATGAAGATCAAAGACTTCAGCCTTCTGTATGGATTACACCTCAACATAAAGAAAACAAAAATCCTCACAACTGGATCAATAAGTAACATAATGAACGGAGGAAATATTGAAGTTGTCAAGGATTTCATTTTACTTGGATCCACAATCAACTGCCCATGGAAGCAGCAGTCAAGAAATCAAACGACATATTGCATTGGGCAAATCTGCTGCAAAGGACCTCTTTAAAGTGTTAAAAAGCGAACGTGTCACTTTGAGGACTAAGGTGTGCCTGACCCAAACTATGGTATTTCAACCCCTCATATGCATGTGAAAGCTGAGCAATGAATAAGGAAGACCAAAGAAGAATTAATGCCTTTGAATTATGGTGTTGGCCAAGAATATTGAACACGCCACAGACTGCCAGAAGAATGAACATATCTGTATTGAAAGAAGTACAGCCAGATCGCTGCTTAGAAGCAAGGATGGCGAGACTTGATCGGACACACTTTGGGCATGCTATCAGAAGGGCCCAGTCCCTGGAGAAGGACATCATGCTTGGTAAAATCAGAAGGTCAGTGAAAAAGAGGAAGACCCTCAGTGAGATGGATTGACACGGCGGCTGCCACAATGGGCTCAAACATAGCAATTGTGAGAATGGCTCAGGACCAGGCAGTGTTTCGTTCTGTTATGCGTAGGATCACCATCAGAACCAACTCAATGGCAGCTAACAACAAAACAACAAGAATTTTAAGGGGCTTTGATCCACAACTGCTACTTCATTTGTGTGCCCATCAAGATGCTGTTCTGTAAAAGAGCTTCTCTGTGGCTTGATGCCCTTGGCACACTTTTATTTGTTTTTTTTTTTTCCTGCTCTCTCTGCTCTGTCTTCTCCCTACTTCTCCCTCCCCTTCTCTTTGTCATTAGAAGAAGCCTTTTCTCTCAAGTACAGGAAGTTGGCTTGTGCCAAAAACAAGCAGGGTGGATGCTGAATGCACCCAGGCTTTGCTTGGAGCCTCCAAGTGCTGGATCTGCGTGGGCTCTCTGCTTGATTAAAGGCCTCCTCCCTGTTCTGTCCTCGCCATGGGGAGCGCAGGAATGGCTGAGACAGAGGGAGGCGGCAAGTGTGCGGGAGGGAGAAGGGACTGTTCCCATCTCAGTCCTCTTGTGTAGACTTCCCCAGCTGGAGGACAGGGGCTAGGAAGGGGCGAGATGTCCAAAGGCCCCTCCCAGCGGTGGATGTCTGTGGTTCTGTAGCAGGTCAGTAGGCTGCACTAGCTGCGGAGCAGTTGTGGCCTCAGTCTCCTCATCGGGTGCCTGGCTCAGCACTGCGGTAAGGAGTGTGTGCCAATCTCCGGCCCTGCCCCGTGAGTGCTCAAAACGCTAGCAGCTGGTGTCGCAGCATCCTCAGGGCACTGTCTGAACCTCAGCACCTTCATCTCTGAGATGGGGTGAGAAACAGCACCTGGTGCATTACTTGTTGGGAAGATTCAAGGAGCTCTTTGCTCTAAAGTGCCCAGCACAGTGGCTGGCATGTAGTTAAGGGATCAGAAAACATTGGTTATTATTTTTATATCTCAAGTCTTACCTAATGCATCCCTGTTGTGTACTGAGAGATGTCTGTGTCAGGTGGAAAATAAAAGATGAAGATGCCACATTTTCCTGGCAGTTCATTTGGTTCTGAAAAAGAACATGCCCCCTGCCATTAGCCTTAGCTTCTCTGGGCTTCAGTTTCCTCATCTGTAAAATGGGCACAAGCATAATACCTGCATCATAGGGGTGGTTTTTGTTGTTGGGTGCCATCAAGTTGATTCTGACTCATGGCAATTCCATGTGACAGAGCAGAAATGCCCCATAGGGTTTTCTTGGCTGTAATCTTTACAGAAGCAGATTGTCAGGCCTTTCTCCCATGGAGCTGCTGGGTGGGTTTGAACCTCCAAACTTTCAGTTAGCAGCTGAGCACTTAACCATTGGACCACCAGAACTCCTTTGAGGTAAGCATGGCTTAAGCAATATCTTCTATATAAAGTGTTTAGGATAGTGCCTGACATTTAGTGAAGGGCACCAACAGCTAAGTACTCCATTAACTACTAACCAAAAGGTTGGTGGTTTGAACCCACCCAGAAGCACCTCGGAAGAAGGGCCTGTTGACCTGCTCCCAGAAGATCACAATCTTGAAAACCCTATGGAGTACAGTACTAATCAGCAACACATGGTGTTGTCATGAATCAGAATTGACTCGAAGGTAACTGGTTTCGTTTTGGTTTAAGAGTTTGCCGTATTGAGCTGAGTGGCTGGACTCTCAGTAACTGAGGGATTTCTAGAAAACTCCTGCTTTTTTTGTTTTTAGCTAACTCCAAGATACCCTGGAGAGCTCAGCAACCTCTCCCAAGCCTCAATATTTCTGTTCTGTAAAAGGGGAATTCTTTCTCGTCAGCCGGCTGAGTTCCCATAGATGCACCGCAGGGTGTTTGCAGAGCCCCGGGAGCCTGCAGAAGTGCCAGCTGCTCCGAATGCTGTTACCGTAATCCACATTCCCTGGCGCTCTTCCGAGACTTGGGAAGCTCGGGCTTGTTTAGGCTTTCCATGACTCGGCTCCGGTCATCATTATGGCATTTGATGATTTTGGACAGAATTTGCCTTTCACCTCTCTGACCAGTGGGGCCCTTCTGGGCGTGTTACAGGAAGAGAATGTCTCGTTGCCGCTATCTGCCTACTCAGCTTTTGTAGCAAGCTCTGGACATGATGACTGTGTGTTTGGATTTGACTCTTCAGACCTGCAGTGCTTTGCTGCAGAGGGTGGAGGCGGCAAGAAAATCCAACCAAGCCATCAGCTGCTTGCAATGACCTTGCAAGGGCTTGAGCTATCTCGGCCTGGCTTGGGGTTTGGCATTAGTGATCTTGTGTGCCAGGGATGAGAGTGGACTCAGAACTCATACAGAACTGGCACAGAAGACCCTGAGTGGTCTTTAAGGGTCTTGAGGATAAATGTGGACCTCAGAATCTGCGTCCCATTTCCCATTGGGAGTTAGTCTTCATGGCCAAGGTTGTCCTCTTCCGGTGCCTGGTTGTATTTGGAATTCTTCCTCCTTTGGACCTTGTCCACTGAGTCCCTATAGGACCGTCAAACCCTCCGCCAAGGCTGGCCACGAGCAATGAGGGCCATTCCCTCCCTGCTTCTGAGCTCGAAACCCTGGGAGGTCTTACTCGTGGAGACGGGGTGCATGGCTTTGTGTTTTCTTACTATTTATTGTTCTTGTTATTTTAATATTTATGGGGCATGTCTTAGCTGTGAACTCATTTCTTGAGCGTCACTGTGGTCAAAATCTCTCCAGGGTGCAGGACCAAGGGTTATTTTGATTTGTTTTTTGGCTTTTGCAGTATTTACTTTATTAAAAAATATCGTTCTGCTTGGGGCTCCCTTTGTTCTGCTGGCTTTTCTGGATATGGCCCTGTGTCTTCCCTAAACCTATAAACACCACTGTTTGAACTTGAGCATTAGCATAAAGTAAGGCCATGTAGGGCAGGGGCTAGCAAACATTCTCTGTAGAGGGCCAGATAGTAAGTATTTCAGGTTTTGCGGGCCAGATGGTCTCTGTTGCAACGGCTCAAGCCTTCCATCATAACATAAAAGCAGCCACAAACAAAACATAGGGGAATAAAACTTTATTTACCAAAATAGATGGCAGCCCATAATTGGCCCATGGGCCACCGTTTACCAACCACTGACGTAAATGATGGGAGCTTTGATCTTCTAATAGGAAATCATCTTTTATTCTTCCACAGATCTAACATAAATCCTTCTTAGTGCAGTCTCAGCTGTTTCTACTTCTTTGTTTGATCCCCATGACCAAATTTAGCCAGATGCCTCTTTTTATAAATAAAGTTTTATTGGAACATAGCTACACGCATTCATTTCTGTATTTTCTGTGACTGCTTTCCCCCTACAATGGGAGAGTAGTTGCAGTGGAGACCCTTTGACCCCCACCCCTCCCCTCCCCCCTGCCACCAAAGCCTAAAATATTTACTGTCTGGCCCTTTGCAGAAAATGTTTGCTGATTCCTGTCCTCAAGAGTTAGAGAATGGCTAAACAACACCCTCTTTTCAAGTTTGTGAACAGCATTAAAACTAGCCCCTCCAGGTTCATCTCCTTTGGCTTTTTCTCCCATGTTCTCTTGTCCAATCCCCCAAATATTTTAGCTATTCTTCTCTGGACCCTAAGTTTTTTCCAAAGTTCTAGACCCTTCTTTTTAGACCATGACCCTTAGTAAGAAACATACTTTATATCGCAACTCTGTACAGACATAAATAAAGATACGTAGACATACCACACGCACACACACACACAACCCATATGTAAGTGAAAGTTGCAAGAAACCATGCTTACCTTGTGATACTTGTGATACTCTTATGTTTTCTCTTACCATCTGTTAGGATATGCTTGACTATGCTGTTGTAACAAATGGCCCCAAATCCGAGTGGCTTAAATCAAAGGGCATTTATTTCCTGCTCATGCTCCATGTTCATTCTGGATTGTCTGGGGGCTCTGCACCGCATCACCTTCACTTAAGCCCCAGGGTAACAGCAGCCACCACCTGGAATGTCACCTGTTGCTGGGACAAGAGGAAAGAGAGCTACAGAAAATCACCCATTGACTCTCTAAGCATCTGACCAGAAGGGACACTTGTCATTTCCTTTGACATTTCTTTGGCCAAAGCAACACATGTGGCTGTAATTTTAAATGGAATGAGGGAGTTCAGTCCTACTGTGAACCCAGAAGGTGACCCTGAAATATTTGGTGAGTGGCATTAATAACTGTTACATTAATCTATCCCAGGGGCTGGTGAAATTCCCCTGTAAAGAACCAAATGGTAAATATTTTCGCAGGCTGTACACTCTATTACAACTACCCAACTCTGCTGTTGTAACACGAAAACAGCCATAGACCACACATGAACAAATGGGTGTGACTATGTCCCAATAAAACTTTGTTAAAATAGGCGACAGGCTGGGTTTGGCCCATGAGCTGTAGGTTGCCAACCCCTGGTCTATTCTATTTGTTTTTTAAAAACATTGGTCACTTCTACATCAGACTAAGACCAGAAGAACTAGATGGTGCCTGGCTACCACCAATCACTGCCCTGAATGGAAACACAACAGTGAATCCCTGATGAAGGAGGAGAACAGTGGGATGCAGATCTCAAATTCTCATAAAAAGACCAGACTTAATGGTCTGAATGAGCCTGAAGGGACCATGGAGGTCATGGTCCCTAGACTCTCTATTAGCCCAAGACTGGAGCCATTGCCAAAGCCAACTCTTCACACAGGGATTGGACTGACTGTAAGACAGAAAATGATACTGATGAGGACTGAGCTTCTTGGCTCAAGTAGACACATGAGACTATGTGGGCAGCTCCTGTCTGGAAGTGAGATGAGAAGGCAGAGGGAGACAGGAGCTGGTTGAATGGACCTGGGGAATGCAGGGTGGAGGGGAGGAGTGTGCTGTCTTATTAGGGAGAGAGCAGCTAGGAGAACATACCAAGGTGTGTATAAGTTTTTGTATGAGAGACTGACTTGATTTGTAAACTTTCACTTAAAGCACACACACACAAAAAAAGTTGGTCACAACCCACTAAATTGATTTCATTAACCCACTAATGGATTATGACCCCACTGTTTGAAAAACACTGAATATACAAGTGGCATGAGGCAAGGGCCTAATATTTCTTATTATTAGCTTTATCCTCAGTGCCCGACACAGATTTGGTGCTGAATAAATATTGTCAAAAGAAGCAATTAAACATTCTCTCTACTTTTTTTCTGCTAATAGCTAACTTGCCCAAGACACACACATTATTGCTTAATTCTTGCAAATTTGACCCTACTGTCAAGGCAATGGAAACCCTGGTGGCATAGTGGTTAAGAGCTATGGCTGCTAACCAAAAGGTTGGCAGTTCGAATCCACCAGCCACTCCTTGGAAACCCTATGGGGCAGTTCTACTCTGTCCTGTAGGGGCACTATGAGTCAGCAATGATTTTTGGTTCCAAAACACAAGTATGTCCTCACTTCTGTGAGAATGCTGATGTTTTCATTCAAGTCTGAGATGACTACTCCATAAATGTGGTATGGAAATCTACACTTCTGGAAGCTTAGCTGATTATATGTGTGTTTTATTCATATATATTTACTATTTATTGTGCCAGGAAGGAGCTCTGGTAGTGCAGTGGTTAAGCACTTGGCTGCTAACTGAAAGGTCAGCAATTAGAATCCACCAGCTGCTCTGTGGGAGAAAGATGTGAAAGTCGGCTTCTGTAAAGATTAACCTGTTGTCATCAAGTTGATTCCAACTCATAGCGACCCTATAGGACAGAGTAGGACTGCCCCATAGGATTTCCAAAGAGTGGCTGGTGGATTCAAACTGTTGACTTTTTTTTTTAGCAGCTGGGCTCATAACCACTGCACCACCAGGGCTCCCTGTAAAGATTACAGCCTTGAAAACCCTGTGGGGCAGTTTTACTCTGTCTTATAGAGTCTCTGTGAGTCAGAATCAACTCAATGGCAATGGGGTATTGTGCCCGGTTATTTACATACGTTATCTCATTTAATTCTCTCAAAAATTGCAGGGAGGGGGAACAGTTTGGCAGTTCCTCAAAAAAAAAAAAAGTCATATGACCCAGCAATACCCAAGAGAAATGAAAACACATGTCCGCATAGAAACTTGTACATGAATGTTTATGGCTGCGTTAGTCGTAATAGCCAAAAGGTGGAAACAACCCAAATGCCAACCAACAGATGAAGGGATAAACAAATTGTGACATATACATACCAAAAACAAAACAAACCAGTTGTCCTCAAATTGACTGACTCCTGGCGACCTCTTGTATGTCGGAGTAAAACTGTGCTCCATGGGGTTTTCAATGGCTGACTTTTCAGAAGTAGATCACCTGGGCTTTCTTCTAAGGTGCCTCTGAGTGAACCTCCAACCTTTCAGTTAGCAGCTGAGCTTGTTAGCTGCACCGCCCAGGGACTCCTCTTCATTTGTAAAACAGGTAATAGGGTGCCCTGAGATCAGCTCAGATGCCTCTCTGAAGAATGTTCTATTCTGCTACCTTCCTGGTTTTCTTCCCTCCCACATTCCCTCTTCTCCTTCCTTCCTTCGCCTTCTTTCTGTTTATCGAGCACCTACTGTATGTCAGGCACCATTATTGATGCTGAAAGTCAACTAGTATCTATCTTTATGAATCTTAGTTTCTGGAAGTGAGAGACAAAGACAGTGAACAATTGACCAAAGACATGTATAATTTTTCAGGAGTGATAAGTATTAGGAAGAAAAACAAGGCAGGGCAGGAGAGTAGGGAATGGTGGGGGGTTCTCTCTCGGATGAGGTAGTCAGGAACATCTCCCTGACAGAGACCTGAGGAGGTGAGAGGGACTGTCCCATGGAGGCATTTCTGAAGGAGGACCACTGTGGGCAGGAGAACAGCAAGAGAACGAGGGGCAGTAGCACGTTTGGTGGCGGGTGGGTATGAAGGAACCATGAGGACTCCAGTGTGGCTGGAAGGGCGTGTGGGAGAGAAAGGGAGAAGACATGAGGTCCACAGGTCAGACACTGGGCCACACGAGGCCTTACAGACATTGCTCAGGTGTTGGGATTTTAATCTAAGTGAGGTAGAAGCTGGCCTCATTTATCCCCTATTTGGAATTCAGTGTGTTGGATTATAGGCATGTCCATTCCTTTTTCCACTCATTCATGGATTCATTCAACCACTAGTTGTTGATCATCTACTGTGTGCAGTTCTGTGCCCAGAGCAGGTGGTTTTATTTTTCTTCTGATGAACAGTATAGAGGAAGGAGATAACCTACCAGAATGAAGGGAGACTGGCATTTTTCTCAAGCTCCTGTTGAGCCCTTTGCTCCACGACTGACGAGCCTAGAGACTCTGCACACAGGTTCCCCTCCCCTCCCTCTGCCATCTGGATCTGAAGGGCAGTAAACCCAACAAGTAGGGCTGAGCCTGCCAGTGTAGACCCACAGTTCCCCTGGGGCAGGTGGTGACCCCACTCCTTCAGCAAGAACTTCACACCAGCTTAGCTCCTCTAGGCCAGGTCAGCCCCTCTAGGCCCGTCCAGCCCCCCTAGGCCAGGTCAGCTTCGCTAGGCCAGGTCAGCCCCTCTAGGCCAAGTCAGCTCCCCTAGGCCAGGCCAGTCCCTCTAGGCAGGTCAGGCCTTCTAGGTCAGGTAGCCCCTCTAGACCGGGTCAGCTCACCTAGGCCAGTCAGCTCCTCTAGGCCAGGTCAGCCCCTCTAGGCAGGTCAGCTCCTCTAGGCAGGTCAGCCCTTCTGGGCCAGGTCAGTTCCTCTAGTGTTGAAGAAGGGCATCCTAAGGAGACTTTGATGTAAGAGGGTACATTCACAGTTATTTTGATGCAAAACTGAGAACTCTTCCCCAGGGGTATGAAGGTAAAGCAAGGGTCACTTTAATTCTAACTGCACGGAAAATGGGACTCGTGAATATTTCTATTTCACCCTATTCCAGATTTGCACGATTCCTACCATTCCATTTTCATGTATAATCCCACTATAAGAGACCCGATGTTTGAAGCCTTGGAAGTTGACTTTTATAAATCCTTTTTACGGCATTATTTCTAACATTAAAAATTGGAAAAAAACAAAAGGACGATAGTTGAGCGATCATAACAGCTAATGCTATTGTTTTATAATCTCGGGACATGCCCCATGTCATATATGCTTTACATATCTACCGGCTCGTTTAATCTGGATGACGACCCTTTGAGGCGGGCTTACTGTTTAACCCCATTTTATGTATGAAGACCTGAGGCCCCAGGGCTAAGTAACTCCCCAGTTTAACCCAGCTGGTAGGAGGGGGCCAGAAGCTCTGTCCTGGTCAGCCATGCTATGCCAACTCAGGTATGGGACCTCAGCCCTACTGAGTGTGATGAAGTCATAGACAGATGTTTGCAAAAAGTCTGGGGGAATGGTTCATGCTAAGGGGAAAAAGGCAGTATCAACATAGAAGCTCGAGTAGAACACAGAAGATAGATACATTAAAGAAAAATGCATATAAGAACAACTGGGCTGAGGGTGTGGGAAAATGCCCCAAAACATTAACCTAGAGCAGGGCTTCTCAACTTTGGCACCATCAGCAATTTGGGCTGGATAATTTTTCCCTGTGGGGCTATCCTGTGTGTTCTAGCATGCTTTACAGCATGCCTGGGCTCTACCTACAAGGTGTTTGTAGCATCCCCACCACCATGCTGCAACAACCAAAAATGTCCCCATACATTGCCAGGTGTCTCCTGAACGGCGAGATTGTCCCCATTTGAGAACCTCTGGTTTAGATGCTAAGGTCATAGGTGGCATTTTCCCTTTCTGTGATTTCCAAATTTCCCTTAATGGGCATGGATTATGTATATAAGTTGAGGCTAAGAAGCTCTCATTTAGGAAATGTGCCACTCTCCTGTTCAAAAGCCTTCTGCTGGATTCCCGGAATACTTAGCCTCACCAATGCCTACAAGGCCGTTCATGACCTGGCCCCTGGATATTTTCAGATGTATCCTCCTACTGTTACTCCCCTCGCCCTAACTCACCACGTTCCAACTGAACTGTTTTTCTCTCTGTTCCTCAGACACGCCTGTCTTGTTCCCACCTCAGGGCCTTCGCACATGCAGCTCTGCCTGGTTGCTCTTCAATGAAACCTCTTCACATCACTTACTCACCCACTTCCAGTGTCTGCTTAAATGTCACCTCCTCCGAGAGGCCTTCCTTAGTCTCCCCGTCAAGAATATTTATGTGGTCCCCTGATTATTCTCCGTCTCCCTAGCTAGAATGTCAGCTACACAAGGCCTAGGACTCTGTTTTGTTTACTACTCTGTCATCTGAACCTAGAACAACGCTTGGCACAATGTGAAAGTTTAATAAATATTTGGGAAGGAGGAGGGAAAGAAGTAGAGAAGGAAGAAAGCGGGAAGAGAGCATTTAAGAAAAATAAAATCAGTAAATACAGGCACTTGCAGTAAAGGAGCAATCCCTCAACCCACACAGCTGTGTTTCTCTCTAAATTCCAACTCGTTTCGACTTGCGGTTTATGGACAAACGATTTGCGTAGCAAAAGGGCTCCTGGCAACTAGCTGGCTTTGAGGGAACACATTAATATGATTTTTATGCTGCCGCTCCAGAAATACCATGCTGATGAGTGACCTATGTTAAAACAACAGCAACAACATAAACACATCCTCCCTCTGCCAAGCTGGTAAGCCGCTGAAGAAGCCCTTGTCTGTTCCTCAAGTGCCGGCAAACACCCTGAGCCACCTCCTCCTCATGGTCTCACTCTTGGCCTTGAGTGGAGCTGTGAGTTCACATCAGCTCTGAACTGGATCCAAAGGGAAATGGGTTCAGATGACATAGGGGAGGCTGGGCCAGGGGTCTGTGAGCCTAACATTTCTGGCAGAGGACTTGTTCCGGATTTATTTGTTTGCCTTGACCTGGGAGTGGGGAAGAAGAAATAACAGTACCTGTGATTATCCTAAAGGCCAGAGCGGAAGATCAGCACCCCTGCAGGCGTGCTTGCTAAGCCTAGTTGATTTCCAGGGCTTGCTGGGAGAGCAGAGGTAGGTGAGTTTTTCCCCTTTCTTTCCCCTCTTCATCCTTTTTGCTGTGTTGTTCGTTGTCTTCAACACTTGTTCATGCAATCTTCAAACATTTAATGAGCACTTACTGTGTGTCTGCCAGGCTGTGCACCTGACATTTTAGAAAGTCTAAGAATGGTTAAGCGCTCGACTGCTAACCAGAAGATTGCCGATTTGAACTCACCCAGCAGCTCTGCGGGAGCAAGACCTGGCAATCTGCTCCCACAAAGATTACAGCCTAGAAAACCCTGTGAGGCAGTTCTACTCTGTCACACGGGGTCGCTAAGACTCAGAAGTAACTTGATGGCACCTAACAACAACAAATAGATATAGGAACTATTTTTGTTGTTAGTTGTTGTCCATTCAATTCCTACTCATGGCGACCCAAGCAGATCATCAGGCCTGTCTTCCCAGGCACCTCTGTGTGGGTTCGAATAGAAGTCAAGTGGTTAATTATTGGCGCCATCCAGGGACCCTGGTATAAACACCACCTTCCTCATGTTCTTCTGAATTTGAGTTTCTTAGGATTTTTTTTCTTTATTGGTTTTATTTTTCATTACAGAAGTAATTAACATGCTCACCATAAAATGTTAAAATAACACTGAAGTAGAGAAAGCAAAAAATGGACAGCCTGCAATTTCTCTTTTCCAACGTGACCACTATCAACTATTGGGTGCGAATACTTGCAGGCCTACTTGAATATACACACAAACCATCCTACAGATTCTTTTAATTTTCTTTTTACCAAAGTGGGATCATCCTCTACACATTATAACGTTCTATTTTCCACTTTTATATTGTGGGTGTCTTTCCCTGTCAGCACACCTAGATCTAATCTGCTTTATTACTATCAGTCATTCATGTTGTGAATATATCATAATCTTAATTTTCCTCTGTTAATCAGCTATTACAGGGATTGGCAAACATTTTCTCTAAACGGACAGTAAATATTTCAGGTGTTGCAGGCCACACAGTCTCTATCGGATCTACTCAACTCTGCCATCATAGCATGAAAGCAGACAGACAATACGAAAACAAAGGGCGTGACTGTGTTACAATAAAACTTTATTTATGAAAACAGGCTGTGGGCCAGATTTGTCCTTCAGGCTATAGTTTGCCAACCGCTGATCTAGAGTGTCTTCCACAAATCTCCCCCTACTCATGTGTGAGAAAATCGTGAACAATATGGACATGTTATATTATTGCATACTTTTTCACTGATGACTGACGTGAAGATGGTTGCATTTTTAATAAAGTATAACCGTCCCACAAGGGACCCTCTTTTATCCCTCACTATCTGCCTTAGTTATCAAGTGCTGCAATAACAGAAATGCCACAAATGGGTGGCTTTAATGATCAGAAATTTATTTTCTCACAGTTTAGGAGGCTAGAAGTCTGAACTTAGGGTGTTAGCTGTCGGGGAAGCCTTTCTCTTTCTGCCGGCTCTGGAGGAAGGTCTTCGTCTCTTCAGCTTCTGCTCCTGGGCCATCTTCAAGGGGCTTGGCATCTCTCCTCCCACGTCTCTACTCTACTCACTTGTTTAATCTCTTTATTATCTCAAAAGAGATTGACTCAAGATATACCCTACACTAATCTGGCCTCGGAAACCCTGGTGGCATAGTGGGTAAGTGCTATGGGTGCTAACTAAGAGGTTGGCAGTTCAGATCCACCAGGCGCTTCTTGGAAACTCTATGGGGCAGTTCTACTCTGTCCTATAGGGTCGCTATGAGTCGGAATCGACTCGACGGCTGTGGGTTTGTTTTTTTTTTTTTAATCTGGCCTCATTAATTTAACAGAAAACTCACTCCCAAATGGGTTTATAACCACAGGCATAGAGATTGGGATTTACAACACATGTTTTGGGGGGACACAATTCAATCCATGACGCCATCCAACACATAGTAAGTACTCAAGAAATAAATGTTGAATGCATTAATAAATACGTGAAAAATGGATCTGAGTCACAAAGACCTTTCTAATTGCATTTGCTTCTGTCACTGTGTGTCATGGATTGAATTATGTCCCCCAGATTTGACTGGGCCATGATTCCTGGCATTGTGTGATTTTCCTGTATGCTGTAAATCCTGCCTTTATGATATTAATGGGGAGGATGGGCAGAAATTGTGTTAGTGTGGCAGGACTCAGTCTATAAGATTGGATTGTGTCTTGAGGAAATCTCTTGAGATGTAGAAGAGAGAAGCGAGCAGAGAGTGGAGAGACAGGGGACCTCTTACCCTGAAGAAAGCAGCACGTGGAGCAGAGCGTGTCCTTTGGACCCAGAGTCCCTGTGAGGAGAAGCTCCTAGTCCAGGGGAAGATTGATGAGAAGGCCAACAGAGAGAGAGAAAGCCTTCCCCTGGAGCCGGTGCCCTGAATTTGGACTTTTAGCGTACTTTACTGTGAAGAAATAAATTTCTCTTCATTGAAGTCATCTGCTTGTAGAATTTCTGTTATAGCAGTACTAGATGCCTAAGACACTGTGTATAATAAAATCCTTCCCTTTAGCCCAGGGTTTCTCAACTTCAGCACATTGACATTTGGGACCAGAGAATTCTCTGTTGTGGTAGCAGGCCCTGTGTATTTAGGATGTTCAGCAGCATCCCTGGCCTCTGTCCACTAAATGCTAGTAGTAATCCCTTCCCCACCTGTAACAACCATAAATGTCTGCAGACATTGGCACCCGTCTCCTGGGAGCAAAATCGCCCCCAACATTGCTTTGTTGCTGGGGTGCCATCACGTTGATTTTCAACTCATAGCAACCCCAAGTGACAGAGTAGAACTGCCCTTTACAGGAGTAAGATCGTCAGGTCTTTTCTCCTGCAGAGCTGCTGGGTGGGTTTGAACCACCCACCTTTCAGTTAGCAGCCAAGAGCTTAACCATTGAGCCAGCAGGGCTTCTGACATCACTTTAGCTGATCCTGAGTGAGGCACTGTCCTCTCCATCTGTGGAATCTCACATTATCTCCGCCTCCCATAGCCTCCTATCCTGTCTCCTGCTTCGCTCTGCCTCTCCTACCCCCACGCCAATACACATGCCCCTCTCCCTACAGTGGCTCCCACTCTGGCAAGTAAAGTGTCAGAGCATGAAGGTCCTCTCTTACCCTCGCCCCGTCGCCCCCCCCGCCCAAGCTGTTCACTTATTTCACCCAGCTGTCAAGGGTGTATCCCTTCTCTCTGAAAGTCTACACACACCCACCTGAGGTCCCATTTGAAATCTGCAGGAGCTCTGGATGTGGAGGGAGGGTGTGGGGAATGTCGGAAACTGCTGGGCGAGTGGTGTTTTTCTTTGCCTTGTGAAATCTCAAGAAGGGGTTGCATTAAAGGGTTGCAAGAAAACAACATGAAAAAGAAGGCCCTCCCTCCACACTGGCCAGATTCAGGCTAGGTCTGGCAGCCCGAGCTCAGGGGCGGGTGCCATGTACCCAAATTGAGTTTTGTTTTATTCTGTTTGGTGTTCCTATTTGTATCATTCTGAGAAATAATAACATTGACTTTTTGGTTATTGAGTACTAATAAGCACCTGGAGGGAGCCCTGGTGGAACAATGGTTAAGTGCTTGGTTGATAACCAAAACATTGGTGGTTCGAACACACCCAGTGGTTCTGCAGGAAAAAGACCTGGAGATCTGCTCCAGTGAAGATTATTGTTTGGTGTGGAGGAGTTGTTTCTGACTCTTAGTGATCCCATGTATAACAGAACAAAATGTTGCTCAATTCTGTGCCATCTTCACAATAGTAGATCTGTTTGAGCCCATTGTTGCAGCCACTGTGTCAACCATCTCATTGAAGGTCTTCCTATTTTTTGCTGACCCTCCATTTTACCACACATGATGTCCTTCTCCCAGGACTGGTCCCTCCTGATAACATGTTGAAAATATGTGAGACAAAGTCTCACTATCCTTACCTCTAAGGAGCATTCTAGCTGTACTTCTTCCAAGACAGATTACAGCCTAGAAAAACCCTATGGAGCAGTTCTACTCCGCCATAAAGGGCCACTGTGAGTCAGAATCCACTCTATAGCACCCAGCAACAATAACAACAAGGCACCTGGCAAAGCACTGGCATGTATTTGCTCATCCTGTCCTCACAACCACCCTGGAGGTGGGTGCCATTATTATTCCCGTTTTACAGCTGAGGAAATGGAGGCTCGGAGAGACGCTTTCCCCAAGGGACACAGCTACTAAGAAGAGCAGCTGAGATTTGATCTCAGACACTACTTATTTACCGTATTTATCAAAGAATTGCATGGCCTTCGTACACCAGGGGCTCCATCAGCCTGAGACCAGAAGAACTAGATGGTTCCTGGCTACCACCAATGACCACCCTGACAGGAAACACAACAGAGAGTCCCTGATGGAGCAGGAGAAAAGTGGGGTGCAGAACTCAAATTCTAGTAAAAAGACCAGACTTAATGGTCTGACTGAGACTGGAGGAACCCTGGAAGACTTGGCCCCAAACTCTCTGTTAAGCCAGAACTAAAACCATTCCTGAAGCCAACTCTTCAAACAAAGATTAGACTGGACTATAAGACGTAAAATGATACTTGTGAAGAGTGTGCTTCTTAATTCAAGTAGATACATGAGACTAAGATTGAAGTTGTCAAGGATTTCATTTTACTTGGATCCACAATCAACAGCCATGGAAGCAGCAGTCAAAAAATCAAAAGACGCACTGCATTGGGCAAATCTGCTGCAAAGGACCTCTTCAAAGTGTTGAAGAGCAACGATGTCACCCTGAAGACTAAGGTGTGCCTGACCCAAGCCATGGTATTTTCAATTACATCATAGGCATGTGAAAGCTGGACAATGAATAAGGAAGACCGAAGAAGAGTTGACACCTTTGAATTGTGGTGTTGGCGAAGAATATTGAATATACCATGGACTGCCAAAAGAACGAACAAATCTGTCTTAGAAGAAGTACAACCAGAATGCTCCTTAGAAGCAAGGATAGCGAGACTGCGTCTTACATACTTTGGACATGTTGTCAGGAGGGATCAGTCCCTGGAGAAGGACATCATGCTTGGCAGAGTACAGGGTCAGCAGAAAAGAGCAAGACCCTCAACGAGGTGGAGTGACACAGTGGCTGCAACAATGAGCTCAAGCATAACAACAATTGTAAGGATGGCTCAGGACCGGGCAGCGTTTCGTTCTGTTGTGCATAGGGTCACTATGAGTCAGAACCGACTTGACGGCACCTGACAACAACAACGACAAAACATGAGACTAATTGGGCAGCTCCTGTCCGGAGGCAAGATGAGAAGGCAGAAGGGGACAGGGGTGGAAAGGAGGAGTGCACTGTCACATTATAGAGAGCGCATAACAATGCATGTATAAATTTTTGTATGAGAAACTAACTTGAGATGTAAACTTTCACTTAAAGCACAATAGTAATAATAATAATAATAAAAAGAATTATGTGGCCTAACATGTCAGGAATACCAAAGCTGAGAAACCCGGAGCTAAAGGGAAGGATTTTTTTCTATACAGTGACAGACGTGAATGCGTTAGAAAGGTCCTTGTGACTCGGATCCATTTTTCATGTGTTTATCCATGCATTCAATCAATGTTGGTTTCATTAGTGCCTACTGTGTGTTGGATGATGAGGAACAAAAGGGGACCCCTCATGGGACTGTGATATTTTATTTCCGTAATGCAATCATCTTCACACCAATTGTCTTGGTCATCTAGTGCAGCTGTAACAAATACAAGTGGATGGCTTTAAGAAAGAGAAATTTATTCTCTCAATGTCTAGTAGGCTACAATGCAAATTCAGGGCGTCAGCTCCAGAGGAAGGTCCTTGTTATCCGTCTTCCCTTGGCCTGGGAGCATCTCAGCACAGGAACCTCAGGTCCAAAGGACACGCTGTGCTCCCGGCTGCCTTCTTGGTAGCATGAGGTTCCCAACTCTCTGCTTGCTTCCCATTCTTTTTATCTCTTGAGAGATAAAAAGTGGTGCAGGCCACACCCCAGGGAAACTCACTTTACGTTGGATCAGGGATGTGACCTGGTAAGGGAGTTACAATCCCATCCTAACCCTCTTTAACATAAAACTACAATCACAAAATGGAGGATAACCACAGGATACTAGGAATCATGGCCTAAGCAAGTTGATACACGCATTTTGGGGGGGGGGACATAATTCAATCCATTACACCAATCATCGGTGAAAAGGTATATAATGCATTCATATGTTCGTGATTTTCTCACTGTCTTGATTCCAGATTGTAAGAACAAAAGTAGCTAAAGTTTATTGATGTATTTAGTTTGTGCCTGGTACCGTCTGGAGTGCTTTATATGCACTAATTTATTTAATCTTCCCAACAACTCTAAAAAATAGATACCATTATGATTCCCATTGATGGATGAGAGAATTGAGGCACAGAGAGGGAAGTGACTTGCCCAGCGTCACATGGCTGGGCTCCAGTAGTCAAGCACTTAAGCCCTACACCCTAGTGCAGGGTGGTCAAAGCATGTCCCATGGGCCAAATCCAGCCCTGTTTTTGTAAATAAAGTTTTATTGGAACACAGCCATGCCCACTCATTTATGTAGTGTCTATAGCCAGACAACAGCCAAGTTGAGCAGTTGTGACAGAGAGTGTATGGCCCACAAAGCCAAAATTATTTACTGCTTGGCCCTTTACATAAAACGTTTGCCGGTCCCTGTTCTTAGGTCTTCCCTAATCACTAACTACTATACTACCCTGCCACCCAAGCTGTGGAATCCCCACAGCTTGCTAGACTGGGAAGCTGTTTTAAAGAGTTTAAACAAGTGAGCGTTTTGGCAGCTACCAGAAGGAAAGAAAGCCAGGTGCTGCGATGGTTTCCTCAGAGGCTGACTTCTCACTTCCAGCACACTTCTTGTTGGTTTGGCTTAAGACTGGTCCAGTCAACGAATGTGCAGTCACCTTCCTCGACCCTGGGGGAAATGGAGAGGGGCATAAAGAAACCTAAGACTCTTCCTCCTAAGTTTACTTAATCCCTGACAAAATCCGATACATCTTCCATAACTCAGATCATGTATCACCTCATCCACGCAGCCTCCCCTGATTCCTCAGGCAGAGTCCACCAGGGCCTCCCCTGGGCCCCACAGGGCTCTGACCTTACCTCACCCCCATCCCACTGTGTCCTCAAAGTCTGTTTTCCATACGGCAGATGCTGTAAGGGCCCTGCCCACATCCCCCCAACTTTCATCACTTCAGTGCACAGCTGGGCTAATGGCTTTGGGCTGATGGCATCCAACTGCTGGCCCCTGTGTCCTTTGGCCTGAGGTTTTCTCTGGCCACCAGAACCTGCTTGCATGGCAAGTCAGGGAGTGAATGCCATCATCCCCTGGGATCAGCCCTCAGCCAGTGCCTGACAAGAGTCAGTCAGTGTGTGAATACCCTGGTTGGGATGACTCTAAGATATGTGTTCCATACTGGATCCCAGAGTTCCCCAGCGGAACTGAACTCCAGTTGCCCGTAGTGGTAACATATTGACTTTTACTGGTACATCCTCCATAGCCCGGATCATATATCATCTCTTCCATGCAGCTTCCCCTGATTCCTCAGGCAGAGCTTCCCAGGATCACCTTTCAACTAAGCTACTTGCCCTGGAATCCTTGTCCCGGTGCCTGCTTCTGAGGAGCCCAAGCCAAGTCAATATCATTTCTTCTCCTCCAGGCCATGACTTCCTGAGGGCAAGAGCTATTTCTCCAGGACCCAGTATAGGGCCTGGTGCAGAGAAGGTGCTCAAGTCCGTCAGTCAGCCACTGAAAAAGAAATTTATTGAGAAGCTGCTGTGTGCTGGGCACCGTGCTACGCCCTGGGGACACAGCAGCAAACAAGGCCAGCAAGGTCCTTGCCCTCATGAGCTGAGATTCTAGTGGCAGAGAGACAGTCAAACAAACAAATGAATACATAGATAACTTCAGATCGTCTTAAGTGCTCTAGAGGAAATATAACAGGGCGATTTGCTAGATGCAGGCGTTCTCCATCCTCGCTCAAAACCCAAACCCAAACCCACTGCTGTTGAGTCAATTCCACTCATAGCGACCTGATAGGACAGAGTAGAACTGCACCATGGGGTTTCCAAGGCTGTAAATCTTTATGGAAACAGACCGCCACATCTTTCTCTTGTAGAGCAGCTGGTGGAGTTTGAACTAGCAGCCGAATGCTTTAACCACTGTGCCACCAGGGCTCCTTTCTGTCCTCACAGGGGAATTTTTTAAAGATGCTGACATTCAGGCCCTGTCTTCAGAGATGTCTGATTCAACTGGTCTGAAGTAGGGTCCAGGCATTGTTTTTATTTTAATTCCACGAAGAGGTGAGCTTTGGCAGAGCCAGATGGACAAGCAGGAAGAGTGCTCCAGGCAGTTCTAGGGAACTGCTGTGCAAAGGCCCAGGGGCAATAGGGAATGTGACCCAGAGGGTTCAGCACCATCAGAACTTGGGCTGCTGGGAGTGGGTGGAGAGATGAGGCTTGAAGGATTGGCAGAGTCGGGGTCTGAGCTTTATTAAAGCAGCGTTGTTCAGACTGGAGATCTTCCCGTACCAGCAGGTCAGGAAATCAACTTGGTGAGTCACAGCCAGCATTTAAAAAAAGAGTAGAATAGAAAATACCAGAGTGTGTCGCACATGCGGTCAGTGTGCTTTCTTGAAACTTTTTGTTTCAAGTTTTATTAAGGTGTATGCTGCGCTGCGTTGTAAAATGCATTGCTTACCGTGGGTCTCCGTGGAAGAATTTGAAAGCCACTGTTTTCAGTCCCTGTGAAAGTTTGGAATTTAGCCCAAGGGCAATGGGGAGCCATTAAAGACTTTTTAGTGGGGGCATGACAAGGTCAGATTCGTGTTGAAAACCTCACTGCAGGAGTGTGGGGAACGGATTTTGGGGGAGGCAAGAATGGGTTTTGAGAGGCGCCTAGGAGGCTGTTGGTCTTGGTCGGGGGGAGACAAGACGAGACCCAGATTATACCTGCCTGCAGATAACTATGGAAGGGACCTGCATCCTAGAAAAAAGCGTCAGGGCGTGGAGGGCTGGGAGGCTAGAAGACTGAGTTTCAGATTCTGCCTCTAGCCCTGCGCTTGGGAGCCCTGAACTCTGACTCTGCTCCGTATCCTGTGGCACAGGTTTTACAGGGATGATGGACAATGGATTCTTATTTGAACACCTTCTTTTGGCCAGATACTCTGCTCCTGAGCAACTAAAACCTGATTTAATAGGGGCATGGGGTTGCTGGAAACCCTGGTGGCATACTGGTTAAATGCTATGGCTGCTAACCAAAGGGTTGGCAGTTCAGATCCGCCAGGTGCTCCTTGGAAACTCTATGGGGCAGTTCTACTCTGTCCTATAGGGTCGCTATGAGTTGGAATCGACTCGACGGCACTGGGTTTGGTTTTGGTTTTTGGTATGGGGTTGCTGTGAGCCAAAACCGACTCGATGGCACCTAACAACAACAACAAACACCAAATTTGGTTTCTCTCCTGACCTCTTAGATCTTTAATCCCTTCTTCTCACCCCTAACCCCCAAGAGTGGACCCACAGTGGGGCCGTCAGAGTTTCTGGGCACCTCGGAGGGCAGGAGATCTTGGGAGAGGGAGCAGCTTGGAGTACTGTAAAGTCTTCAGCCCCCGATTGGCCCCTCCAGTGCCTGGGCTTGGGCCCGTTCCTCGTGGCTCCTGAGTCTGACCTAAGTGTGCCTTCCTCTTCATGTAGCAGAGAACTGTTTTCCTTGGCATGGGATGGAGACAGGTGGCCACACCTGGTTGGTACGGGCCCAGGCTTGTTCAGTGTCCCAGACACTTAGTTTTGGCCTCTTGACTCCACTGAGATTGGCACTCAAGTATACTGCCTTACTCGCCATGCCATTTACTTCAAGTATGAGTGGCCCTTCAGAGAACGTGTTTGTCAAGTCAAGGTTGACAAACTTTCCAAGCCACCATCTGTTGACTTTGTGAGGAGATTCTGGCTGACTGGCTGTTTCTGCTGTGTCTCTGCAGTCTCATCTTCCCTCTTGCAAAGAGGGCAAAGAAGCTGGCTGTGTTTACAGACTCCAGTGTCCTGCAGAGAAAGCTGGCTGCCATGTTGGCTGGGATGAGGCAGGTGGAAGAAACGTGATTCCATGAATATAGCACTGGATTCTTTGGAGAGCTTTAAAATGCAATGTATAAGAAACAGGAAATGAAGACGGCATGGTCTTTTATACTTGACCTTAGCCAAAAGGCTGAGAAGCAGTTGGAGAAGGCATAGTCTTTTAAATGTTATTCATTCATTTGTTCATCTTTTACATTTCATTCATTCATTTGTTTAGCAAATATTTATCCAGCACGTATTCTGTACCAGACACTGGTCTAAGCACTAGCTATACAGAGGGAACAATCTAATTATAATCTCCATCTTCATGGAAACTACTAAGGTCTCAAGCTGCACTATCCAATAAAAATATAATGCAAATTGTAAGTAAAAGCCACACATTGTTGTTGTTAGGTGCCATCGAGTTGGTTTCACATAGTCATTTTAAATGGTCTAGTAGCCACATTAAAAAATGTAAAAAGAACAAATGAAATTAATTTTAATTATATGTTATTTAACCAATAATATTAAAAAATTGTATTGACATATAATCAACATGTTAAAATTAATGTACCCTTTTACTTTTTTCGTATTAAGTCTTTGAGATATGGTGTGCATTTTATACTTTCAGTACATCTCAATTTGGACTAGCCACATTTCACATGCTCAACAGCCACATGTGGCCCGTGGCTACTGCATAGAGTCTGAAGGGAGAAGTAAGCATCGCAGAACTAAATCCTGCCCTCATTGTTCATTACAGTGGTAACAACTGCCATGAAGGAAGAATGCAGAGTGCAGCACAAGCTAACTTAGTGGGGAGGGGTGGTGATGTGGGGAGGGGTGGTGATGGTGGTGGCGGTATCAGAGAATGCTTCCTGGAGGCAGTGGTATTGTTAAATCTATGCAGAAACTTAAAGGTGAGGGGGGGATGAGCATCCAGGGCAGAGGGAACAACCGTGTGTAGGCCCCAAGGTGGCACGGAGCATGCTACTTTTGAGGGACAGTGAGAAGGTAGAATGCTAATGCGGGGGCTAGAGGTAGAGTAGTGAGGGATGTGATGGGCAGGAGCCAGTCATGCAAAGCACCCAGCACAGGCCTGGTGCAGGGTAAGACCCAGCTGAAAACGGTGCTGCTGGCACAGTCATCTCACACATATGACCCGGTGTAGTGGTTGCCTCCGGGCTTAGTGTATTGGAAGCAGCCATTGCTCCGCTCCTTCTGCAGGGCCAACAGAAGCCCAATCTTGTCTGGCTGGCAACATGCTCAGTCGCAAGGGATGAAGGATGATTGGACTAAGCCCTTATGCCCGGGATTGGTCTAGTTGTGACCAATAGAACAAATGAAACTAATTTTAATACTATGTTTATTAAATATAAGAAGAAACCTGCTGGTGGTGATGTTTCTTGGAGATAAAGTGAAGGGGGCATGGGAGGGAGCCCCTTTCTCCATTTCCTTCCTTTCTGCTTTGAGTGGGTCATGTCATGTTGTGATGCTTGGACCTGTGGCTTGTGATGTCTTGTGTCCATATTGAAAACTCTGCTTCATTCCAATGTAACATGACCTGTGGACAACTTTCAATGTCAATACACATTCTAGCAGAGGAATGGGGATAAGGGGAAGGTTTACCCCATTCTTTTAAGGGTATGACTTAGAAGTTATACGCATCACTTTTGATTCCATCTGTGTGACCACAGCTTAGTCACATGATCACAGCCTAGCTGCAAGAGAAACTGGGAAATGTCGTCTTCGTTCTGGGTGATTGGGAGACTGAGCCAAAAACTAGGAGTTCTTTTATTATAGAAGAAAATAAGAGAAAGTAAACTGGGGATCACCTAACAATATCACAGTGTAGCTCAAACTGTGGGTGATGATTAGTACTGACCACTGGGATTATGGGGGACTTCATATTTTTACATTATATATTGCTGTATTCCACTTTCTTACCATGAGCATGCATTTATTTTTCTGTTGTTAAAAAAAGAATGAAATGTAAGAAAATGTTATTGATAGATGGTGCATGCATGATTCTTGTATATAACACCATGAGGCTGTAGAGTCCTTACTCGTAACTGATGCTTTTTGGCTGACAGTTATTGTTGTTGGTTGCCTTTGAGTTGATGTTCAGACTATGTGCCAATTACAATTACTGTACTAGATGCTGAGGATACAGCAGTGAACAAGACAGACGAGGCCTTGCCCCCAGAAAATGAACACATAAATATGCAATATATTTTAAGATAGTAATAAGAATTGTAAAGACAAAACAGGGTAGGGGGATAGAAGGATCCCTGGGTGGCACAAACAGTTTGCACTTGACTCCTAGCCAGAAGGTTGGGGGTTTGAACCCATTCAGTGGCACTGAGGAAGAAGAAAGGCCTGGCAATCTGCTTCTATAAAGATTACAACCAAGACGACCCTGTGAAGCTCTACTCTGTAACATACAGGGTTGCCATGAGTCAGAATCGATTCGATGGCAATGAGTAAGGGGACAGAAAATGGTGGGTAGTCGGGGGAATGAGTTTGATAACGTGATCAGAGAAGGCATCTCTGAGGAGGTGACGTTTGAGAAAACACCTGAATGGTGTCAGAACCATCCAGGTAAAGATCTGGGGGAAGAGGGTTTCTGGTGGAGGGAACAGCGAGTGCAAAAGCCATGAGGTGGGAGCCAACGCAGGAGGTCTGAGTGATAGCAAAGTGGCCAGTGTCCCACAGGAGAGTGAGGGTGGAATTCCTAGCAGATGGGACTGGAGGTGTGGGCAAGGCCCATGTCGTGTGGGGCCTTGGATTAGGTCTTCTGTTAGGCAATTTGGGTGTTATTATAAGTCATTACAGCCAAAAGGTATTTTTCCTAATTATTTGCAATTATTTTCAAAATGTGGTAAAACATTTCTTTGGCACAGTGTAATGTTGTGGAATGAGATTCGTACCTTGTTCTGGCTCTGCCTCTCCTTAGCTGCGGGACCTGAGAAATTTATTTAACTTGGTGGTCTCTCAGGTTCTGTGTTTTTAGGTTGGAGGTGAGAGCTTGTTGCGTGTCCTATTGTAAGAGTTTTATGTATAGTAAGTTACTTCATCCTCACAACAGCCCTAGGAGGTGGATACTGTTTTTATCCCCATTTGACAGAGGAGAAAATTGAGGCAGAGAAGTTAAGCAAGATTCTACACTACTGCTAACCAAAAAGTCAGCAGTTCACATTCACCAGCTGCTCCTTAGAAACCCTGTGGAGCAGTTCTGCTCTGTCCTGTAGTCCTATGAGTGGGAATTGACTCTACGGCAATGGGTTTGTGTTTGGTTAGTGGTAGAGCCAGGATTTGAACCTAAGCACTTGGGAACCAGAAGGGGCCTGTTTAATCACCAATCTGTTCTCCATTCCTGCTAGCTCCTCACAGGCTGCTCCAGAGAGTCCAGAGAGGGAAGATTTGTGACAGCAATCTGCAAGGATGTAAATGCTAAACAAATATGTTCATATTACTGTAACACTCTTGAATCTCTCTTTTCTTTAAAAAATATATATATTTTTAAATTTCTAAATCCCTAATGAAATAGTTACCTGAAGCTTCTGTCATTAATGGGCAAAGCCATTAGATCAAAGGTTTATGGGGAACTTTACAATGGAGGAAGGTGTGGTGCAAACTATTAACATGCTCAGCTGCTAACCGAAAGGTTGGAGGTTCAAGTCTACCCAGAGGCACCTCAGAAAAAAGGCCTGGTTATCTACTTCTGAAAAACCAGCCACTGAAAACCCTATAGAGCGAAGTTCTACTCTGACACACATAGGGTAGCCCCGAGTCAGAGTCAACTTGATGGCAACAGGTTTTACGATGGAAGAAGCACAGTGTTTGCCGCCCAAACCAGCTGACCCCTATTAGCATCACGACACGCAGGACACCCAGACATTACATTGTGCACCTCCTGATAAGATGCCTTTGGAAGTACTCAGCTTCACTCAGAAGCACTCTCACCCCCTCCCCCAAATGAACCTCAGCTTAATCACATTTGAAAGCTAACTTCCGGTCTGTGGGAAATACGGTGGAAAGAGGAATACGCTGAACACCACTACAAGGAAGCAAACAGATAAATCCAGAACATAAGATATCCTACAACTAACCTGGCTTTTTGCCTGAACAAAAAAGAGGGGGAGGAGATTTGCTTATTATGTCACTTACATTTATTTTATCTGGATTGAATAAACGCAAGAGACACAAGAAGCAAATGTAATGTGTGGACTTCATTTCTATCCTGATTCTCATAAACCAACCAAAAGGGCATTTGGGGACAGCTGGGAAGACTGAATAAGGACTGGGTTCAAAATGATACAAGGAATTACTGTAAATTTTATAAAGTGTCATCATAGAAAATGTGCATATTTCTGAAGGAAGTATGGCAGAGAGAAGGGACTTACTGTCTGGATTTGCTTTTAAACACTTCGGTAAAACAAACAAACAAACCTAAAAGCTTAGATGAAGCCTGTGGAAAAACCTAGGACGTTGTCGCCCCTGAGTGATGGGTGTACAGTGATTCTTTTCGTTCTTCTCTCTGCTTTTATGTATGTTTGGAATTTTTCATTAAAGAAATTCTAGCCCTCACCATGAAACCACTTTACAAAAAAAGGAGAGGAACCCTCACTGTATAAAATTGCATAAAATTGAGCCAACCTCAAAGCAAGAAGAAAAACATTTAAAAACTCATAAATCACATGGGTCATGCAGTTGCAGGGTAATGATGTAATTAGAGGAGATTGGTCATTACAAAGATTAATTTTAAGACATCTGCTGCTGTCAGGGGCAGATGGTAGCAAAGCGGGGCATTCAAGGCAGGACGTTAGAGTCAGATGGCCTGGCTTTAGATCCATCTCTGCTATTTACAGTTGGTTTTAGACTGGTGGCTTAAAATTCCTGTCCTCGATTTCCTTACCCGTAAAATGGGATCAAAATTCAACTGACCTTATGGTGGGTCACTACAAAGATTAAATGAACTAAAACATGGAAAGCACTTAAAACAGTACCAGGCTTCTAACCAAAACCAAACCCACTGCCGTCAAGTCGATTCCAACTCATAGTGCCCTTTAGGACAGAGTAGAACTGCCTCGTAGGGTTTCCAAGGCTGTAATCTTTATGGAAACAGACTGCTACATCTTTCTCCCAAGAGCAGCTGGTAGGTTCAAACCACGACCTGTCGGTTAGCAGCCTAGCGCTTAACCACTGTGCCACTAGAGATCCTTACCTGCCTCCTAGACAGCACTTAACCCTCTCATAAATGAGTTTTCTTTTTTTAATTTTTTGTTTATAGGTTTTTTTCATTAATGGAATGCATGCTGAATCATTGAGTGTGTCTGAATTTTGGGTATGTAGTATGGATTTTTCTCTTGCCTCGTCTCACCAATTCTACCCTGAGATTCCAGAGAGACATGTGTCCCAGATAATATTTACCAAATTCCATATTTTACCTACCAAAAATATTTATTCAGCACCGCCTCATACCCGTAACCGTAACCCATTGCTGTTGAGTCGACATCAACTCATAATGGGGTAGAACTGCCCCATAGGGTTTCCAAGGAGCGGCTGGTGGATTTGAAGTGGCGACGTTTTGGTTAGCAGTCAAACGTGTAACCACTGTGCCACCAGGGCTTCCCATCTTAGACAAAACCATCAAAAACCAAACCCATTGCCATTGAGTAGATTCCGGCTCATAGCAACCCTATACAATATCCTGTAAAAACAGTAATTTGCAATGCACACCCGTTTCTTCCTTTTCAAACAGTTATACAGGTCCCCGTCTGCTGGCAGCATGTACTGTCAGTGGTATAGTAGCTTCCAGATAAACCTGAGAGGCAGAAAATGTAGGTGGGCACTCTATGTCCCGCTGGTCAGGAAAAGCTTTAATATATGTGAGCTGGCATTATTTTCAGTTTCATAATGGTTGATGCTACCCAGGACAGAAATAAGATTTTGGCAGAAGAGGTCTTTGAAATATTTAGTTTCTCTTACTCTTTCTCTATAGGAGCCATAGTGATGCGATGGTTAAGCACTCGGCTGCTAACCCACAGGTTGGCAGTTCAAACCCACCCAGCAGCTCCTTGGGAGAAAAGACCTGGCGATCTACTCCTGTAAAGGTTACAACCCAATGGGGCAGTTTTGCTTTGGCATATGGGGTCGCTATGAGTGGAAGTATTGACTCCACGGCACCTAATGATAGCAAGAAACTCTCTAATATTTCTTCCCCACCTACTCTCCCTCCCCCCAAATTAAAATGCTCTTGTTCTGTAGACCACAGGACAAGTCTCTTCATGCTTTAAGATGGTGTAAAATGGTTCCAGGTAAGATATGTGTGTGGCCGGGGAGGAGGGTGTTGAAGAGAGACTTCACATTTTGTTCTGGAAACTCCTGCAGTGTTTGACTCATGTATAACAAGAATGTATTCTTGCTTTGTGGTTGTTGGTAGTTGCCACTGAGTCCATGGAAACTCAAGGCGACCCTGACTTGTGGCGATGCCATGTGTGCAGAGCAGAACTGCTCCGTAGGGTTTGAAGCCCATGACCTTTCAGAAGATCGCCAGGCCTTATGTCCAAGGTGCCTCTGGGTGGGTTGGAACCATCAGCCTTTGAGTCGCAGTCCAGCACTTAGCCATTTGCACCTCCCAGGGACTCTTATTCTTGCATTTGTTGTTGTTGGTTGCCATCAAGTCGACTAAGACTCATGGCAAAGAAATAAAAAGAATTAAAATAACATGTTCCAAGTCATAGAAAGGAGCCCTGGTGATGCAGTGGCTAAAGCACTCAGCTGCTAAGGTCAGGGGTTTGAACCTACTAGCTGCTCCACAGGAGAAAGATGTGACAATCTGCTTCACTTAAAGATTTATAGCTTTGGAAACCCTATGGGGCAGTTTTACTCTGTCCTATAGGGTTGCTATGAGTAGGAATTGACTCTACAGCGAACGGTTTTTTTTTTAATAGGTCATCTGAGGTGGATTGGAATTGAGGTGAGCAAGAGAAGAGGGACGCTGAAGGGCGAGGGTGCTGGTGTAGTATCTACTGAGAGTATGGATGTGAGCATCAACTCAAAGCATAACTGGCTTTGCAACCCAAGAGGATTCTGTCTCCCACCTGCTACTTACTTGCCCACCTCGTTTGGGGTGTTACTCAGACTCCCGCAGCCTCCCGGCAGGTGATGTCCTGTAGCTGCCATTGGCTAGGGCGGGCCCTTTATTACCATAAGAGTCCTTTGGGTTTTGCTTTGAGCCTTGTTTTGTTGGTTGTGAGTTATAGGTGTTTTTTTTTTGGCTGTAGATGTGAAATACTCTATAAAGTTCTGCATTTTGCTCCAGGGCCCAGCTGAATCCAAGTAGAAATCAGCAGAGCGTGTGTGGTCCTGTCTCAGTCTGTCTCCACACATTGGGTGCATTTGGAAGGTTGCCTCTTGTGGGTCTAGCAAATATTGGAGAATGCATTGTAAAGTGTAGGCATCTGAACGTGAGTAATGTAAAAAAAACAACAAAAAAAAATGCCAGTCTCGAATGGTCACATACTGCCTGATTCCATTTATGTAACATTCTCAAAATGACAATGATACAGAGATGGAGAACTGAGCAGTGGTTGCCAGGGGTTAAGGAAGGAGCTCTGATGGCACAGTGGTTAAGTGTACAGCTGCTAACTGAAAGGTCGGCAGTTCAAACCCACCAGCTGCTCCTCATGAGAAAGATGTGACAATCTGCTCCTGTAAGGATTCCAGAAAAAACAAACTCATTGCCATCCAGTTGATTCCAACTCATAGCAACCCTTTAGGACAGAGTAGAACTGCCCCATAGGGTTTCCAAGGAGCAGCTGGTGGATTTGAACTGCTGACCTTTTGATTAGCAGGTGGGCTCTTAACCACTTTGCCACCATCTTTGGAAACTCTATGGGGGCAGTTCTACTCTGTCCTATAGGGTTGCCATGAGTCAGAATCAGCTCAAAGGCAATGGGTTTCATGGGTTAGGGGTTAGGGATGATGTGAGGTAAGGGAGTCAGTGTGACTATAAAGGGTAGCTCTGGGGGGGATCTTGAGGTGATGGAATAGCTCTGTGTCTTGTTTCTGGTGGTGGTTACGGGAATCTACAGGTGTAATAAAATGACCCTGAACTATACACACATGGTGTAACTATGTAGGTTTCCTGGTGTTGATATCATACTACAGTTATGTAGGTTGTAACCGCTAGGGGAAGCTGGGTAAAAGGTACCCAAGGAACTCTGTTCAATCCTTGCAACTTCGTATGAATTTATGTAGTTGTTCTTGTTGTGTGCCATCGAGTTGATCTGGACTCATAGCAACCCTGGAGGATAGAGTAGGGCTGCCCTGTAGGGTTTCCTAGGCTGGAATCTTTAAGGGAGGAGATCACCAGGTCTTTTCTCCTGAGGAGCTGATGGTGGATTTGAACCGCCCACCTTTTGGTTAGCAGCTGAGCGCTTAACTGTTGCACCACCAGGGCTCCTTCTGTGAATCTATAATTATCGCAAAATACAAAGATTTTAAAAATCCCGGAGACAACAAAACTCAATTAGCCAAGTAATGAACCCTTGTTTTAAATCTCATCAAGAGTAAGGGAAGCATAGGGAAACTCTCCCATTGACCATTTGTATTCTGCACAAAGTTCACATGGATGAGAACTTATTGAGCAGGAGTGGGGGGAGAGCTTAGCCTGGAACTGTGATTCTAGACCCATGCTGGTTTTCTTTTCTGTAGTAAGACTCCCTAGAACTCAGTCTACTTGGCTGAAAGATTGAAGTAATTGCTCAAGTCTTCCAAAGAGAGTTTTGGGTAAAAGCTTTCAGATTAGGGAATAGACATAGTGCAAGGGGTAAGGAAACAGGATGTTGCCATTGGGAATATAAATTGGATTAGCCACTCTGGGGGAAAATTTGCAAATGATTTGCTAAGTTTATGTGGGTGGGCTCAGCAGTTTTACTTTGGGGGTAACGCTTCTAGGGAAATACATGCATGTCTACCCAAGAAGACCTGTCTAGTTCATTGTGGTGTTATGATAACGAAAAACTGGGAAACCTGGGGACTGGCCAAATGGACTGTGGTACAGACATGTCTTAGAATACTATGCAGCAATTAAAAAGAATAAGCTAGATCTGTGCCATGACATGGTAGGAACACCAAAAGATTTTGTAATATTAGAATGAAAAATGTCCTAGAGCAATATATATAGAGATCAGTAACATTGATAAAAACATATTCATAAAACACATTTATAAAGCAATATTGTATATTTTTACAGACATATGTACATATTTATGTGTGTTTATGAATAGAAAAAGGTCTGCAGACATATTCATCATGTTAGTAATTGTGGATCCATGTGGTAGGAGGTAGTCACCAAAGGCAACTTTCATCTTACATGGGATTTTAAAATTTGTTTACAAATATTTTGAGATATTACTTGGGTAAGTAAATTTTATTCTGAAAAAAGGATGTACATCAGTTCTCTTCTCAGCAGGAGGAGGCACAGGTTGACTGTGCTATCTATACATCCTAGTGATTTTTGGTTACCCACTGGTGAATTCCACCCAAGTCTGGATAACAAATCCCACTGTAGAATGTTAGCTTCGTAAGTGCAAGGAACTTATCTGATTAGACACAGATGAGCAAACAAGCCCAGAGAAGGTAAATAGCTCGTCCAAGGCCACACAGTTGGTCAGCTACAGAGCCAATGTAAGGTCCAACCCAAGGCTACAGGGTTTCAGCAATAAAACAACTCCTCGTCAATATACTGTAAAAAAAAAAAAAAAAAGACAGTCCTAAGTGCGGTTCCTCGTAACTCAAATACATCATGAGTTGAGGACTAACTGTACACAAAAGCAAGTTTTTCTCTCTCTCTTTGACTTTCCAGTGCCTGGAACGGTCGCTGGTTCTTAGAAAGCTCTCAGGGGGAGAAACAAAAGTAAAATAAATTAATGGATAAACAGTAACTTTTTAGCATGCAATATGAACAGAATCCATGTTTAATTTGAATTGTTGGAGCCCTGGTGGTGCAGTGGTTAAGAGCTATGGCTGCTAACCAAAAGGTACGCAGTTCGAATCCACCAG
This sequence comes from Loxodonta africana, assembly GCF_030014295.1. NCBI lineage: Eukaryota > Metazoa > Chordata > Mammalia > Proboscidea > Elephantidae > Loxodonta > Loxodonta africana. The sequence continues at coordinate 46,272,888 of NC_087365.1, forward strand.
CCACTCCTGGGAAACCCCGTGGGGCAGTTCTGCCCTGTCCTATAGGGCCGCTATGACTCAACGGCAACGGGTTTGGTTTTTTGGTTTTCCTTATTTTAAAGAGGACAGATGCGAGGGGGATGGAGATGTGGACATAAGGAGGGTTTTGTGACTGAGTCGGTGTAGCCCATGGAGTTCTCCATGGCTGTTGAAGTCACCCATGGTGACTGCAGCCTCGGAACTCACTGACTGCACCCACAGTTAATTCCTACTCTCACTTGCACAGTGAACACTTAGGATGGTGTCCTAGTCATCTAGTGCTGCCATCACAGAAATTCAACAAGTGGATGGATTCAACAAACAGAAATTTATTCTCTCAAAGTCTAGGAGGCTAGAAGCCTGAGTTCGGGGTGCCAGCTCCAGGGCATGGCTTTATCTCTCTGTCAGCTCTGGAGAGAAGGTCCTTGTCATCAATCTTCCCCTGGTCTAGGGGCTTCTCAGCACAGGGACCCTGGGCCCAAAGGACACATTCTGTACTCCTGGCTCTTCTTTCTTAGTGAAATGAGATCCCCCTCCTCTCTGCTCGATTCTCTCTTTTATATCTCAAAAGAGATAGACTCAAAATACAACCTAATCCTGTGGATTGAGTCCTGCCTCATTAACATCATAGAGGTTAGGATTTACAACACATAGAAAAATTATATCAGATCACAAAATGGAGGACAACTACACAATACTGGGAATCCTGGCCTAGCAAAATTGACACACATTTTTGGGGGACACAGTTCAATCCATAACAGATGCAAAACCCATGTATCAGAATGGGGGACCACGGTCTGCTAAGTGTTGGTCTGTAGGCCTGCCCTGGCTTCCCAACCATGTGTTACCATCTGCACCAAACCCAAACCTACTTCGTCAAGTCAATTCCAACTTATAGTGACCCTATAGGACAGAGTAGAGCTATCCTACAGGGTTTCCAAGGCTGTAAATCTTTACAGAAGCAGACTGCCACAACTTTCTCCCATGGAGCGGCTGATAGGTTTGAACCTTTTGGTTAGCATCTAAGTACTTTAACCACTACGCCACCAGGGCTCCCCATCTGCACCAAGATGGATATGAAAAAGAATGTTTAAAACAATTTTAGAGCAGTTTAACTCAGTAATTTTATGTCTGTTGAATTCAATGTTTAAAATTTGGGGGCTTGTATTTTGCATGTCTTTGGTTTTTTTTTTTTTAGTTTTGTTTTTCTAGTAATTAATTTTTATTTTGTTGTACAAGATTATTGGCATGCGATGGATTGGAAATTAAGGGGGGAGCTGTTCCTTCACCATGGTTTGAGAAGCACTGCTTTAATAGCTTAAAAAACAGACAGCGAACAACAAGAAGGGAAATAATGAGAATGTTCATGCGTTGTGAAGAATGTAACCAATGTCACTGAACAACCTGTGTAGAAATTGTTGAATGGGAACCTAAACCGCTGTGTAAACCTTCACCAAAAACACAATAAAATATTATTTAAATAATATAATAATATGAGAGGGAAGAAATAGATGAAGGCATCTATTTCTTCCCTCTCATATTATTATATGAGAATATTCTATGAGAATAGATGAAGTGAAATATTATATGAGAATAGATGAAGTGAAATAGAGTTGGTCACGGGTTGATAACCTTAGGTGTCTATGTGGAAGGCTGGCTTTTGTTTCAGGATGAAGGTGTGGCCAGAAGCACGGGTTCTGGAGGTGGGCTCCTTGGGTTCAGATCCACTCCCCACCACTTGATAGCCGTGCACCCTTCGCCAAGTCTTTAACTTTCGCTGGGCCTCTGTTTACTTAACTATAAAATGGGAACAATAACAATTTACCATGTCATACAGTAGTCAGGAAAATTCAGTGAGATAGGTTAGGCTTAGGTTAAGGCAGTGCCTGGCTCATGGGAAGTTCACTGTCATCTGTCATTATCTTTAGCATAATTCTCCACTCTGAACTCATTTCCTCATCTGTAAGCCTTATGTATTTTTTTGATTTAATAGGCTTTCCAGCATGTGGAATGGTGACTGCTGAGACTGGAGAGCATGAGCCCTGTGTGTCTGGCCACTGGCACAGTGTTTGCCACATAGCAAACGCTCAATAAATGTGGACTGAATGAATGCGTTTGTTTGGGAAGCACATTCATTCGTCATACAACAAATGCTTATTAAGCCACTGTCAAGGACCAGTGGGAACTTTTGGGACTATATTGTGGTTGTTGTTGGGTGCCATCGAGTTGATTTCAATTCATAGTGACCCCACGTGACAGAGTAGAACTGCCCCATAGGGTTTTCTAGGTAAAAAAAAAAAATTTTTTTTATTCTTTACAGGAGCAGATCGCCAGGTCTGTCTCCTGCAGAACCACTGGGTGGATTTGAACCATCAACATTTCAGTTAGCAGCCAAGCACTTAACCATTGTGCCCCCAGGACTCCTTTTTAGGAATATAATGATGGGCAAAAGAGACACAGTGCCTGCCACTGGTGAGCTCACAGCCTGGTGGGGGAAACAGAAATGAAATAACTCACAAACGCATGTAAAACTTATTATAATGATGAGTGTGTGAAAGAGCCATACATGGGCCTGTGGAAGCTGCCACGGGGCAGTTGGCCCCACCAGAGGGGTAGAGGCTGAGGGTCAGGGAGGGGCTGGGGCCCAGGAAAGGCTGAGGAATGTGTGCTAGAACTGAGACTTCTGAAAGGCATGAAGAAGGAAATGGTGTTCCAGGCAGAGGGAACAGCCTATGCAAAGGCCCCATGGCAGAAGGGAGCGTGGACTGAAAGGCCAGTGTGCTGGGATGAGGAATGGAGGAGAAGGGCATTGTGAACCGAGCAAGAAGCCAGATCATGGGAGGCCTTGGTGGCTGTGTGCAGAAGTCTATGCTTCAGCCTAAGAACAATAGAAAGAAATGGGAAGATTATAAGCAAGGATGGGAGGAGGGAGGAAGATATGTTCAGATTTATGTTTTCAAAAGTTCCTCAGGCTGTTGTGCAGAGAACATGCTGGGGGGGGGGGGTGGGCAGAGTGGTCCCAGGGAGACAGCATGGAGGCTGTGGCCTCCATCCAGGTGAGAGAGGACAGTTCCTTGTACCTGGTGGTGGCCGTGGAGGTGATGAGCAATCACAGGGTCTAAGGGATGTTTAGGAGGTGGATTTGACAAAACCTGGTGATGGATTGAGTGTGAGGGCTGAAGGAAGGGAGGAGAACAGAAGATCTTGGTGTGAGCAACTGCACCCCCAGAAGTGGGGGAGTCTGGGGCCGAGCTGGCTTGCACCCTGCAGATGTATGTTGACTTGAAACAAATGGGGGATGAGGGTAGGAGCTGCCAGAACTGTCCAGGTTGGGACCCCAGCTGCTGTCTATCCAGAAGCCTGTGATGGCTGATGGCAGGTTTGGGTTTCTAAGCATCCGAAGGATGCCGGGACTAAGCCCCCTCCAAAGTCCCCTTGGCTGACTGGCCATCTGTCCTCTCCATCCAGCCTGTGGAGCAGGCAGAGCCACTGCCCTCATCCAAGGTAGCCAGTGAGCTGGGGCGGGGGGCAGGGGGGAGGTAGAAAGGTGAGCCACCACCCGCCTGGGACCCTCCATCTGCTTTTGATCGCGTCCCAGCCTTTGAAGTCACCCCTGCCCCCCACCCTCCAGCTGTCATCTCTCGGCTCCCCCAACAGCCCCATGCTCCCCAAGTGCTTCTGGGTCCCTGGAGACAGGAGTGGTGACAAGGGTAACAAATGGTGCAAGCCGCAGGCAGCAGCAGGCCAAGGAGGAGGCCAGAGGGCAGGGGTGTCTGAATGCCTCTTTCTTCCCTCCTCTTGGGCCCTGTTCTAAAGCAGTGGGGGTCTTGGGGATTTGCAATAATGCAACACAGAAAAAAAATTTTTTGTAAATGAATCCCATGCCTTTGCTTCCTTTCCCTGCCTTCCTGAAAGGGAAGCTAAGTCTTTCTCCTCCCCCAGCTTCTGTTAAGGCTGCCTGATTCCTCTCTCTCTCCCCTGCAAAGAGAATAAGCTGATCTCCTATTTCAGGTAATTGTGAGGAGAACAGAGGGAGAAGCTTCCCCCCGACAAGTTGCAGGAGAGCCCAGCTCTGCTCCTCAAACCACAATAGGAACCAGTGGTTTCCTGGTGATCCTTGTGACAGTTCCCATTGTGTTCCTGGAATGAAACTGATGGCGTGTTTCACTCTTTTGTCTGCGTGAATGAAATAATGGCAATACCTGCCCTTGGTGGAGGACCCGCTCCAGCCTTCTCTGACTTCATCTTCAGATTAACCTGAGGAGGTGGGAGAGAAATATTATTTTCTCCGTCCTTACAGATGAGGCCCAGAGAAGTTAAATAACTTGCCCAAGGCCATGTAACTTGTACATAGCTGGGATTTGAAGCTCTGCAGCCAGATGACAGAACCCATACCCTGGCTGGGTAGCTTAGAACACTTTGGAGCTGGAGGGGGCCTGAGGTCAAATTCTGACCCATTTCTGCTTGCAAGTTTAGTTAAGGGCACAGACCCTAGAAGCAGACTGCCTGGTTGTGAATGCTGGCTCTATCACTAACTAGCTGGGCCACTTTCAGAGCCTTTGTCTCCTCCTCTTTACCTACTACCTCGTAGGATTAAATGAGCCAGTAGGTGCAAAGAGCTTGGAAAAAGAGCTTGACCCCAGAGTAACCCAAAACCAAACCCACTGCTGTCAAGTTGATTCTGAGTCATAGCAATCTGGTAGGACAGAGTAGAACTGCCCTCGTAGGGTTTCCAAGTCTGTAATCACAGACTGTCACATCTTTCTCACCAGGAGCAGCCGATGGATTCAAACCGCTGACTTTTCGGTTAGCAGCTGAGCACTTAACCACTGTAAGCATTAACCAAAAACCAAACCCATTGCCATCAAGTCGATAGCAACTCATAGTGACCTTATAGAACAGAGTAGAACTGCCCCATAGGGCTTCCAAGAAGCGGCTGGTGGGTTTGAACTGCCAACCTTTGGGTTAGCAGCTGTATCTTTTAAGGATTGCAGCCTAGAAAACCCTATGCGGAGTTCTACTCTGTCACATGGGGTTGCTATGAGTTAAAATCATCTCAAGGGCACCTAACAACAACATGCTTTGATGAGACCTAAATTTGTATTTACTTGGCCTGTTGAGAAACACAGATGAGTAATCTCCCAGAGTGGCTGAGAGAATTAAAGGGGACAATGTAAAAGTGATCAGGAAAATCGCCTGGCATGTAATAGGTGCTCGGGAGATGAGAGAGATGATTGGAATTTTTGGAAGAGCTTTTCTAACTCTGGAAACTGAGATGCCTTGAGCTGCTCTTATTCCTAGACTGTGTGGTTAATAGTTTGCTTCTGCAACAGCAGCGCCCATAGCTATAGCTGGCAGCAGGGAGAACAATTGTTAGGTACTTAAGTCAGAATCCTTTTTGCTTTGTGAGGACTTAACATTTATACTGTATGGCTTTGTTAGAGCAATTTGTTTATTTTGCCCCAAAAGACGATGTGTTTCAGTTATCGTAGTTCCCTTTGAATTTTAGATCTTGCATTGCCTAACAAAGACCCACACTTAGTCAACTGTCTTTCTTGGGGTCAGTATCATGCAAATTGAAGCCCTGGTGGCGCAGTGGTTAAGAGCTCAGGCTGCTAACCAAAAGGTCGGCAGTTCGAATCCACCAGCCACTCCTTGGAAACACTATGAGGTAGTTCTGCTTTGTCCTATAGAGTCACTATGAATCAGAATAGATGACTTGATGTTTTTTTGGTTTTTTATCATGCAAATTAATTTTGGAAAGAACAGACCATTTAATTGTTGAGTGTTGGTGGATTGATCCTTTTATCATTACTGTTAAAAACCAAACAAACAAAAAAATCTGTTGCTGTGGAATCGGTTCTGACTCATGGCGACCCCGTGTGTTGCAGAGTAATACTGTGCCCCGTAGGGCTTTCATGGCTGTGACCTTTTAGAATCAGATCTCCAGGCTTTTCTTCCAAGGAACCTGTGAGTGGATTTGAATACCAAGCTTTTGGTTAGTAGCCGAGTCCTTAGCCGTTTGTAGGAGCCCTGGTGGCACAGTGATTAAGTGCTCGGCTGCTAACCAGAAGGTTGGTGGTTCGAACCCACTAGCTGCTCCGTGGGAGAAAGATATGGCAGTTTGCTTCCATTAAGATTTACAGCCTCTGGAAACCCCATAGAGCAGTTCTATTCTGTCCTATAGGGTCCTATGAGTCAGAATAGACCTGATGGCAGTGGGTTTGGTTTTTTGGTTTTAACCATTGGTGCCGGCCAGGGACTATCATCACTAGATGCTCCTCTATATCTTTAGTAATGGTTTTTATTGTGAAGTCTATGTGAAGTCATACCAGCTTTCTTTTGCTTAGTGTTTGCATTATACCTTTTTCCAATCTTTTACTTTCAACCTTTGTGTGCCTTTATATTTAAGATAGGTCTCTTGTCATAAGTGTATCTTAGTTTTTTAATCCAATCTGATAATCTTTGTCTTTTAATTATTTAGTCTGTTTACATTTAAAGTAACTATTCATAAATTGGAAACCCTGGTGGCGTAGTGGTTAAGTGCTACGGCTGCTAACCAAGAGGTTAGCAGTTCAAATCCACCAGGCGCTTCTTGGAAACTCTATGGTGCGGTTCTACTCTGTCCTGTAGGATTACTATGAGTCGGAATCGACTTGATGGCAGTGGGTTTTATTCATAAATTTGAGTTTAAATGTACCATTTAACTCCCCCCACCCCATTTGTCCTATGCCTATTTGTTTCTTTGTCTCTACCGCCTTCTTTTGGACTAAGTATTTTTATTATTCCGTTACTTTCCCTCTATTAGCTTGTCAGTATCCACTTTTTATTGTTATTGTTTAAATGGTTACCCTAAAGATTACAACGTGATCTCTGATATATCTTAAAGTGGTTAAGGCTCTTGGCTGCTAACCGAAAAGGTCTGCAGTTTGAACCCACCAGCCACTGCAAGGGAGTAAGATGTGGCAGTCTGCTTCTGTAATGATTTACAGCCTTGGAAACCCTAGGGCACAGTTCTGCTCTGTCCTAGAGGGTCGCTATGAGTTGGAATTGACTTGATGGCAATGGAATTGGTTTGGTATTAAGGGATTATCCTAAAGATTATAACATGCAATCTTGATTACTCTTAAAGTGTATAATAAGCTAGTACTTTCACCACTTCCAGGAAAGGCAGGGTCCTTAGAAAATGTTAACTGTATTCCCCCCCGCCCCACACACATCCTTTCATGTTATTCTATATTCCTTCCTGAATTTTTATGCTTTCAGATCCTTTATTTCGGGGTAGGTCTACTCATGGCAAATAATCTCAGGGTTTTTTTTGGGGGGGGTGGGGTGTTGTTTGTTTTTATTTTATCTTCATTTTTAAAGGGTTTTTTTTTTTGCTGGTGTGGAATTCTACATTGGCATACAAAATTCCATTATTTTTTGGCTTCCATCATTTCTGCTTACTATTCCTTCTTTGAAGGTATGTGTCATTTATTCTCATTCTGGCTGCCTTTAAGATGAGTGTATTCTCATATGTACAATCTGACTATGATGTGACTAGTAGTGGTTTTCTCTGTATGTATCCGGTGTGGGTTTCATAGAACTTCTTGATTCCGTGGCTTGATGTTTTTCATCAGTCCTGGAAAGTCTTCAACCAGTTTCTCTTTGAATATTTTCTTCCAATATGTTCTCTCTCTTCTCTCTTCCTGGGGCTCCTAAAAAATGTATATTTAGATCTTTCAGTCTGTCTCATGTGTTTTTTATGCTATTTTAAATATTTTCTAACTTTATTTCTGAAATGTGTCTACTAACTTATTTTCCTGTTTACTACTCCTTTCTTCTGTTATGTCCTAACTGTTGTACAGCACATCTTTAAGTTCTCAATTCCAATTGTTCTAGAATTTCCATTTGATTTTTTTCTCCCAGTATTCTGGTTCTGTAATATCATCCCCCATTATAAATATATTTTTCTCAAATATGTTATCACAGTTATTGGGGAGTTCATGTTTATAACTCCAATATCTAAATTTCGTGTGGGTGGTGTTTATTTTTTGTTGGTTTTTGATCATTTGGTCTTGTCTCCTTATATGTCTGCTAATTTTTTATTAAATGCTAGACATTGCGTGTGAGAAATTGTAAAGATTCTGGTAGATGATGTCTTCCCCAAAAGACAAGCTACTTTTCTTATGGCAGGTGATATAATAGAGGCAAATCACTTTGATCTAATAAGGAATCTATTTGGTTTGCCCTTACTCCAAGGGAGTAACCTTTCAGGGGTCTCAGTTAAAAGCCTGGGGTGTTTACCAAGGCTTCTCATCCATGATGGGCTGTGAACACCAGTGTTAGGAAGTGGCGCAGTGGTTAAGAGCTTGGCTGCTAACTGGAATGTCTGCAGTTTGAATCCACCAGCCACTCCTTGGAAACTCTATGGGGCAGTTCTACTCTGTCCTTTAGGATCACTATGACTCGGAATTGACTCGATAGCAATGGTTTTTTTTTTTTTGTTTTGGTATTGGGAATTCACTTATTATATGCTCTGCTTTATTATTAGACACTATTATACACTCTGCTTACTTTCTGGGTTCTTAGCTACCCCCTTGTGCTTGACTTCTCTGCCTCTTACCCCACCCAGCATAGGTATCAGTGAATGCCTCCAAGGTAATAACTGTCAAAAATATCAGGCACACTTCTCTGCAATTCTCATATTTCTAGGATTTTTGATCCTTGTGTCCTAGCTGCCTTGGTAGGCCTGAACTTCAGTTTTTGTCTCCTCAGTCCAGTGAGACTGGAAAACTATAACTTGGCATGTTTTCCTTCTTCAGTTATAAATTGGCAGATGTCTTGGAGAGAAAATTGGTAGAGAAGGTCAGAATTAACCAGTCCATTTCTCATCTCTATGGGATGTTGGCTACACAAGTCCTGGCTGCTTTGGTTGCCTTCCAATGTCTTAAAACAATTTTTTATAGCTTTTTTTTTTTATCACAGTGATAAAATTAAACTAATACAAGTTATTCCTGTGGTTTAATAGATTTAATAGATGTTGGAGAAAGTGGCTTATTTTCATTTTCTCAAATATTGGAGAAAAATAAAACTATAAACCCTATAAAAAGGCTGACTCAAGATGAATTAAAGACTTAAGAGTGAAAGATAAAATGCTAAGTGAATAACTTAGGATGTGGAAGACTTTTTAATAGCCCAAGGTTAGGGAAATAATTTTTGCAACTAAAAATAAGAATTTTGAGACAAAAAAGTAAGGGTTTTTTTTTTTTTGTCGTTGTTGTTCTACAAAGGACACCATAAATAAAGGAAACAGACAAATGAAAGATTAAGAGAAAAAATTAACAGAATCTAAAATAAAAGATGAACTAATACCCAAACCCTACAAGGCACTGCAGCAAATCTACAAAAGGAAAAGAAAATTCAGTAGAAAAATGGGCAGCAATATGAATAGAAAATTCCCAGAGACTCATATGGCCCACAGTTATGAGAATCGCTACTCAAAAAAAAAAAACTCAAACTCACTGGTAATCAGAGAAATGCAAATTAAAATAATCATGAGATACCCCTTTCCACCCATCAGTTTGGCAAAAAATTAGAAAGCTGGGCAATGCCAGTGTTAGCAGGAATTTATGATAATAGAATCCCTGTGTACTTCAGGTGGGAACCTGGAGTAGCAGAGAAATTATTAGTAATATGTACACATAATTTTTTTTTCTTAAAATGTACTATAAGGGGCCTGAACGAAGATGTTCATTGCAGCATTGTTTATAGTGGCTGAGAAATGAAGGCTACCTAGACATTCATCAGTAGAACAATGCATGTATACAATAGAGTGAGGGCACAATATGGAATTCCAGCCTCAAGCTAGATGTCTATCCAGTAACATGTATACATTTTAAAACACAGAATGAGTTCTTATGCACAAAGCTATCCATGTAAATTAAAACACATATCACATAAAAAATAATACGACATCATTTGTAAGGAAACATATTTAATACAGTAGTATAGCTGTCTAAGGTGGGGTAGAAAATGAAGATAAACAGGAATTTTTAAAACTCTTGTTGGAAGATGTTAATCACTCATTTATAGACTTCCTCTCTAACTCTTTCCCTCCCTCTCTTCCTTCCCATCCTCCAAGACGGAAAAAAAAAAAAAAAACCCTTTGCCGTCGAGTCGACTCCAACTCATAGCGACCCTATAGGACAGAGTAGAACTGCCCCATGGAGTTTCCAAGGAGCGCCAGGTGGATTTGAACTGCCCACCTTTTGGTTAGCCGCCAAAGTCTTAACCACTATGCCACCAGGGTTTCTTCCCATCCTCTACCCAAACCAAAAACCCATTGCCATCGAGTCGATCCCATCCTCTAAGAGATGTTAATTGGATGCCACAATGTAGAAGACTCTGTGTCAGGTGCTGTGGGGGAAATAAAGATGATTTCCACAATGGCTTGGCCCTCAAGGGTTTTAGGTTAGAGTGTAAGGCAAATTCACTAAAACCTTTAGCAGCAATGCTTTGTCCCAGAGTTAAAACTCAGAAACACATTCTCATTCTGCCATAAAGAAATGTGCTAAGAACTCTCAAGGATGATAGAGTACTTAGTAAAATAAACAAGCTATGTGACTTAGAGTGTCACCCTGCTGTTTCTTTCATTGGCAGACTTTTCTGATAATACATATTCCATGGGTCTCAAATGCAAATGCCTACAGGGACCAGAAGGAAATATAGATGGGTAAAGAGAACCAAGTATAAGACAATAGGGAGTAGTGGAGACTGTGGCAAACCAGAGCTCATGTTCTTTGACTAAAGTAGGCAGCCACTACTCAGCTCCAGCTCATTGTTGTGGTGCAGGAATGTGGCAATAGTCTTCCATCTGCAAGAGAAACTGAAAATATAGATTTTTATGTGAAATTGTCTCATTTTAATTAGTGTCTACTTCAAATATTTTTAAACACTGAGAGGATCAAATCATTTTGTTTTTAACCAGATTTGTTCTTTTAGCTAAGAGTTTGCTGCCTCTGATATCCATGCTATGCCATCAACTGATAATTGTGTTTTATTAATGCAGATAGCTGATCCTGCTCGTGATGACCTCTTGAGGCTGACAAACGTTCAATAAATTGAGCCTTTCTCTGAGGACAATTTGAATTGGCATTAAACATTATCGGTTGGTAGTTTAGTCCTTTGAAAATTCCTACACCACATACTGTGTTGTGTGGATTAGCTAGGAACCTTATTTCCTAACCACCCGAAGCAAACCTGTCGCCATCGGGTCAATTCCGACTCATCACGACCCTGTAACAGAGTAGAACTGCCCCATAGGGTTTCCAAGGTTGTAATTTTCACAAAAGCAGACTGCCACATCTTTCTCCTGTGGAAAGGCTGGTGGGTTGGAGCCACTGACCTTTCAGTTAGCAGCTGAGTGCTTAATTACCGCACCACCAGGGCTCCTTTTCCTAACCACGGTGGGTAGAAATTTGTAGAAATTTTCGGGGAGTAACTGCTGACATGTTGCCAAGAGTTGGAAAAGTTCTGGATAAAAATGAGAAAGACTCAAGGCGACTCCGCCCTATCCTTCCACACAACATTGTATTATTACTGTTATTGTATTACAATATATTGTAATGTTGTTGATACAAAGTTATCGAGTCCTTCTGAGCCAGTGTTTTCTTCCTCCCTCAGAATCAACTTGTAGGCAGTGGGTTTGGTTTTTGGTTTAGGAGCCACGTGATGGCTGTGAAGTTTTGCCGCCTAGGGGAACTTGTCAGATGCACTGACATTCTTCCGAGCCTTTCTCCAGCTCTAGAAGTCACGCCATGTCCAGCTTCTCCCCAAGCCTCTGGCTTTTGCAAATCCAAATCTAAACGCTCTCTCTCTCTCTCTACCTGTCTCTCCTTTCCTCTGGCTTCCTGGCTGGCTCCAGCTCATTCAGGCAACATTTAAAAGAGACCCAAATGTAATTTTTCTAATGGCAAAATACAGTAGAAAGGTGGGGTAAGTTTTAATCAAGTGGGTGTATTCTCCCATGGAGAGCCAGTCCTTCATTTTAATTCCTCATTTCCCTTTGATGAAAACTTTAGTGAATTTTTATTATGTCGAATTTATAAGAAGGCTGGGTTTAGGTAATCAGCTTTAATATTTATACTCTTAGGGAAAAAAATGGGAATCATTAGTAAGCATGCATAATTAATGAATAAATTATATTTCCCCTTTGTTTTCTTCCAGGTACAAGGAAATGCTAGAACTAGTGATCTCACCCAGCCTTACTGTAAACAGCGATTGTCTGGATAAAGTGAAGCCTAACCGTGCTGACGTTGATGTCTGGACTCTGAGTGGCATAGAAGGTAGGCCTCCTGGGGTGAGTTTTGTGGACCAGTGGTGGTTCTTGCTCACCCTGCAGGATAGAAGAAGGGACTGATGACCTTAGACAAGTATCCTTTCAAAAGTATCGTCATGATAACAATTTCTCCTTCCGCCATTTCAATGATTGCCTCTGGGCCAAAACTCTGTTGTACATCGTTAAAAGTGTTGACTAGTCATTAGCGACAAAAGTATGCTCGTTCGGGTCTGAACTTCCTTTCTTGGTCTCCAGTTCCAGGAAATGCTGGCACCTCCTCATGGATGAGTCCAGACAATAGTCAGGTATGGTCCCCGGCCCAGCCCTGGGTGGGGCCTGCAGGGTCTCTGAAGCCCTGACAGCTGTCCGCTGCTTCTGTGTCTCTATCCAAGCCTGCGCCTTGTGTACGGGGTTTGCTATTAGCACACGAACTTGTCTGCCTTTTGGTTTCAGGTTGGGTTGGAGTCAAGGAAGCAGAGGAGAGTTAAATCTGTTTAAAAAAATTATTGGCAAAGGATGCAGCCGGACTAGTTTTCACTAGAACAGTTCCAGCTATTGTTTGCTCTGTTTGGGATCTGTCAGCCTTCCTGGTAGAGCTGGGAGTTAGCAAAAGGCATTAAGCTATTATGTTTAACCATTGGGCTTAACCCTTTCCTTGGTCGGCTCTGGGATTTGCTACTGGCGCTCTGAGACCTCTGCCGGTCCCTCCTTCTCTGTCTGTGTTTGATGCCAGCTCGTAGGGCACACACGCACTGCAACCATCATGGAAAATGAAAGAGATGTTTGTCAAATTGAATGTAAAGTCCCGAGGAATTTGCTTGCTTTTAAGCAAATCAAAGCTTCTGTGAGTAATTATTGCTGTCACCAAAACAATGACATTTCACTTGCATGCTGGTTATGAAGCTGGAACAGTCCTGCTACAAGTACCACCAAGGAGGGTCTTGGCTCCCAGGCCAAAACTGGGTGGTGGAGAACACACCCTCATTCTTCTGGCAGTTTGGAGCATCACAGTAAACCGCCCTGGGATCCTTGAGAGTTTGAGAAGGTTTATTGAGCCCTGTTCAAAGACAGGCATCCTGAATCCCAGTTCCGCTGCTTCCCAGCTGAATGACCTTGGGCAAATGGTTTAATTTCTATGAGCCTCAGTTTTCTCACCTGTCATATGGGGGTATAATAATGACCCACTTCCCTGGTTGGTGCAAATGTTAATATGCTCGACTGCTAACAGAAAGGCTGGGGATTAGATTCCCCCTAGAGGCACCTCGGAAGAAGGTCCTGGTGGTCTGCTTCCCAAAAATCAGACACTGAAAACTCTATGACGCACAGTTCTACTCTGACACGTAGGGGTCACCATGAGTCAGAGTTCACTCGAGGGCAACTAGTTGGTTCACAGGGTGCTTATGGCAAGAACTGAATGAGCTAACGTTTTGTAAATTTCCTGGCAAACCTCAGGAGCATGGTAAATGGTTAACCTTTATTCCATTGTCATTCTCCTCTGAGTCAAATAATCATCGTGAATTCAAAACCCTGATTACAAACTGGCAGCCCACAGCCAAGTCTAGCTCTTGGGTATGCTTTTCGTTTACATTGGGTTTTAAGTAAAAATGAACTTGTAAAAACTGGAAGAGTTCATGTACAAATCTGGATTTCTGGTTTCTCTTGAAATATCAGGCGCTTTTTTTTTTTTTTTTTTTAGCAAAACAGGGAGCCCTGGGGGCTCAGTAGTTAAGAGTTATGGCTGCTAACCAAAAGGTCGGCAGTTCAAATCTACCAGCCACTCCTTAGAAACCCTGTGATTCAGTTCTACTCTGTCCTGTACGGTCACTATGAGTCGGAACTGAGTTGATGGCACATTGTAACAGCATAGGGTCCCTATGAATCGGAATCAACTCGACGGCAATGGATTTGTTTTTTTCGGTTACCAACATGGGACCCCCATTTCTGCCCGGCTGCCACTGATGGACAACTGTCCCTTTAATGGGACGTAATGCTCTAGTCGTCACAGCCCTTGCCACTCCCTTTTGTTCTAGACTAGGCTGTTTCGCTCATTTATGGGGTCTGCCTGGCCTTTGTAAGCATTTGAGTTTGCAGCCCTTGTAGGGTAGCTGTGAAAGGTGACCAACGTCATGATTAAACTGGTGCCCTTTGAAGACCCCTCAGATGGCACCTATCTATCTACCTTCTCCTAAACACTAGGGAAAAGGCAAGCAGTTTGCCCCAAAGAGCCTTACCACAAACCTTCCTAGGTTTGGGGTGGTCATGTGAGGGGTTGCTTTTCTGTCTCTTGGTTGGTTTTATTCTATCTCATTGCAGATTTCAAAGCCAATTTCTAGAGTGCACAGCGGTGACTTGGTGATTAATTTTCATGAGCACGTACTTTGTGCTGGGCACTGCTCAAAGCAATATAAATCTATACCAATTCTCCTCTTCCTTCTCCATCACCATCGAAGCAAGCCCTTAGCACCTGCTACCTGCTAGGCATTACACGTATTAACTCATCTGATCTCCACAACTCTAAGAAATGGGTACTATTATTAAGCCCATTTCACAGATGACATCTGGACTGTAACGCACAGAGAGGTTAAGTAGCTTGATCAAGGTGACACATTTCAAGGACAGGGCCAAAATTTGACCCTAGGCAGTCTGGCTTCAAAGTCTATTCTCTGAATCAGTATGCTGTATTACATTTCTATCAGGCTATCAGATGTGGAAGGTGAGGCTTGGTGGAGTTAAGTAATCAGCTTAAAATCACACAACTAGCAGCAGCCAGGAATCAAACCCAGGCACTCTGGCTGGCTCCAGCATCCCCACTTCTAAACCCAGTAATCCACTTTCGGCCAAGCTCTTAAGAGTCTGCAGACCCCAGACTCTTAAATTTCCCTATTCCAGACCCCACAACCCCCGACTCCTTTTTGTGATGGAGTTCTCACAAAAATTGCTCTCGAATTCACAGAAGGCAGGGCCGTTGGGATCAGGTTACGCAAAGTTTTCTTTCTCTGTCCTGTGAGATGGGCAGTGAGCTCCCGTGACTCTAGGGGACATTCCACTCCAGAGTGTGGCCCACTTGCCAGACTGAGCCAGTCTTCCTGCCTGGCCTCCTGTCCTCTACCTTCTGGGCCATTCATTCTATAACAGAGTCTTTATGAGAGATGTCAACTGTCCAGCACTGGGAGGACCCCAGAGAGGCAGCAGTCACGGACCTGCACTCAGGGAGATTCCAGAGGGAACGTGGACCCACGAAGCCCTTGAGCAGCCCCGCGTTGTGGTTCTGGCTCTGCCCCGTACCAGCTGCTGGTCCCTGGGCAAACGGCCTAACCTCTTTGGGACTCAGTTGCCTTATCTGTCAAATAGGGATGATATTGCACTGACCTCTAAATAAAAATAAATAAATAAATAAATAAATATATATATATATTTTTACATCACATTCAAGTGAGGATGAAATGAGTTAAAATGTGGAGAGGAGTCTGTTTTTAATAAGTGTAGAATAAAATCTGAATTCCATACCCGTGGCCACCATGCTCTACCCCACTGCCTCTGCCTGCCTCCCAAGCTCGGCTCCTCCACCTCCCCCCTTTGCTCCTGGGGCCCAGCCCCGACCCTCCTTTTGTTGTTCTAACTAGAAACCCTGATTTGCCCTCAGGGCTTTTGCACCTGCTGTGCCCTCTGCCTGGAGTGCCCTTCTTTTTCTCCTTTTTAAAAGACAAATTCATTTCTAGTCACACAAACCTAGTGCGGTCGAGTCGATTCCGACTCATAGCGACCCTATAGGACAGAGTTGAACTGCCCCACAGAGTTTCCAAGGAGCGCCGGGCGGATTCGAACTGCTGACCCTTTGGTTAGCACCCGTTGCACTTAACCACTACGCCACCAGGGTTTCCTTCTAGTCATCAGGTAATATATAAATAGGCCCAAATCCCCTTTGCCACATCTGCCCAATCTTAGTCTCTTCCCCCCTTCCCCAGAAGTAACCACTGTTGTCATATTATGGTGGTGCAAATGGTTAACGCGCTCCACTGCTAACTGAAAGGTTGGAGGTTTGAGTTCACTGAGAGGTACCTTGGAAGAAAGGCCTGGCAAGCTACTTCTGAAAAATCAGCCCTTGAAAACCCTATGGAGCACAGTTCTACTCTGACACACATGGGGTTTCCATGAGCCAGAGTCGACTCAATGACAACTGAGCCCTTTTAAAAATTATACAGTATTTCTTGGGGGTGAGGATTAAAACACTAAGACGTATTTTCTATAACTTGCTTTTTTTTCATTCAAGATACAAGTTTGTGATGATCTACCTCTTTTTTTTTTTTTTTTAACTACATAGTGTGCCAGAAAATGACTGTGTCCCAGTTCATGTAAACATTCCCCTACCAAGGAACACTTAGGTTACTTTTGTGATTCTCAGTTGTTTTTTTCTGAACAAACAATGTTGCAAGGAGTATCCTCCCGCTTGCTGCTGTTTGAACACCTGTACGTTTTTCTAGGGAAGTGCTAAATTTTTTTTTTTTAGTCTAAAAATAATTACAGTGAAACCTGTGAGAGCTTGAACTGGACTGGACTGCCTTGTTTTTTCCAGGTCACGCAAGTTTTCCGCCTTTGACAGGGTGCAGTCTTATCACTCTTGTAGTTCTCATTTTAGTGGAAAATATTTGTGTTTTCCTTCTCTAATAGGTTTCTGTCTTACACAGGTTCGGGCTTTCACAGGTTCTACTGTATTATAGACATGCACACCTCAGTCGTTTTAAAGAATGCACTTGATGTATATACTTTCCCCAAATTTGCAAACTTACCTACAATGATCATTTATTTGCAAGTTTTACAAGAACTCTCCACCACTTCACCAATACTTTTGATGCTTTTTCTTTGCATTTCACTCCGTAGTTCTAGAAGGAATACAGTGTGTATGTTCAGTTCCGTTCTAGTGCTAGTGACAGTCCAGGGGGCAGAATGTGAGGTGCAAGTGGATAGAAAAGAATCACTGTATTAAAAAAAGAAATGGCCACGCACTGAATCCTAGGAAGGTTACATGGATACAATAGTAAACTGCAACCAACTGATATCCAACAAATGTGCCTATTAGGATAACATGGTTAACTGTGGCGGCTTCCTTTCTGACTTACAAACTTCCACTTGTTCAGCTTCACTTCCTTGTGAAACCTCCTGAGGCCCTCCCTTCCTAGAGAGATTCGGCAGGTAGTTTCTCATTCGTTTCTCTCTTTATCCAATCACATATTCAACAAAGTGAGGCACTTACTGTGTACAAGGTATTGAGAATCTGGTGATAAAAAGCCCACCGCTCCCTGCCTTCGTGGACTTGGCAGTCAGATGGGCACTGTGCCCCTGGGGACACTTCTTACACTGCCTGGTGGGTGGTCACATTCTTTGGGTTAGGAGTCAGCCAGGCGAGGTGTGTATCCCAGCTGGGGCGGATGATTCAATAGGCAAGGAAAGCACGGTGTTTACCTTGCTTACCATCTCATCTGTAGTGAACCATTTCACATTTTTTCACCACATCAAATATTCTGCTTCTAGGTTTGGCTGGCATCTGTCTCTTCCCCAGCCCCATAGCACCTTCCTACAGAATCAAAGCTTCTTTTCAAATTTACAATCCCTGATGGGTGGATAACCCAGTAGGCAAGGTAAGCACAGGCTTACTCGTGCTTACTTACTAATCGGTAGTACACAATCTCACATGGGTTTCACCACATCCTCCATAAGGCAGTTAGAAAGGATTTAATGGGATCAACGCGTTGCTGTCAAGTAGATTCTGACTCATAGTGACCCTATAGGACAGAATAGAGCTGCACCACAGGGTTTCTAAGGAGTGGCTGGTGGATTTGAACTGTTGACCTTTGGGTTAGCAGCTGGGCTCTTAACCACTGTGCCACTGGAGTGCATGTTAAATGTTTTGCATACTAAATATTCAGAAAACCAAACCAGTTCTGGCCAGTGGACCCTGACTCATGGCAACGCTGCGTGTGTCAGAATAGAACTGTGCTCCATAGGGTTTTCAGGTGGCTGGATTTTTGGGAGTAGATCGCCAGACGGTCTGGGCCAGACCTTTCTTCAGAGGCACCTCCAGGTGGACTCAAACTTCCAGCCTTTCTGTTAACAGCGAAGCAGGTCGACCATCTGCTCCACCCAGGGATTCTGACACTTAGGAAACGCTCAGTAGGTGTTAGCTGTGTGTCTCTCCCTCTTTAATGAGCATAGGAATCACCCGGGGACCCCCTTAAATTGCAGCTTCAGAGTCAGCCTCAAGAGTCTGCATTTCTAACGAGCGTCCAAGTGATGCTTATATTGCTGGTCCACCTGCCTCACTCTGAGGAGCACAGCTCTGGCACAGTGGCTTTTAGACTCTAGTTCGCTTTGGAATCTCCCGAAGCCTGATAACAGGCAGATTGCAGGGCCCCGCCTCCATGTTTCTGATTGCCCCTCCCCAAGAAGCTTAGGCTGGGACCCCAGCGTTGGCGTTCCTCCGCCTTCCAGGAGATGCTGCTGCTGCAGCTGGCCCAGGGCCACACTGTGAGAAGCAGTGCTCTAGCACTAGTTTTCAGACTTGGCTGCACAATGGAATCACCTGGGAAGGTTTGGGGTTTGGTTTTTTTTTAATGCTAATACCCCGATCCCATTCGCAGAGAGTCTGATTTAATTGGTCAAGGGTGTGGCCCGGCATCAGGTTTTTTTTTTTTTTATCTCCTCACATGATTCTGTTGCGCACCCATGGTTGAGAACCATTGTTCTAGACTCTGAATTCTTCCAGGGCAAAGACAGTTTTTCATCTATAATTCATGGATCTGTAGATATAGATATATTTAAATATACACACTCCTGTTCCTGTTTAGCACACGGAAACCGTGGTGGTGTAGTGGTTAAGTGCTACCACTGCTAAGCAAAAAGTCAGCAGTTCATATTCACCAGGCGCTCCTTGGAAACTCTATGGGGGCAGTTCTACTCTGTCCTGTAGCATGACTATGAGTCAGAATCGACTCGACGGCAAGGGGTTTGGTTTTTGGTTTATTTAGCACACAGCTTAGTGCCTGGATCTTGGTAGGTCCTTAAAAAGGATGGATGGGTGGATGGGTGGGTGGGTGGGTGGGTGGGTGGATGGGTCGATGGACGGATGGATGGAAGGAAGGGAGGGTTGAAGTGTAGGTGAATAAATACAGAGTGGTCTTGAGGAATCACAGACACTTCAAGTGGATAAAGGCTTTTAATCCTTAGCAAAGTTTCCTTAACTTCCGCCTGCCTTATTTTCCACATCTGTGAAGTCCAGATGATAATAATAGCTTTCTCATTGGATTTTATGGGGAATAAAAGAGATAATACTCATGCAGCCCTTTGCACATTGCTTGGCTTGTGAGAACCACTTGAGAAATACTAGCTATCGTTCAGTACTATTCAAGGGAAAAATTGGGTTTGAACTGTATCCTGCCTTCTGGAAGGAAGGAAAATAGTTAGCAATACTAAGACAGCAAAGCTGAATAGGGGAAATTTTTTTCTTTCAAAGTGCAGATATGTTTTTCAAAGCCGATGCTCTAATCTCATTAAGTGTTTAGGCAGAGGTGGAATCACTGCCCCATGGAAAAAGCTGGGCTGCCATCTTTTCTCAGACTTCCTGCACCTCCTCTGCCTTGGGATGACGAGATCTGATTTTCAGTTTCGGTCTCACCGGTTCCAGCCCGAGGCTGGCTGGTTTGGATTCATGGCATCCAAGCCAGGTTGCTCTGCCCAGAGCTTTGCCCAGGTGCTGACCCCAGGAGCCACAGGTCAGCTTCCCTTTCCCACTTGAAACCTTTCTCAGGTGGCTTCCTGGGGAACTGAGCACTCAGAACAACCTCTACACGAACAGAACAGAAATGACGCTTTGTGGAGTATTGGAAACCCTGGTGGCGTGGTGGTTGAGTGCTACAGCTGCTAACAAAAAGGTCAGCAGTTAGAAACTGCCAGGCGGTCCTTGGAAACTCTACGGGGCAGTTCCACTCTGTCCTATAGGATCATTATGGGTCAGAATCAACTCGACGGCAGTGGGTTTGGTTTGGTTTTGGAGTATTTGCATAGTGTGGAGGAAACTGCTAATCCTCACTTTACGGAAGAGGACGCTGACTGTTATTACGTAAAAAATGCTGTCCGTGGGTAAGGAACTTCCACCTGTGGCAGTGTGATCGACTTCAGCCCTGTTGTTTTCCCCCTGCCCCCCACACTGTCATTTGCTTGGAGTCCTTGGGTGGCGAAAATGGTTAAGCGCTCGGTTGCTAACCAAAGAGTTGGAGGTTTGAGTCTATCTGGAGGTGCCTCGGAGCCCGAGTGGTGTAGTGGTTAAGAGCTCAAATGCTAACCAACAGGTCAGCAGTTCAAATCCACCAGCTACTCCTTGGAAACCCTATGGGGCAGTACTGCTCTGACCTATAGGGTCGCTATGAGTAGGAATCGGCTCGACAGCAGTAGGTTTAAGATTGTCACACTCTGGGCAACACTGGCTTCTATCATTGCTTTCAGTCCTCAGCAGCTCAGCTCCCCACGAGGGACCAGTGATTTGTCAGCAGTCACACAGCCACTCAGTGGCAGTCAAAATTGGGTGCATACTTCTGGGCTCCTAGTACAGTGACCCACCCTCCTTGGGTAGGTTTCCCTGTCTGTGGTATGGAGCAATTCAAGTCCCCTGCACAAGGGAGATGAGCTGATACAATTTATCCACACGTACCTTTTGTAGCAAGGCAAAGACTTGACTCAGAACATCTCTCAATAGAAATTGTCTCATCTCACTGGGGACCAGTTAAAAGACAGCCCCTGGGGTCCAGTTAGGCAATGTAACAGCGGTAGCTGCTTTCAGAATCGTTAGCTTCTTAATCCTCCCAGTGAGAGGTACGAAAAGTGTGTACATTCAGATTGGGCTCACAGATTAAAGTGGTTTAAACCAGAGCCCCCGGGAGAGTGAAAAGTAATAGCTTCTGTGTGTTCAGCAGTTACCGTTTGACAGGTACCTGCCTCACATAATCCTCCCAGCAGCCCTTCAGGTTCCAGAGAGTGCCCCATTTCTCAGATGAGGAAAACCAAGGCTCAGAGAGAGGAGGTTATGGGCACAAGGTCACACAGCTATATTGTAGCAGAGCTGGGATTTGAAGTTGGGTCTGGAACCCTTTAAGACCCCCATGGTTTCTTGGGAAAGAACATTAAATTAACAAATTATGAGATTTGGGTTGTAGCTCTAGCCCACAGTGGGTGTGTGATAAATGTCTGTTGAATGTATGAACTGTGCATGTCCCTGGGCAAGTTACTACACAAGCACACATACTTACACGTAAGTGTGCACTGGCACACATACACACACTCCAGCTTCAATTCCTTCGTAGTAAAATTAAGAGGGTTGGAGCTTATGATTTGCTCATTTATATGACCATAAAAAAAACCCTATTCCTGTCGAGTCAGTTCTGACTCATAGTGACCCTATAGGACAGAGTAGAACTGCCCCTTAGGGTTTCCAAGGAGCAGCTGGTAGATTCGAACTGCCGACCTTTTGGTTAGCAGGGCTCTTATATTACCGTATTGGCCCCAATATGCATTTGAGTTTGTAAATTCTGATATGGAGATTGGAGCCATGGTGGCGCAGTGGTTATGCGCTTGGCTGCTAACCAAAAGGTCGACAGTTTGAATCCACCAGCCACTCCTTGGAAACCCTATAGGGCAGTTCTACTGTGTCTTGTAATGTCACTATGAGTTAGAATCGACTTGACTGCAGCAGGTTTTGATGTGGAGATTTATTTTTGTGAATCCAGACTTGTGATCATTTTTAGTGATTTGCAGTTCTATATTAGCCAGTGGGCCAGTGTAGCTACTCAAGTGTGATTCGTGGACCACCTGTGTCAGCAACACCTGGGAGCTTCCTTGACCTATGGAGTCAGGGTCTACATTTTACCAAGACCCCCACGTGAATCCTGAGCATGTTATAGGGTGCCAGGTACACTGATCCATATCCTTTTTTTTTTCTTTGCACCTTGTTATAATGTAATTAAGTACTTATTTATGTAGGTACTTGTTTACTATCCATCTTACCCACTAGGCAGTGGTCCATAAGGGCAGGGACCCTGTCTACTCTTGCTATTGTAACTCTGATCCTAGCATGTGCCTGGCACAGAGTTGGTACTTAGTACATGAATGAGTAAATGAATGTATGAATGAACTGATCCTAGAGGTTCTGGCCCTTTGTTTAGCTACACTCATCCTTATCCCATCACCCATAGGAGGCTGGCGAGGAGATGAGACTTAGAGTGTTAATTAAGTTCAGAAATAAATGGAGGAGGCTCTCTCTGCTCATCCCCACTTGAGTGCTAGCTGCTTCATTTTGTGCAGCCACATCCCTGATACACGGTGGTGAAGCTCAGAGAAATAGGTCTGGCTGTATTGGTCATCAGGTCACTAGGGCTACTTTCATCACTGGCAAAGTGGGTATGAGTCGCCATCAATTTCTTCTCCGTTGACCTCAGCCTCATGGTCTCCACATGGCATTATGAGGCCATCATAGCCAGTTTGGTGGCACAGAAATGGCTGAGAACAAAAAGTTGGTGGTCAATGGGAAGCCCACCTCCATCCCCAGGCACCAGATCACCAATGTCAAAGGGGAGGTGTTGCAGCTATATATGGTGTCTAAAGAAGACTGGAGCTCCCTTGAAGAGTGGAGTCAAAGGGTATCACCTCTGTTCCCTGTGCAGATGACCCATGTTTGTGATGGTGGGTGAGCCTTGAGAAGTATGACCACTCCCACTAGGTTGCTGGCATGCCATCTGCTTGGCCCCCCTTGGCTAGGGTCTCTGACAACTTTGGCATCTTAGGGGGACTCATTACCACAATCCATATCCTCTCTACCCCTCTGGCAAATTGTGGTCCAATGGCCACGGTGCTGCCCAGAGCATCATCCTGCATCCAATGGCACTATAAAGGCCATGATCAAGGTCATTCCTGGGCTGAATGGGAAGCTCATGGCGTAGTCTTCGTTGTCTCCACCCGCAGCGTATCTGTTGGGAATCTGACCTGGATCTGGAAAAAGCTGTCAAATACAATGGCATCAAGAAACTGGTGAAGCATATATCTGGCGGGGGAGTGGGGGGATCTCTGAAAGACATCCTGGGCTACACGAGGGGTCAGGCTGTCTCCTGAGATTCTAACAGTGGCGCCCACTCCGCCTTTCTCACTAGGACTGCCACTGCCCACAATGATACCTTTGTCAAGCTCACTTTCTGGTATGACGATGATGTTTGGCTACAACAACTGCAAGGTGAACTTTTTGATCCATATGGCCCCTGAGAACTAATAGCCTTGGACCACCACCACGCAGAAGATGAAGAGAGAGGCTCTCAGCTCTTGGGGAGTCCCTGCTCCATCTCTGTGCTCAATGCACTGAGAATCTCCATTCTTGCCATAGTTAAGCCAGGTCGCCTCAAGAAAGGAAGGAGCTTAGAGAGTCCTATCTTACCATGTACCACCAAGTTCATCAATGCCAAGTTCATCAGTGACGTCTACATCATCCTTAACAGGGGGAAAAAAAAGAAGGGAAGGAAAGGAAAAAGGAAGAGAATGAGAGAGGAGGAAGGAAAAAGGAAAGGCGAGAAGGAAGGTGAGGGAAGAAGGGGGGAGGAAAGAAAAAAGAAGGGAGGAAGGAGATCTTTCCATATAACACACAAATTTTCCAGGTTCTCAGTTCCCCTGAGTGTCCTGGAATGAAAAGGTTAAACGTAATACCAATTTAAGAAAATAAAAAAAGGTAAAACCCTGTGTTTTCCAAAAATCACACAGTCTGCAGAAGGAAAACCTCTTTGCCCTTGCAGATGTCTATTCCTGGCTTACACAGTCTTCTTAGGGGCTCCTGGAGTGGTGTAAAGGGAGGGTGTTATTTCTCAAACCCTTCAAAGGTGTGGACAGCAGGCAAGGAACACCTGCTCGTGTGGGGAAGGCAGGTTGCTCAACAATTCCGAGCAACAGGGTGGAGGCGAGAAAAGAAAGCCAGGGTGAGGCAAACATGCAAATTGTGCCACAGACGTTGGAAAGAAAGACATTCGCTTCAAATTTATGGACTGCCAAGTCAATCCGAGCCCAGTGGAATGTGGTTTCCGTACATTTAGACTTTTATGAATATTTGCATATTTATGAAAGAAAACATTCAAAATGTTTAATTCAGTAAGTTATATATTACTGAACGCGCTCAAGTCATGAGCTTTTATCAGTAATGAGATGGTGGCTGGTTCAGAATGAGATCCTTTATTCTCTAGACCTGGGGGAGGATGGAGAAGGGGTGAGGCAGGAGGCCTGCCTGCTGAGCAAACCCGGAGTGGGGAGATTAGCATTGATGAGCACCTACTATATGCCTGGGGCTTTCCTCTACTTTAGACCACTGCCAGTCAAACATTTTATGTAATGTAACACATAATAAGATATGTATTTTTACGGTGCCATTCAGTACACACACACACAGGCCTATAACTAAAATATAAATTTCACTCAATTCCTTCTTACTATCGACAGCAGCGGGCAGCGGGTTATGGGCAATACATAGTCCCCGGGTAGTGCAAACAGTTAGGGCACTTGGCTGGTAACCAAAAGGTTGGAGGTTTAAGTCTATCCAGAGGGAACTCCGAAGAAGTGCCTGGTAGTCTACTTCTGAAAGAGCAAAGTCATTGAAAATCCTGTGGAGCACAGTTGTATTCTGAAACATACAGAGTCACCATGAGTCTGAATCGACTCAGTGGTAACTGATTTTTGATGGGCAATACATGGCGATATTGTTTATTTTGTTTTTTAACTCTAGTTGTCACTCTCTGAACTTCAGGACACCTCTGCCCCTCCCTACCCAGTGGGTGGGACTTGCACAGCATTTGACTCAGCCAGGGAGGTGGTTAACGTATGGGCTTTGGATTGAAATAGCCCTGGGTTCAAGTCCTGTTTCCCTTACCCACAGGCTGTGTGGCTTGAGGAAAGCCCTTAATCTTTGAAGCCCCAGTTTCTTCATCTGTACTATGGGGATAATGACAGTGCCTACCTCACGGCATTGTTGTGAGGACTAAATGAGATCATACATATAAACAGGCATCGCAGAGTCAACCCCAAGTCACCCACAGCCCGTGCTGTATCATGTTGGCTATCACTGCCGGCTGCAGTGTTGAGGTGGAGAAGACAAAACTCCCGAGCCAGATCCCCAGGCTTAGGTCACAGATCTACCCGCTACAGCCTGCGTGTCTGTGGGTGAGTTACTTAAACTCTCTGTGCCTCTGGCTCTTCATCTGTAAAATGGGAGCATTAATAGAACCCTCGTCATGGGGTGGTGGTGGTTGTTGCTGGGTGCTGTCAAGTTGATTTTCTACTCATAGTGACCCCATGTGACAAAGTAGAACTGCTTTGTAGAGTTTTCTTGGAAGTAATCTTTATGGAAGTGGATTGCGAGGTCTTTCTACCACGGAGCCACTTTAGGTTAGCAAGCTCTTAACCATTGCGCCACCAGGGCTCCTTATGGGATGATATATGAGAATTAAGATAATTAATCCAGGTCAAGTATCTAGAAGAGAGTTTGGCTCTTAACAAGCACAAGGTAAATGATGGATATCATCATCTTTCTCATTATCATCACCTTATTTAATCCTCACGGCATACTTCTGAGATAAAAGTTTGTGTCCCCATTGCACAGGAATGGACTCTGAGGCTCATAGACCCTCGCAACCTCCCAATAGTCCCGTAGCAGTAAGTGGTATAGATGGAATTGCAAGTTGGTCTATCAGAGCCCCCAGCTCAGGGACTAAGAGTAGCTCAGGGCTGTGGGGGCCTTGGGGACATTTCTCAGGTGACTCAAGGACATGCCACCCACTGCCAGCCACTGTCCTACATAACAGGGAATGTCAGTCAGCAGATTGTGCACACTGTCCCCATCAGTAGACTCGTTATCTGGTATTTGGCCAGGCCTCCATAGTGGGGAGGTTGAGTTCCATTGTTAAAGATGATGTAGATCAAAAATAGTCCCCAGTGATGATGGTCTGACTGGGACTGGAGGGACCCCAGAGAACATGGCCCCCGGACTCTCTGTTAACCCAAAACTAAAACCATTCTGAAGCCAACTCTTCAGACAAAGATTAGACTGGACTATAAGACAAAAAATGATGCTTTGAAGAGGGTGCTTCTTAGTTCAAGCAGATACATGGGACTAAATGGGCAGCTCCTGTCTGGAAGTGAGATGAGAAGGCAGAAAGGGACAGGAGCTGGTTTAATAGATACGGGAAATCCGGGGTGAAAAGGAGGAGTGTGCCGTCACATTATAAGGAGAGCAAGTAGGGTCACATAACAATGTGTGTATACATTTTTGTATGAGAAACTAACTTCAGCTGTAAACTTTCACTCCAAGCACAATAAGAAAAAAAAAAAGTCCCCAATGAAGTGTTTATTTATTAGTTCTTTGGCACACATCTCTGCCAGCTTGATTCTGTCACCTTTTCATCACCGCCTTCGTCGTCTGCCCCTCTGTGATGCTCGGATGCTGTGTGTCCAGTGATACAGTGCAAAGCAAGTGCATCAGAGTTCAGGCCTCTTCCCTCTCTCTGCTCCATGCTGAGTGGAGCCCCGGAGATGATCCGAGATGTGCCTTCCCCTAAGTGCTGGGGCCAGTCCCACCTGAACCCCATGGACTGAGGGTAGGGAGGGAGAGTCCCCCAAGGAACATCAAGGTAATGTCATCATAAGAGAAACAGATGTTAGACCGTCAAAGCCAAGAGGTATCTACCATTCTGGGGTTGCTGGGGTTGCCTTTGAGGCAGGGAAAAGAGCTAGACTCCACCCATGAGTGGAAATGGCACTAGCTTGGGAGTCAGAACCCAGTTCAAGTCCCAGTTGTGCTGCTGCCGAGTCAGGTGACCTGGTTCAAGCACATTCTGGCTGTCTCTTGCTGGCCTCAGTTTCTCCACCTGTGTAATGGGTGGGGAGTGGATTCTACCTTGATGATTCAAGATACTATATGTAGTCCTTCACTGAGCACCCAAAGACAAAGCGCATCCAGAAAAGATTCTCAAGAAGGACGGGGATAAAATGCTTCACCTCAGATCTGCTTTTGTGGTTGAGAAAGTCCCTGGCAATTCCTTTCTTAGTTTCTTCCTGCTTAAGCCAGCATCCGAAGTCACAACTTTTGCAGAACATCTTCCTGACAGCTAAAGCCCTTCAAATGTTTCTTGTTCCCTCCAGGCATCTCCACATCGGGCCTTCCGTGTGTGTCCCAGCCTCTTGCCAGGTGAGCACCCTTGTCTTGTCTCCTGACCACACTCCTGTTTTCCTTCTTGGAGGGTGGAGGTCAGGAGAGAGGGCTCTGGAGCCAGACTTCCTGGGTGGAAGCCCCAACACCAGGACTTACTAGCTGAGCGACCTTGAGCAAGTGACTCTGCTTCCTGAGGTCTCAGTCTCCGCATCTACAAAAGGCAGGAACCATAATGCCTGCCCCCCAGGGAATGAGCTAAAACAAGTCAAAAGTCCTTGGAATGGTGCCTGCAATGGATTGGGCTGAGAGAGTGAGCTATTTCTTTCTTCTCTGTTCTTTTTCCATTTCCTTTCATTTTTCTTTTTTCCCTTGCTCTCCTCTCACATCCTGTGCAATGGACTTCTTTCTCCATTCTTCCCTCCCTTTCTTCTCCCCGTCTCTCCCTCTTTTCCCTGCCCTCCTGCCCTATCGGTTGCCCTCTTTCTTGCTCCTTCCCCCTTTCCCTCTTCTCCTTCCTCTTGCTCTCTTCCTCCCTCCCTTCTCATTTTCTGTCCCTTCCTTCTCCCTCTCCCTCCCTCCCCTCCTCCCCTCCCCCTCTCCTCCCTCTCCTTCATCATCTCTCTTTCCTTCTTCCGGCCCCCGCCTTGCATGCTTTCTTCTTACTCCAAATCTTCACCCAACTCTCCTCAGTGCCAAACCCCACACTGAGCCCTGGTGACTTAGAGATGAACGAGGCACAGACCCTGTCCTCAGAGAGCTTCCAGTCTAGTGGGGAGACAGTCTAGTGACTGGAAGCTATCAGCATGGGAGCATCAATGTTCCCTGCAGGAAAGCGCAGGGGCAGGGGAGCTCAGAGATGGGCAAGGCTCACCAGGGCCCTCTGTGCCTGCCCTCGAGGTGCTGCCGGTCTGCGCCCCGCAATGGGAGAAGCCCCTCTGCTAGAGGGTAGACTCCTCAGCACCTGGAAATGTTCCTTCCTTGCCAACAAGGGAGAAGCTGTTAAAGAACAAACGTATTTGCTTAGCCATCCTTTCCCTCCAGAAGGTGTTTTGGGGCGTGGTTAGAAGCAGCTGAGGACTGTTAGAATCTACCCAGCTTCATTTTACGGCCTCATGTTAGAGAACTCCACTATCCTTGCTCTGGGTCTTGACTTTAGCCCCAGTTTAATCCAAGTTGGGTTAATTGATTTTGAAGGGAAATAGGAGTTGATCATCTCAGAGTTCCTCCTTCTCCTCTTTTGAAGGAGCCCTGGTAGTGGCACAACGGTTAAATGCTCTGCTGCTGACCGGAAGGTTGACAGTTCGAACCCACCCAGCAGCTCTGCAGGAGAAAGACCTGGCAATCTGCTCCCATAAAGATTACAGCCTAGAAAACCAGTGGGGGCAGTTCTGCTGTGTCACATGGGGTTGATATGAGTCGGAGTTAACTCAATGGCCCCTCACAATAGCAACTTCTGTTCTAAGGAAGGGTGCAAATTGTGAGCATTTTCAAATGAGATTCCCTGCTCAGCACCAAGTCCGTCTGGCCAGATGTGTGTCCTCCTGGCCCCCCACGGAGCCTGGATATTGGCTGATGGAACACCTCCCAGGCGTGAGTCTGGCATCTCCAGCTCAAATTGGTTTCTTATACATTTTAGAACAAGTTCCCAAAATAACCCTTCATCACAGTAGTAGTCAAAAAGAAAAAAGGGCACAAGGACATTTTTTTATAATTCCTTAAAATTCTGCATCTGTCTCACACCCTGTGATCCGGGGCTGCATATGTAGGAGGAGCTCTGGAGCCCAGGAGGCTTCAATGAAAGTGATGTAACCAACGTGGAATCATCAGACACGGGTTAGGAAGCTCATCCGCATGTACTGCTAAACATGCCGGTTAGAATTGTTAGGTACATGATGCCAAGTTGCAGGTGGCTAGGGTATTGGTAACCTAAAGGGTAAGAACATAGCCACTGGAGCCAGGGTTTAAGCCCTATATCAGCTGTGTGCTTTCGGCATGTTACTTAGACTCTCTCTGCCTCCGTTTTCCTATCTGTAAAATGGGCATAAGAATAGGAACTACCTGCAAGAGTTGTCAAAGTTGCTGTGAGGATCAAGTGAGCCAATTCATCTAATTACATGAAGAAATTAGAAGAGTGCCTGGCACATAATAGACTCAAGAATTGCTAACTGTTTTTATCACTAAGTGCAGTGGGCTTGGTAGGGGCTGCTGCAGACGGAGTGATTCTTAATCCAAGGGACGGCCACTCCACAAATCCAGCTGATGGTGCCACACACGAGTGCCCACCCAGGCTGTCAACCCATCTGATTTCCAGGAAAAAGTGGAAAAAGGGAGTGTGGGATAGAGAGAGAGAGAGAGAGAGTGTGTGTGTGTGTGTGTGTGTGTGTGTGTGTGTGTGTGTGTGTTAAATCTTCTGGTTTTAAAATATTGTCAGTAAATTTTTAAAAACTTCATCGGCCAAAGTATATATGTATATATTTATATTTATTTATACAGATGCACATATATGTGTGTATAGATGTGTAGCTATGTACACACAGATATGTATTTAAGGATCCCTGGTGGCACAATGGTTAAGCACCAAGCTACTAACTGAAACGTCAGCAGTTCAAACCCATCAGCGGCTCCATGGGAGAAAAGACCCAGCGATCTGCTCCAGTAAAGATTATAGCCTAGGAAACCCTATGGGGGCAGTTCTGTTTTGCCCTATAGGGTCACTATGAGTTAGAATCAACTCTACAGCACACAACATATATATATACACACACACACACACACACACACGTGTGTGTGTGTGTATGTATCTCCATGAATCCATGGGCTGGATATGGCCGCCAGGCCACCTTCATGTTAAAACAGCTCACCCTGTCCTTACTACTACAGAAAAAGAGCTGCCTGTAGGGCTGGATCAGCCTCAGTCCTGTAATTGAGAAACCACAAACCTTTTGGCTACTGTCAGTCATGGGGTCTGGAGTCAGGCTCCTGAGTTAAAGTTCTGGATCTATTCTCCAGCTGTGACTTTGGGTCTCTGACAGGGCTTCCTCACCTCTAACGCAGAGTTAATATGAGCATCCGATGAGCTATAATGCATACCCTGTGCATAGGTGAGGCAATTCCTAGCCTGTAGTAATCATACAAAGGTTGGTAGCAGGCATTATAGTACAAATGTTTTAGTAGGTGGCCTTTTGAAATCTGGCCATTTATGGAACCTCTTATAATATAACCCATTTGGGTTCTTTGGCTGCAAGCAACAGAAACCGACTTCAGCTGATGTAAGCCCCAAAGGATTTTTTGGGGGGGAAAGATCTGGAGTAGCTCACAGTGTGAGTGAAAATGGAATAAGCAGACTTTGAGAAAAATCAAGAATAGGATAGCTCCTGAAACCGAAGTAGTTGGAAGAAACTAAAAGACCGTCTCTTCAGGGTAGAGCTGTTGGAATGAATTATTCATCCCAAGATTTGAATTTCCAGAAAAGAGTCTGATTGGATGACCTTCTATGATGTGCCCACCCCTTGACTAAGAGCAGGACATTTTTGACTGATAGCCTTATCCAAACTGCAGTTAATTGGGAACAGGCTTATCCAAACTGCAGTTAATTGGGAAGGTGTATAAATTAGGAATAGACAATCAGGGTGGGATAGTCTATGTTGTTGTATGCCATGAAGTCGATTCCAATGCATAGCGACCCTATAGGACAGAGTAGAACTGCACCCACAGGGTTTCCTAGGCTGAAATCTTTACGGGGACGGATTGCCAAGTCTTTCCTCCTGTGGGGCTGCTGGTGGGTTTGAACCTCTGACTTTTTGATTAGCAGCCAAGCGTGTAACTGTTGCGCCAACAGGGCTCCTTAGGGATAGGCTATACTGCAGTAATAAATAAACCCTGGAATCTCAGTGGCTTAACACAACCAGGTTTATTTATTACACAGGTAAAGTCCAATACAGATTAGGTGAAACTGTCCAGGGCAGCTCTCCTCTACACACTGACTCAAGGATCCAGGATGTGTCCATATCATGGCCTTGTCATCTCAACCCGTGCCCTCCACAACTACTGCCAAAAGAGGAGAGAGGGCAGGAGGGCCACAGGGGTGTGTTTTAATTGGCCAAGCCTGTGAGTGGCTTACATTCCTGACCTCACTTTATTGGGCAAAACCCAGCCACATGGTCATATCTAACTGCAAGGGAGACAGGAAGTGTATAGTCTTTCTGGTGACTGTGAAGAGGAAAATGAGATGGGATTTGATGAACACATAAGTTGTCTCAGGAAGAGTAAATACCCAAAGGAAAATGGTAGTATTGACACCAAAATAAGGGGGAGGGATGCTGGGCTGTGCTAGGAGATTTAACCTTCTCTCTTTCTGTGCAGACCTTGCCCACGTGTCCTGCCCAGCCAACCTTCCACAGCCATGGCAGCCTATGGCCAGACGCAGTACAGCACGGGGATCCAGCAGGCTGCTCCCTACACAGCCTACCCACCCCCGGCACAAACCTATGGAATCCCTTCTTACAGTGAGTACCAGACCAAGACCTTACAGTCTCCCTGGGGCCACCTCTTGCCTCAGTTAAGTGCAGAATGATAAATGAAATGAGTCTAATTTTGGATTGGAGATAGAGGAGGAGAGACACTTTAAATATTGTTCAAGTTTTATAGACTATATCAAAGCCTCTTTTGATTGCCAGGACTCAGAAATCCAATCCAAGTTGGCTTGGAGAAAGTGGAAATTTCATGATTCACATCACTAGGAGATCCAAGGGTAAACTGACATCAGGTATGGCTGGATCCAGGTGCTCAAATGATGTCATGAGGAATTTGTCTCACTCTGTCTTCAACTCTGCCTTCCTCTAAGTTGGTTTTACCCTCACACAGGCTCTCCCCATCTGGAGGCAAAGATGGTGCCTATGGACTCTTGGCTTGCATCCTTCAGCTCAGCATTTTTGGGGGAAGGAGAGCCCATCTTTTTCAGTAGTTTCAACAGAATCCCAGGGATAAATTGCACAAACGTAATGTTGGGTGGGAAAAGCAAGTTGCTAATGAATGCATACTAAGAGATACAACGCATATAAAGTTTTAAAACGTGCAGAATGATACTCTACATTGGAGTCAGCAAACTACAGCCCATGGGCCAAATGTGGCCCTCTGCCTGCTTTATAAATAAAGTCTTATTGAAACAAAGCCATACTCATTCATTTTCTTATTTTTTATAGCTTTTCACAGTACAATGGCAGAGTTGAATAGTTGTGACAGAGACCCTCTGACCCCTAAAGCAGAAAAAATATTAAATTTAAAAAATTATGTATTACAGCCTATCCTCATTATTCATAGATTCTCAAAATCAGTACTCAGGACACTGTTCTCATTCATGAACAGATGCCGTGGAGAGCAGCGAAAAATTTGAGTTGTCCAGTGCACGCATTCCCAGCTGAGGCTGAACAAGACTGTTTCGGTATTCACTAATTCAATGTTTCTGGAGACTTTTTAGAACAGAACTACTTCAAATAATGAGAATCTACTATATTTCAAATTATGATGCCTGGTATAATGAAAAAAAAGAGGGTTATAAGAGAAAAGATAACAAGGAAGACTCAATTTGGGTTCCACAACCAGGGAAGACCTTTTAAATAAGGAGCTAATTCAGCTGAGAACTGAGAAATGACCAGGCAGAGGGAACAACCCATGGGAAGCACCAGAGATAGGAAGAAATTTGGCATGACCAAGAAGACCAGTGGCTCCAGCGTGGTGGAAGATGAGGCTGGGAGATGGGCAAGGTCTTGAAGACCCCACGAAGGATTTTGGGTTTTATTTCAAGTGAGACAGGGAACCATTGGAGGGTTTATAAATGGAGGGTGATATGATACAATTTAGGTTTTTAGAGATAACTTTGGCTGCTGCGAGGAGGTTGGATTGGAGGGAAGCAAGAGGAGAAGCAGGAAGGCCAGTTGGAAGACTTCATGTGTTCATGGAGGAGAGATGTGGTGGACGCCTGGGCCAGGGCAGCGGCAATGGACAGACAGAAGTGGACAGATTCCAGAGTGACTCTAGAGGTGGAATTGGCAGGTCAAGCGGGGTGTCTTAGTTTCTTCCTACTGCTATAACAGAAATACGACAAGTGGTTGGCTTTAACAAACGAATTTATTTTCTCACAGTCTAAAAGTCCCATTGCCATCAAGCCAATTGTGACTCATAGTGACCCTCTAGGACAGAGTAGAACTGCCCCATAGTGTTTCCAAGGAGTGGCTGGTGGATTCAAACTGTCGATCTTTTGGTTAGCAGCTGAGTTCTTTCTCAACCACTGCGCCACCAGGGAAACCCAAATTCATGGCGCTGGCTCTGGGGGAAGGCTCTCTTCCTCTCTCTGTTGGCTCTGGGGGAAGATCTCTTTCCGTTTCTGTTGTCCCAGCATTTCCTTATTCCTTGGCAATCTGCCCTTGGCATGTGTCTTCCCCTCTGTTTGCTTTCTTGCTTTGTGCCTTATTTGCATATGTTATATCTCAAAAGTGACCAGATTTAGAACACACTCTATACTGGTATAGCCTCATTAGCATTAGAAAGAAAACTCTGTTCCCAACGGGATTAAATAAGGGTTAGGATTTACAACACATATTTTGGGGGCCACAATTCAGCCCATAACTGGTAATAGTGTTGGTAATGGTACCTATGATCGATTTACTGCCTCTGACGGTGCTTTGTGTCCTCGAATTCCTTTAGCCCTCACGGCAACCTTATGAGGAAGGTCAGTCACATCATTAACTTCATTTGAAGGATAAAGAAGTGAAGGCTCAGAGAGGGTAGATAACTTGCCCAAGGCCACCCAGCTGGTTGGTGGCAGATGTGGAATTAAACGCAGGCAGCTTGACTCCGGAATCCAAGCTCTTCAACACTGAGGTTTGCTGCCTAGACAAGCATTCCATAAATTCTGGGGGATTACCTGTTACAGACCTTGGCCAACAGATGTGGGCATCTTCTCTCGCTTCCTTTCTCTCCTGGGCTAGAAGACTTATGATACAATCACACATAAGTTACCTTGCCTGGCTGACAGCCAAGAAAAATGAAGCCATGTTACTTTTCAGCACAAAAGAGAAAACTTACCCTGTTCCCAGACAAAACATAGCATCGGATGGAAACTCATTTGGTTCGAAGTTATTTTATCGTCTTGGTACCGTCTCGGTTACTTTCCAAAGAGTCTATCTCCTGATAATACAGCGTAGGCAACAAGAGCACAGTTCTGGAGTTCCACCACCTGGTTCACATCCCACCTCTGACCCTTGCTGGCTGTGACACCTTGCAGAAGCTACCTCACCTCTCTGAGCTTCGGTTTCTTCATTCATACGCTGGGAGTAATACTAAGTCTGGCCTGCACAGGGTTGTTGTGAGGATTAAATGAAATCTCCTGTATTAAGGGTGAAGGAGCCCTGGTGGTGCAATGGTTAAGTAGTTGGCTGCTAACCAAAAGATTGGTGGCCCAAAGCCACCAGCCACTCCTTGGGAGAAAGATCTGGCAATCTGATTCTATAAAGATTACAGCCTCGAAACAACCCTATGGGGCAGTTCTACTCTGTTCTCTAGGGTTGCTATTGAGTCAGAATCGCCTCAACAGCACACAACAGCAGCAACATACTAGGGATTGGCTAAGTATTTCTGTTGAGGACCAGATAGGAAATATTTTCAGCTCTGTTGCAGTTACTCAACTCTGCCATTGTAGTGCAAAAGCAGCCAGACAATACGTAAACTACTGGGTTTGTCTGTGTTCCAATAAAACTTTATTTGTACAAATAGGCAGTGGCCCATATTTGGCCCCTGGGCCGTAATTTGTTGATCCCTGATCTGTATAGCTCACAAGGCCCAGCTGAGGGGACACGCTCAGTCAATGGCAGCTATATCAGTAGAAGCCAAGTAGACGAACACACCCAGAACGTCCGTGTCACTGGATAATAACAGGTGGGATGAAAAGTTGTTTCCCTTCTCGTATGCCTGTGCCTGAGCAAGCATATGTGTTTGCTCATCGTCTGGACAAACGTTGTTGAGTCTTGTTAGGAAGAATTTTTTTATTACTCCTTGACAAATAGCATTATTTACCTTTGTTTAAATAGCTGCAGGGAAATGACACAATTGAGCGAACTAGACAAGAGGTTAGTATTGAGTATTTTTTCTCAATTTATTATGCAATATTTAAGACATGTATAAAAGCATGAAGAATAATATACTACAAAGATCCATGAACCAACCATCTAACTTAAAAAATAAAAAAACAAAGGGAGGGTACTCCCTTTTTCTCAGAGATTCTCACACCCCCAAATTTGATGTTAGTCATTCCCATGACTTTGTTTATGTAGAACAAGCATTTTCCGTAAAGGGCCAGAGAGTAAACATTTTTGGCTTTGCAGGCCATACAGGCCTCTACTGTTGTTAGGTGCCATCGAGTCAGTTCCAACTCATAGCGATCCTCTGTAAAACAGAACGAAACATTGCCTGGTCCAGCGCCATCGGTACAATCATTGCTCTTTGAGCCCGTTATTGCAGCCACAGTGTCAATCCATCTCACTGAGGGTCTTCCTCTTTTTTGCTGACCCTCTACTTTACCAAGCATGATCTCCTTCTCCAGGGAGTGGGCCCTCCTGATAACATGTCCAAAATATGTGAGATGTAGTCTCGCCATCCTTGCTTCTAAGGAACGTTCTGGTTGTCCTTCTTCCAAGATAGATTTGTTTATTCTTCTGGCAGTCCATGGTATAT
Organism: Loxodonta africana; assembly: GCF_030014295.1. NCBI lineage: Eukaryota > Metazoa > Chordata > Mammalia > Proboscidea > Elephantidae > Loxodonta > Loxodonta africana. The sequence continues at coordinate 46,309,172 of NC_087365.1, forward strand.
TCAATATTCTTTGCCAACACCATAATTCAAATGCCTCCATTCTTCTTTGGGCTTCCTTATTCATTGTCCAGCTTTCGCATGCATATGAAACGATCGAAAATACCATGGACTGCCAAATGAAAACACTCTGTTTGAATTACTCAGAGCTCTGCCATGGTAGTGCAAAAAACCATAGACAATAATAAATACGTAGACATGGCGGTGTCCCAGTTAAACTTTATATATAAAAACAGGCAGAGGGCTACATTTGGCCTGTGGGCCGTTGTTTGTGGACCCCATTACTTACCATGTTTTAAAACTTTATATATATTGTATCTTTTAGTATGCATCCTTATGCAACTTGCTTTTTCCATTCAGCATTATCATTGTGAAATATATCCCTGTTCATGCATATTGCTATAGTGCTTTCATTCTCACAATTTACTTATTCACTTACTGGTGGTCATTTAGGGTTTGGGGTTTTTGTTTGCTTGTTTCCCATTACATAGAATGCTACAATCAATATCTTTGGCTGAGTGAAGCAAGCCAGGCACAAAATATTGTATGATCCCACTTATGTGAAATATCTAGAACAGGCATAGAGACCAAAGCAGATTAGTAATTTCCAGAGGCTGAAGGAAGGGGGGAATGGGGAGTATAAAAAGAGAGAGACAGAGAAGCCTGAGCCCCCCATGCTGCCTCTGAAATGCAAGTGGGGGCTTTTCTTTAAGGTAAACTTCTGGGGATGGGGAACGGGGGAGCCCTCAGTCTTCTTTCCACAGCTCCCCATGGCTCGATTGCATTGGCTTGCAGGCCCAAGTAACCTGAGCCTGCAAGTACGCAGTTGAAGCAAGTAAGATTGTCAGAAGCAGAAAGCCCCCTTAGAACATGAGATGACAAGGCTGGAGGGAGATCTTGGGGCCGGTTTGTGGCCGTTACGTGAGCTGTGGTGTGTGTATGACTGGAGGCACATGAGATAATCTTAGGTGGTGCACAAATGCACTTGAGAATAATTTTATAGTTACATTTTAATTATTTTAATATGCATTAGGAAAAAATATATATATAGCATAGAGAACTTACAATTTCTTCGTCATTACTTAGGGCAAGCAAAATTGTTTTAAAATTAAGTTAATTTAAGGAAAAATGTGAAATGAATCATTGTGTCAGTGATCCTCGAATATGGGAAACCAAGCAGGTGGTACACCAGTGATTGGAGTTAACCTGTTGCCATCAACTCGATTCTGACTCATAGCGACCCTACAGGACAGAGTAGAACTGCCCCATAGGGTTTCCAGGAAGCGGCTGGTGGATTGGAACTACTAACCTTTTGGTTAGCAGCCAAACTCTTATTTGGTCCAAAGCCCTCATTTTACTCATGAGAAAACTGAGACTTGGGGAGGGAGGGGACTTGCCTAAGTGATACCACAGGGCCGGGACAGGAACGAGGACTCTCCTGCCCAACCATGCAGTGGACTGACCAAGAAGATGCACCACTGAGCTCTGTATAGGAAGAGTGGACTGTTGATCTTTTCAACACAAGGCAGCACATATTGGTCCTCAACCTGGGACCTCCAGGGGCGCCTCTCACTCAGGGTCAAAGCCAAAGGCTTTCTAATCCTGTAAATCTGCCCTGCCCCACTTCCATGGGCTCTCTGACCTCATAGCTTGCTAGCTCCCCTGCTGTTGTTCCACTCCAGCCACACTGGGCTCCTGGCCGTTGGCTCCTCCAACCTGCTGCACATGACCCTGCCTCAGGCCCTTTGCACATACTCTTTCCTCTGCCTGGATTGCTTTTCCTCCATTATCCACACCATTATCCACACCATGCTCCCTCACTTCCTCCCATGGGACCTTTCCTGATCACGCACTTTAAAATTCCAACTCTCTCCTCCCCTTCAGCCAACTTTCCTCCTTCATTATTTCCTGCTTTATTCTTTACCGTAGCACCACAAAACTGTAAAACCAAACCCAAACCCTTTGCCATCGAGTTGATTCCAACTCATAGAGACCCAATGGGACAGGGTAGAACTGCCCCGTAGGGTCTCCAAGGAGCAGCTTGTCGATTCAAACTGCCAACCTTTTGATTAACAGCCATGCTCTTAATCACTACACACCAGGGCTCCAAGACTGTAAAGGTCCAAAAAAATCAAATGTGTGTGCAAGATTGTGCTAGTATGAGGTTGATGAGATGACAGGGAAGACTGAGTGCAGCTGGCCATCTGAGCCTGCCAAGGGTCTGGGAGCCAATCATGTTATATCCAAAATCGTGTCACCCAGAGTGTGTTACTATGTGGTTCTACTATAATGTGTTTTGCTTACTTCTCTGCTGTCAGTTTCCTCCCACTAGAGTTAAGCTCCATTAGCGCCGAGACTTTTTTTTTTAATTGTCTTTAGATGAACGTTTACAGAGCAAACTAGTTTCTCATTAAACAATTAATACACATATTGTTTTGTGACATTGGTTGCCAACCCCACAACATGTCAACATCTCCTCTCCTCGACCTTGGGTTCCCCATTACCACCTTTCCTGTCCCCTCCTGCCTTCTTGTCCTTGCCCCTGGGCTGGGGTGCCCATTTAGTATCATTTTATTTTATGGGCCTGTCTAATCTTTGGCTGAAGGGTGAACCTCAGGAGCAACTTCATTACTGAGTTATAAGGGTGTCCAGGGGCGATACTCTTGGGCTTTCTCCTGTCTCTGTTAGACCAGTAAGTCTGGCCCTTTTTGTGTATGTGAGTTAGAATTTTGTTCTACGTTTTTCTCCAGTTCTGTCCGGGACCTTCTGTTGTGATCCCCGTCAGAGCAATCAGTGCTGGTAGCCAGGCCCCATTTAGTTGTGCTGGACTCAGTCTGGTGGAGGCTGTGGTACTTGTGTTCCATTAGTCCTTTGGACTAATCTTTCCCTTGTGTCTTTGGCCTTCTTCATTCTCCCTTGTAGAGCAGTCTTTTGCCTATTGCATTCACTGCTGTATCCCAGCATCAAGAATAGGGCATGGCACTTAGTAGGTGCTGAGTCAACTTTTGTGGAATGAATGGACAGATGTCCAATGTGTTTTTATTGTTGGCGCTCTCTTGGAAATGTGCGTACTTACATCATTGCTTCCAAGAGCTGAAGCCAGTGCAACCTGAAGGTAGTTCCTGAGTATCTTACAGAGGCCTCACTCTCGTTGCCATGAAGATATTTGCCCAAGATGCTTGGGGAGTAGGTATCTGATGACATCAGACCGTCCCCCGACCAAACTGTGGGAATATTTCCTTTTAACGAAATCCCTTACAGCAGCGCTTCTCATCTGGAGCTGAATACCAGTGCTCGTTTCTGCCTTGTTAATTTTCAATCCATCACAGATTGATACTTGAGTGAAATACCATTGAAATGAATTAATTACTAGGAAAATGAAATTAAAATTTAAAAAAACCAAAGGCATATGAAATTCAAGCCTAGTGACAAGACCTTAGCTTTAACAGCAATATGAAATTGGCTTGACAGTTTCTGAGTGCTTACCTCTCAGGTTCTGTACCTGTCACATCATGAGCTATGACTCGTCCATGGACCACACTATGGACATCACTGACTTACAGGACTGAATCTCTAACGGACCTTTGCCATATTCTTTTCTCTTTCTCATGACTTAGGATTTTATGAGTCAACCATTTCTTGAAACAAAAGGCGAGGGAATAACTTGACTTTGTTTTCTTTCCTATTTGTTCATTTGGGAGGTACTTACTGAGCACCTACTATGGCAGTGAACAGGCAGACCTACCCCCCACTCCACTCCCTTGAGTTCTCATTGTTAAACAAGGAACTGTGATGAGTGCCGGGAAGGAAGAGAACTAGGTGCTCTGGAGGGGGTAATTGAGGGACCGGCTTTTCGGGGAATTAACACTGAAGCTGAGAAATCGAGGCTAAGAAGGTATTAGCCTGGCAAAGAGGAAAGAGGAGTACATTCCAGGCAGAGGGAACAGCATGTACAAAGCCCTGAGTCTGAAGACAGGTTCCTGCAGCCTGTCTGTATCTATTTAAAAACGAAAAGATGAGCATGCCGGTGGTAGCAGCAATTCCACGTCTCCTCTCTAACCTAGATAAACACTTCAGTGTTGCACAAGGAAGCATGTCCACTTCCTCGTTGGTTGTGATGGCAAAAAAATTGGAATCAGCCTAGAGGCCTGTTATGAGGGGACTGACTGAATAAGTTGTGATATTCCGTACTTTGGATTTCCACCCAGCCATTAAAATGAAAGCACATGGCTTGAGCAGAGCACAGGGAGGTGGGGGGGGTGGGAGAGGTGGGCAGAGCTCACGTAGTGCCTTGGGGGTCACGGCGAAGAGTTGAGATTTTGTTCTAGGTGCACGGAGAGAGCCTGTACCTAGTGCACCCATAAACTATTCCTAGAAAACTGAACAAGATAAGGTGCCACAGAAATATTGTTTATTGCTGTCATCATCATTACAACTGAAGTCTTGCACCGTCTACTGCATAAAACTCACATTTATTATTGAGAGGCATCAAGATAAGGAACAGAAAACTTTGACTTCAGAGTTATCTGCTAATTGTGAGGCCCTGATTAAGTGGCCTGACTTTCTGAACCTCTGTTTCTATGTCTTTAAAATGGGAATAATAATATTACCTGTTTTGTGGAATGGTTGTGAGGATGAATGAGATGTCCATTTTGAAGTAGCTGGCTCTGCAGAGCCTTGTATGTTTGTTCCTTCGCCTTCCTTTATCCTCTCAGCAACCCTGCTGGTGGGTATCAGCATCTCATTTCATAAGGGAGGAGGGGAGAACTTCCGAGCTCAGGTTGGAGGAGAAATGGTTCCTAAGGTGACTGGGTGAGCAGGAGGGAAACCACAATTACAAAAGCATCCCCAGGACTCAAAAGGTTCTTAAAGGAATGCAGTCTTAAACGACAACGAAATACTATTTTGCACCTATGAGATAGACAAAGATAAGCCATGTTTGATAATGCATCAGGTATAAGGGCATGGGGAAGCAGACATTCACTGATGGTTTGGAGAGGGTGTCTGTCTATCCGCTAGGAAGGACCAGTTAGGAACATCTCTGAGGGTTTACAATGCTCCTACCCTTGAACCCAGCAATTCCAAATACGGGGAATTTACACCACGGATACACTTATACATGTACACAAAGGTAGATACATACATGCATACATACATACATACGTGCATGGGTGATACATGTATATGTATGTATTTACAGAGAGAGACTATAAACTAAACTGAAGCAAATATGTGTATATGAATATATGTATATATATTTTCTCTGTGTATATGTATATATATTTATATGCACATATAAATATATATTATTTTATTTAAAATGTATATACTACATATATACATTTTATTAATATATACCTATAAATACATATATATTATTAATATATACCTATAAATATATGTATAATTACAGCTTAATTTATGGCCATAAAATCTAACAACTGCCCACAGTCCGTGAATAGAAGACTGCTTAAATGATAGGGCAGCCATACAGTGGAATGAGGAAAAACTGTATGAGCTGATGGAGAATGGTTGCCTCAATATATTGTGAAGTAATAAAAGAAGAAGAGAGAAATGCAGAACAGTATTTGTAGAACATTCCCATTTATTTTTTTTTAAAGAGGGAATATTGTTGTTGTTGTGTGCCATCAAGTCAGTTCTGACTCATGGTGACTCCATGTGACAGAGTAGAACTGCCCCATAGGGTCTTCTAGGCTGTAATCTTTATGGGAGCAGATCACCAGGTCTTTCTCTCAAGGAGCTGCTGGGTGGGTTCAAACCACCAACCTTCCAGTTAACAGCCAAGCTCTAGCCATTTAGCCACCAAAAACCAAAAAATAAAAGCCCGTTGCTGTCGAGTCAATTCTGACTCATAGCAACCCTATAGGACAGAGTAGAACTGCCCCATAGAGTTTCCAAGGAGCGCCTGGTGGATTTGAACTGCCGACCTTTTGGTTAGCAGCCGTAGGGCTCCTTAAAACAGGAAATAGATATAGATCACATATTTTATATATATGTATATATGTAGAGTGTATATTATTACCTAAGCTTGCGTATGTACAGAACATGTCTGGAAGTGAACTCAGAAAACTGGTAAGGTGGTGACCTGTGGGAACAGGAGCTGGGGAGTTGGGGTCAAGGTTGGGGAGAGACACTTTTTGCTTTATGACTTTTGTACTATTTGAATTTTCTACAGTGTGCTTACTACATTTTCAATAAAAATAAAATTTATGGGCAACCAGTGCTGGGTCAGCCTTCCTCCCTCAATACAATCAGAAAAGAATAGCACCTTAAAGTCAGCCTTGGTGTCACAGAGGCAGTGCAGGATCTGTGGTGACCCAGGAAACACACACCCTGGCAGTCTGACATCATATGGTGTTGGGAGACCATCCTATTGCTCAAGAGAAGCCACAAATCCAGGTTTTTGGGGACATATCTCCTGATTTTTAAGTGAAAGCAAGTAATTCAAATTTGCTTTAAAAATGGACGAAACAAAACATGTCCAAGGGGTGATCTTGGCTCACAAGCCACCAGCTTGCATCCCTAGTTTTGGAAGGTGATAAAATGGAGTGCTGTCTTAACTCAGTAGCTGTTCTGCAGGTGAAAGGGAAACATTCTAATCATGTGTCCTTGGCGCTTCTTTTTCCTCCTTCAAGGCATCAAGACAGAAGACAGCTTGAACCATTCCCCAGGCCAGAGTGGATTCCTCAGCTACGGCTCCAGCTTCAGCACTCCATCCGCTGGACAGAGCCCATACACCTACCAGATGCACGGTCAGTCTGGCGTTGCAGCCCCTCCCTGCCGTCTCTAAGGCACCTCCTAAGTTAGGTGTCTGTTCATTCATTCACTCCTTCATTCCTTTATTCAACAGATTTGTGGGGCACCTACTACGTGCCAGGCTCTATCTGAATGTAGTCGGGTTGCAGTGGTGGACAAAACAGACAGTGAATCTGCCCTCCTGCCAATTACCTGGCAGTGGGGAGAGACTGACAATTAACAGGGCAATAAATAAACGGGCTCCTTTTGCATGGCACTGCGTGCAATGAAGCACATAAGCATGGTGTTTGGATAGAGAGTGATGAGCAGCTGGGGGGTGGGTCAGAAGAGGTGGGATGTGTAACTTTAGATGGAGTTGTCAGGGAAGCCTCTTTGAAGAAATAACGTTGGAACAGAGACCCAAAGGGTGAGGTGGAGCCGGCCCTGCAGACCTGGAGGAAGAGCCTCTCAGGCAGAGGGAAGAGCCAGCACAAACGCCGTACAGAGGAAAATGTCTTGTGTTCAAGGTACAGGACGGAAGCAAGGCTGGACCTGAGTCAGAAGGGACATGGCAAGAGGGTCTTGCAGAGGTAACAGAGCCAAATCACACAGGGCCTTGGGGGCATCGGGAATGAGCTGGCTTTTATTTTAAGTGTGATGGGACAGGCAAGTCCATTGTGGAGACTTGGAGAAATACCAGGTAGTGGGAATAATGGATGGGCAGGTGAAGGAGCTCATTTTAGGCTGGGTTTTCTAGAGAAGCAAAACCAGTGAAGCGTATATATGAATATATAGAAAGATTTCTCAGGGAAATGGCTCACAGAGTTATGGGGGCTGGCAAGCTCCAAATCCCCATGGCAGCAGGCAGGCTGCTGGCTCACAGGTTGCAGGAGCTGGTGAAGCCAAAATCTACAGGTCTGGTAACAGGCTATAGGCTTCTCAGGTCCCAGGAACCAGAGGTCAGACAGGATGAGTGCAGGGTCGTGAGAGAGAGCTTTGCCCAGACACCCATTTATATATTGGCTGCAGACCACACCCCCCAAGGAAACTCCCCTTCCAACTGATTGGCTACTCACATCAGATCACAAAAGGGAAGATGATATATAGTGTCTGCCAAACCACTGAGAATCATGGCCTATCCAAGTTGACACATAACATTAACCAAAACAGCACTGTCGTTCCAGGCGGGAGGTTCAGGGCTCTGTGTCCTCTTAGGGTGGCTTTAAGAAAGGGGAGAAAGAACTCCAGTGTGGATCCTCTCACCCCACAGAACCAGCTCATAAGAGCCCCCTGTGCCCACCTCCCCCCCTCACCATCCAGGAGCCTTGTTCCTTTGCCTCTTTAAGAACATGTTGGGGATCTATGCATGGAGCAGAGGGCTGGTGGCAGTGACTTGGGGATCCCCATGCTGGTATTTTTTTCCTTCATGAAAGCTGATTACAAACAACCATCAAGGGTGTGAAAAGTAATGTGCAAAAAAATGAATGTGATATGAGTGGTTTTACTGTTCTTTAAATAGAACTGTTTTCAAGTCATTGCATTTCTATGTTTAAATTTTTGTTAAACAATAAAAATTGGTGTCAGGGCCAGCCTTTCAAGAAAAAAAAAACTGTGACGAGACAGCCAGTGATCTTACGGGTACATGTAGAGAAAGGGGGTGATGAGCATTAATGTCCAGCCCTGGCATTGTCCCCAGGTCAAGGTCTGCATCACAGTTTGGTGATATTACCAGCTGATGTTGACCAAACGCTTACTGTGTGCCAGGCAATGTGTAGATCACCTCATATCCTCTTTGCAACACCCCGGTGTTGGTGCTGATATTATACCCATTTTACAGAAGAAGAAACTGAGGCATAGAGAGAATGACTGACTTGCCCAGTGTCAGGAGAAGGAGTTTATATTTTCTGCAAGCACAGAGAAACAGACTGAGTCTGTTGGGTGTCTGCTGGAATCCCAACCTCCAGCCTCACTGCAAAGCCCATGCATTTGACCGCCGTCCTCTCCTGCCTCCTCTGCTGCTGCTGTCCCCTCTCTCCCTGTCAGTGGCCTTTCTGAGTCCCACCAGTGGGTATAAGCTGCTGGGATCTGTCTCTAAGTGGGGAATGAATTATGGCAACAAGCCCCATAGTAAAGGCTTGTGAAGACTGAATTTGAACTTGCATTTGGGTCAATCTCAAGCCAGTTTCTTTTTTAGCTTTGCAAACAGAAGCTGAGCTTCCTGCCTCAGGGCTTCTAAGACCACAGAGGCTCACCAGCAAACACGGTCCACCCTTCCACATTCTGACGTATCCCCTGGGTGCATCTTAAGTAATTTAAGTTATGTAGGAGCGGCTTACCATTCATTCATTCTGCGTTATTGAGCTCCAGCTTTGTGCTGGACACTCTTTTAGGCACCAGGGGGCACAACAGTCAACCGCAATGACTCCCTCTTGGAGACAGGCAGCGATCAGTCAATCAGTAAATAAATAGATAATTGCAAATTTTGGTAAAGCCTGTGAAGGACAAAAACAGGATGATGTGATGGACAATGGCTAGAAGAGAGGAGACCTACCTTAACCAGCTGGCTAGGGAGACCTGAGTCGTGGAAAGAAGTCAGCCGTGCAAACAGCTGGGAGAGGGCAGTCTAGGTGAAGGGAAGAGCAGGAGCAAAGTCCCTGAGGCAGGAAAAAGCTCACAGTGTTCAACAAGTCCAAAGGGGAGATGAAATGGGAAGGCCAAGCAGGAGCCTTTCCTGGACCCGGATTTGTAGAATATGGAGAACAACGTTTCTTCCCTGGTCCTCACAGTAGTCACGTGAGGTAGGTATCCTTAGCCCTGTTCCATAGTTGATAAAAGCGAGCCTCAGAGAGGGAAGAGACTTGCCCAAGATCACGGACCCAGATAATGTGAAGAACTGGAGTTCAGACTCAGGTTTCTGGAATTCTAGAGCCTGTGCTGTTTACTCTAAATGCTAACGTTTCTTGGACTCCTTCAGGACCCCTGGCACTGTTCTAAGCTCTGCAAACACAATAGCCCTGTGGCATAGGTTCTGTTATTACTCTCCATTTTACAAGTCGGGGAACTGAGACATAAAGTGGGTAAGTGCCTACAGTCCCATGGTCGTGGTGGTAGAATTTGAAGCCAGGCAGTTGCACTCAAAGGCCTAGCACACCATCCCTTCACACTTTAATAGAACCATCTAGAAAACGATTCTCCAAGGCGTGAGCCCTGGCCTAGGCTATGGCCCCCAACCTCAGCCCTTACACAACCCCTTGTGAATCTAAAAAAGTCTCCTGCTCTGTTCCCACCAGACCAGGGGAATAATCCAGGGTATTTTTTTTATCGTACTCATGGCCCAGATGCCAGAAGGGCTATGGCAGCAGCTGGGCCTTGTCCCAAAGAACTGCCTTGAGATTAATGCTAATGGCCGTAAACTGCCCTTGAGACAGACCAGGCATTTTGCAAGCCTGACGTGTTCCTCCTTAAGTATTTTTTTTTAAACGCAGACACATAGAATGCTCACACACGGTGCCCATGTGCTTCCTATTAACTTTTTTTTTTTTCCCCTAAGTTGTTCCAAAGGAGAAATAAACTCTCAAACAACTCTGAGCATTTCAGGATGCAAGATGTTGGTTGAGCTTAGTTTTCTGCAGAAGGGAATGAAAAGGAAAGTGGTGACTGAGTTTTAAACTTGAAAGTGCTGACTTAGAGCAAAATCTGCCCATGTTTAGGAGCTAGGATGAGTCTTTTCTCTCTCTCTCTAAAAATTAAAAATCATGTATATGTAGGAGCAAAAAGGACCTAAGAATGGTCCAGCCCATCGTTTTACAGATAAGTAAACTGATGCTCTGCAACAGAAAGGCTTGCAAGTGGCCACAGAGCAAGTATTTGATAAGCCAGAATGCCCACCCTTCTCTTGGGTCTTCTTGCTAATGGCATAAACGTCCAGAAACCTCTGCAGCGCCATCGCCCCACCAGGTCCTGCTCTGAGATCTGTATCTAATTTCGATAACACTGCCCCACCACTGAAAGTACAATAAACCGAAAAGAGAAAAGTTCACAGCACTTGTTCAGCCTTTGCATGGTTGTTTATTTTCTTTTTTTAAGTTCACTCAGGGGTTTTTATAGCTGAAATGTATTTCTTATGGGTTTGATTTTTTTGTTTCTTTTTTGGCTTCTCCTGCTAAAACAATGCTATTCACAGAAATGACCTCAAAGATTCAAAAGGGAAGAAAATAATAATCTTGAGAGTGGGTTATGAGCTGTGGGCCTGGGCTATGGTCAGTCCTGGCTGTGCCCCATGCACAACGGTGTGACCTTGGACGAGATGCTTGACTTCTCTGTGCGTTGGTTTCCCCACCTGTGAAACTGGTGTTAGAGCAAGAGAGAAAACATCATTGGGCTGCTGGGAGCACAACACATGGAATGATCCATGGGCATGTTAGATACAGTCCCTAAAGGCTGGATTTTTAAAAAAATTATTATTGCTGTTAACAACTACCTGTTATGTTTTATTATTCCGTTAATAACTACCTGTTGGTTCAGCATGGTAGTTAAAACCTGGGCCTCTGAAGCCAGGGTGAGTTAGCATCCCAATTCTGCCACACACCAGCTTTACGGCCTTGAGCCCAATGCTTCTCAGTCGCTTCTTCCATAAAATGGAGATATTAATGGCACCTACCTCATTGGGAGCTTTGAGAATGAAATGAGTTAATGTATATGAGTTTTTAGAGCAGTGCCTAACACAAACTAAGTGCTCTGCAAGCATTAACTATTATTATTATCATCAGAATTTCAGGCTCTGTGTTCTGTGTTTTTTTCCAAGTTCACTTCTATTTAGTAAGTAGCCAAGGTAAGACAAGAGAAGGATACCAATTTGAGACTCTTGAGCCATCTGCTTCAGCATAAACTGCACTTCTGGGCAACTCTGTATTGTAAGGGGGCTTATAAAAATAGGAGAGTCCCTGGATGGTGCAAATGGTTAGTGCACTCGACTGCTAACCAAAAGGTTGGAAGTTGAAGTCCACCCAGAAGTACCTTAGAAGAAAACCCTGGTGATCTGCTTCTGAGAAATCAGCCACTGAAAACTCTATGGAGCGCAGCTCTACTGTGACACACCTGGGGTCGCCATGAGTTGGGATCGACTCAACAGCGACTGGTTTTTAAAAAGTGGGAGCCCTTTCCAATGGAAATTCATTTTGTATTTACCAAAGGCCAGGGAATGTTATCACCGAAGCTGAGAACCCCAACACAGCTATTCCGGAGTGACCTAAAACATGTGATTCGAGGGTGGGTAGAAAAATTAAAAGAGCAGCGAAAAGGTTCATAGGCCAACGATCACTCTTCGAGACCTCTGAGACCCGTTTGTGTTAGATTTATGAAACCTAGCACCGTCTCTGGCACCAGTAAGCTGTGTGACTTTGGGTGCGTCACTGACCCTTGTGGTCTGTGCTCCACAACTTTAATGTTAACAAATGCTTCATGGAGAAATAAAGAGTCGGACTTGTACACCAGTGTTGGTTGCAGCACTATGCACAATAGTCAAAAGGTAGAAACAACTCAAATGTCCATCAATGCATGAATAGATAAATGTGGTATGTGGCTCCAACGGAATAGTGTGCAGCCATGAAGAGACAGGAAGTTCTGATATATGCCACAACATGAATGACTCTTAAAAACATGCTGAGTGAGGTAAGTCAGACACAAAAGGACAAATATTGTACGATCCCATTTATATGAAATGTCTAGAACAGGTAAACGCACAGAGACAGGAAGTAGATTAGTGGTTACCATGGGCTGGAGGGGAAGGGGAACGGGAAGTTATTGCTTAATGGATAGAGAGCTTCTGTTTGGGGTGATGGAAAAGGTTTGGAAACAAATAGTTCTAATGGCTGTACAACATTGTGAATGTGATAGTGTCAGTGGAGTGTACACTCAAAATCGTTAAAATGGCAAATGTTATGTTGTGTACATTTTGTTGTTGTTTTTGCGTGCCGTCAAGTTGATTTCAGCTCACAGAGTAGAACCGCCCCACGGGGTTTTCTAGGCTGTAATCTTTACAGGTCGCTTTGAGTCAGAATCGACTCAGTGGCAACAGATATGGTTTTTGTTTGTTTGCTTTTGTTTTTAATCTTTATGGAAGCAGATTGCCAGGTCTTTCTTCCATGGAGCTACTAGGTGGGTTTGGACTGCTAACCTTTCTGTTAGCAGCCACTCAACCACAATAAATAATAATAAAGCGGGGGGTTTCATGGTCAAATACATCAAATACACTTGTTAAGCCCTGCATTCCACAAAGTTAAATGGACGTATTCACTGCAGAACTTCGCAGAGCTGTTACAGGCTGACGTGGATGGAGTTCAGTCAGCAGTCTTCCCGGATGGAGTCAACAAAGGACCCTCTCTCGAAACTCCTGTGCTGTGTGCACTGGGAAGTACTAGATGTGAAGATCCATCAGGTCCCTTTCTGTGTTGAAATTCTTTGATTCTCTAGTTTTTTATGATGGACATGTATGTATTTTTGTTCTGTTTTAATTACTTTTCATCAAAATATAATTCATACACCATAAAATTCACCCCCCTTAAAGCATACAATTCAGTGGTTTTTAGAATATTCACAAAGTTGTGCTAACATCACCGTTATCTAATTCCAGAACATTTTCATCATCCCCAAAAGAAATCCCTTGCCCATTAGCGGTTACTCCCCCATTTCGCCTCCCTCAATAGATTCCTTTTGTATAAAGAAAAAACACACGTAAAGCCATTCTCCTTTTATATTGATTTTTTTTTAGTAGTTTATGCCTTTAATTAGTTTAAACATCTCCAGAAATCTTTGTCCCACATCCACCCAGTTTCCAAACCCCCAATAGTTAGGTACTTGTAATAGTGTCTTGTGAACCCAACCAGAATTTCTTCTTGCAAATGTAAGCAAATACGAATGCGTTCTGTTACATTGCATATTTCTATGGCAAGAATTAGGTCATACATGATTCTAAATAGGGAAGTGATGTAAGTAAACTCTGAAGCCACATTGGTTCATTTGCTTTGTAAATTTTCTCTTTATCACTAGCTTTAAGAGATTTGATTATGATGTGTCTTGGTATAATTTTCTTCTTGATTCTTGTGTTTTGGGTTCATTGAGCTTCTTACATCTGTGGATTTATAGTTTTCATCAACTATGGAAAATTTTCAACCATTGTTTCGCCAAATATCTTCTGCCCTCCTCTCTCTTCCCTTTGTCTTCAAATTCACTAATTTTTTCTTCTGCAGTGTCTAACCTGCTGTTAATTACACCCACAGGATTTTTCATCTCAGACATCGTAGTTTGATTTGGATCTTTTTTTGTATATTCTACGTCTCTACTTAGTATGCTCAATCTTTTCCTCTAGCTTCTTGAACCGACAAAATAGAGTATCATAACTATTTTAATGTCCTTGTCTACAAATTCTGTCATCTGTGTCACTCCCGGGTTAGTGTTCATAGATTTTTCTCCTCACTGTAGGTCCTATTTCCCTGCTTCTTTGAATGCCTGGTAAGTTTTGATTAGATGCCAGACATTGTAAATTTTATCTTGTTGGGTGCTGGATGTTTTTATATTCTTATAAATATTTTACATTCTGTTCTGGGATGCAGTTACTTGGAAACAGTTTGATCCTTAGGAATCTTGCTTTTAAGCTTCATTAGGTGGGATCAGAGCAGCATTTAATCTAGGGCTCGTTTTTCCCACTACTAAGACAAAACCCTTCTGAGTATTCTACCCAACACCCCATGAGTGGAGGGACCAGAAACTATTTCCAACTCTGTTACCAGTTCGGAGGCGTGCTCCTTCTAGTCTTTTCAAGTGATTATCAGCTCTGGGTAATTTCCTCATGCCCATTGCCTGATCGGTACTCAGGGGGACAGTCAAGGGGGACTTGCAACAAATTTCCAGGGCTTTCTCTCAGTGCAGCTCTCCTTTTTCTGGTCCTCTACTCTGCAAATCCTGGACACTTTGGCCTCCCCAGACTTGCAGTGCATCTCCTAGCCTCGGAGAGACCACCAGGCTCCTCCTGCGTTCCACTCTGCGCCCTGGTCTGGAAACCCTCTCCAGGCAGCACACTGGGGCAGTCATCTGGCTCACCATTTGTTTACTGTCTCTCAAGGATCACCATCCTTCCTTGCCTGATACCCAATGCCTTAGACACCTAGCTTTTAAATTTTCTCAAGTAGGAGGGTCAATCTAGTCCCTGTTACTCAGTCTCGGCCAGACGTGGAAGTACCCGCTGCATTGGTTCATGTGCATTTTCTCCAGGATGTATAGTAACAGCAGCTCACTGCAAAGTACGCAACACAGGAAATGCAGCAAGCCGTGGAGGGTGCAGCTGAGTTTGTGATGCCCCAGGTGCTCCCACTTACCTCTGTGCTCTGTGCCATGTAGCCTGTTTTTGAAGGGCTTATTTTGCATCCCACCGTCTTTGTGTGTTTTCTTGCCATAATCCAACACCTCAGTTATCCTTACACCCCCTTCCATCAAGACGCCTTTATCTCCTTTTTAAGTCAACATCCTCTGTTTAATATAACTCTTCTTTGTTTATTATTTATTGGTGTACTTTTTTTTAAACTGTGCCACTATTTTTACTAGGGGTGTTATTGCTTTTCTTAATGCTATGTGTACAAAGTTGCACTGGTGTTGAGCAGTCTGCCGCAACCCTATTTTTCCCACAAGCCCCATTGTTTTAGTGCACCATGTTGCACAACACGCAGCTTTTCGGGAAGGCATTTATCACAGGATGGCAGAAACACTTGTATTTTCTTATTTTCATAGATCTCGTACTATGCACACCCTTTGCACAGTGCTTTGTCATTAACTGTGGAGAATTCTTATATCAGTAGACAGAAGGAGTTTGCTTGTTCTTTTTCATAGATGCCCATTACTCCTTGAATGATCTGCTGTAAATGATTTAACCAGTCCCTTATTGAGGGCCATTGGGCTGTTTTAGAAACCCTGGTGGCATAGTGGTTAAGTGCTACGGCTGCTAACCAAAAGGTCGGCAGTTCGAATCCACCAGGTGCTCCTTGGAAACTCTATGGGGCAGTTCTACTCTGTCCTATAGGGTTGCTATGAGTCAGAATTGACTCGACAGCAACGGGTTTGGCCTTTTGGGTTTGGGGGCTTGTTTCTGGTCTTTTGCGATTATCAGTAGCACTGCTGTGAATAACCCTGTATGTAAATAATTTTACATGTCTGCAAAGGTATCTGAAGGATGCATTTCTGGAGGTGGGATTCTAGGCTAAAGGGCAAGTCCCATATTTAAATTTGGTAGACCTCTCCAAGTTACCCTCCACAGAGATTCCAACAGTTTAAGCCCCCTCTGGCAGTACTGGAGAGTACCTGTGCCCTCACAGCCACACCAACCCAGTCATCTAGTTGTTAGAGTTTTTGCCAATCTGATCCATGAAAAATGGTGTCTCAGAGTAATATTAATTTGCAAGTCTTGTCTTAAGAGTGAAGGTGAGCATCTTTTCAGATCTTTGACGGATTTATGTTTACTTTTCTGTGAACTAGAAGATTAGACTTGAAACACTTTGCAAAAGAAGAGTGACAAGGCAGTAGTAGCCATACCAGGTATTTAAATATATTATAAAGCTTCAGTAATCAAAACAGTGTAGCTCTGAAGTATGAATAGACAGAATGACCAATAGAAGACAACACACAGTCCAGAAAGAGACCCAACGTGTAAGGAAATTTAGTACATGGGGAAAATGGTATCTTTAAGTCATTGGGAAATGATTGGAATATTCAATGAATGGTGTGGGAACAATTGGTTAGCCATCTTGGGGAAAAAAAGATCCATCCCTATCCTGTACCTCAGGAAAAAATCCAAATGGATCAAAAGCTTAAATGTCAAAAGTAAAATCATGAAAGTAATAAAAAGAAATGAGCAAAAATTTTATAGCCTTGGAGTGGAAAAGACTTTTCTAACCATGACTCAGAAATCCAAAAGCCATAAATGAGAAGATTGACAAATTCAACTGCAGGAGAAAAATAAATTTTTTTTTTTTAATTCTGCATGGCAAAGAATACCAGAAGCAAAGTCAAAACAACAAAAAAGATCATAAACAAATGAAGAAAAATGACAAACTAGAAGGCTATATTTACATCTCAAATCACAAATGAATGTTACCCTTTTTTTTTTTTTTTTTTAACCTGTTTGTAGAGTTTGGTGGATTGAACCTGCTCTGGAATGTGGATCTTCTCAACCAGGGTTTCCAACTCAAATGGGGCGTGGGTCCTGTGGGTAATGCAAATAGAGAAGTGAATGAGGTCTTGGTATAGGGAGTGGTGAGGGCTGTGGCAAACTGGAGACTACCCGCCCCATCAAAGGAAGGTTACTTGCTCCAGCGCATTGCTCCTGCACTGGAATGGGGTCCCAGAGAGGTCAGATCTTTCTCTTTTCCCAGGTAATCCCTAAAACTATATTTTAAAGTGAAATCTCCTGATTCTCTTTCAATATTGGCAACTGATTTAAACACTGTCTTTAAAATATCTTGTGGAGCAATCAAACATGTACCGTATTTTTAAGCAAATAGGCAAAGGTGGTACAACTTTGTCTCACATACTTTGGACAAGTTATCAGGAGGGACCAGTCCCTGGAGAAGGACATCATGCTTGGTAAAGTAGAGGGTCAGCAAAAAAGAGGAGGACCCTCAATGAGATGGACTGACACAGTGGCTGCAACATGGGCTGAAGCGTAATAACGATTGTGAGGATGGCACAGGACCAGGTATTGTTTCATTCTGTTGTATGTAGGATCGCTATAAGTCAGAACTGATTCGATGACACCTAATAACAAAAACGTGTTATACTTTTTGTTTTTGTTTTTTTGCCAACTGTGCCCTCCCCATCCAGGTATTTTCATAAGTGTACTATGCTAACTTTTTTTTAGCATAGCACCCTTATGAAAATGTCTCTGGGGGGTATTTACATAAAAACACAGTATTAGGCTTCCTTCTTATAATGTCATTCCAGACTGTTTTTAACCAAACTACAGGCTCTGAGGCTGGAAATGGAAGGCGCTAATTACTAGCAAGTCGTGTGACTCGCTGATCCTGAGAGGCCATCCCTTTGGTCCCCACCTGTGGCCTCTCTCATCAATAGGGTCCCGGAGGGCTTGTATGGTGGGTGTGGTTATAGCTGAGTTGTAGCCCAGTGTAGTCTATTCCTGGTGAAGTGAGTTATTTCCGTGTTTCTTCTTGGCAGCAGCAACTTTCAGGCTGCCCTGGCCCCGCCAGTTCTGAGCAGGCTAAGTCTGCCTGGTCTCACTGTGTCAGTCAAGACAGGAACCCAGCTCAGCATCGCCCGGTTTCCTGGACTCAAGTCAGGTTTCTGGTGTGAATCAGCATCTCTTCTGCACGGTGAAGTAGGTGAGGTTTTCTTGTCTGGGTCAGCATTCTTGCACCATACAACACCTCCACCCGGGTGGTCACCTTCTCGTCACCTTCATCCGCCTTGGCAGTGAGCTACTGCTTCCTGCTTGAACCGAAATCTTCTGGATTTAGGGGTAGAGAGGTTACATGGATGGGCTTTTCCTCCAGTTATATAACGAGTCCAATTCGGTCACCAGATGACAGATGAAAAGAACTGGGGAGAAACAAAGAGTTAGTTTGGGGATTGGGAAGGAGTTTGGTTAACAGCAATTCCCTAAGGCAGCACAGGGTGTCAGGTCGACCTTTCTGCCGTCATGGAAGTGTTCTCTCTCTATGCTGTCCAGTATGGTAGCCACAAGCCACGTGTAGCTATTCAGAGTGCTTGAAACACAGGACGTGAGATTGAATTTTTGAATTGCTTTAATTTTGATTAAGAGGGAAGTGGTGTTTCAGTGGTAGAATTCTCCCCTTCCGTGTGGAAGACTCAGGGTTCATTCCCAGCCATCGTACCTCATGTAGCTACCACCTGTGCGTCAGCGGAGGCTTGTGTGTTTGCTCTGATGCCGAACAGCGGAACTTCCAGACTAAGATGGACTAGGAAGAAGGCCTGGTGATCTACTTCTGAAAATCAGCCAATGAAAACCCTACGGATCACCATGGCCCAATGCAAAACCAATCATGGGGATGACACAGGATCCGCAGAGTTTTGTTTCGTTGTGCATGGAGTCGCCATGAGTTGGAATCTGACTCCACGGCGGCTAACAAAACAACAGATTTTAACTAATTTAAATATAAATGTTCACGTGGCTGGTGGCTACCAAATTGTATAGTGCGGCTCTGAGGGATACTGGAAAGTCAAACCTGTGACCTGGTCAACGCTGGGGCTGGGAAGGGGCAGTGACGGGTAGGTGTTCCTGAGATGTACAGCTGCAGAGGTAGAAAAACTGAGCACGTGGAACATTCTTTCTCTTTTGGAGACGCTTCACCTCCTTCTTTTCCTGGCCCTAGATAAGAGGGATTTTCAGGGTAGAACTGCAGGGCCAAGGGCACGGGAAGCCACCTGGGGGTCTACGTGTGGAGTGGAGAGCTTGTGGGACAGAGGCTGGGCCTTCACACAGCCGTTATTCTAGCAGATATTAATTGTGCTTCTTCTCTGTGCCAGGCACTCTGCCACGTGCTGAGGACCAGGTGAGCAAGACAGACATAGTCCCTGCCCTGGTGGAGTTCTCAGGTCAGGGTGGAAGGATGGGCAGTAATGGAATATGATGGAGGGAAACCAAGGAAAGAGGTCTACTTTAGATTGGGGGGACAGGGCAGGGGTCTCCGAGAAGGTGACAGTAGAACTGGGACATGTCCATTAGGAAGAACCAACCATGGGTCATGAGTGTTTCCGGCAGACAGGAGGCCGAGTGCTTGGGGAGCAAAGGGGAGAGGGGTGGAGGATAAGGTTAAGAGGTGGGGTGGGCCAGATACGGCTCAGGGCCTGTGGGTATGTGGAGGCCTTTGGTTTTTACTTGAGAACACCAGGAAGCCAACGGGGTTTTGAAGTGGGAGGATGGTGATCTGGTTTACATCTCAGAAAGCCTACTCAGCTGCTGAGGGTAAGTGAATTATTAGGGGTGGGGGAGTGAAGGATGCTAGGAGCCAGGGAGGAAGCGCTGTCCTGGAGACAGCAACTGCCCCTCCCTGGCTCCACTGCTCCCTTCCCCCTCTTCACCTTCAGATCGGACACAGTAGAGCCAATATTCATGGAACTTGCCTGTAACAATACCCACCAGGTCCTGGATACCTCATACAGTGAATTGTAGAATCATACTGTACTGGGTTGAATGGTGTCCCTTAAAAATTCATGTCTACCCAGAACCTGTGAATATGGCCTTATTTGGAAATAAGGTCTTTGCAGATGTAATCAAGTTAAGATGCAGTCACCCTGGACTAGGGTCAGAAACACAAGCAGCAGCCATGTGAACACGGAAGCAGAGCTTGGAATGATGCAGCCACAAGCTAAGGAACACCGTGGACTGGCTGGCAACCACATAAGCTGGAAGTGGTGAGGAAGGATTCTTCCTTAGAGCCTTCAGAGAGAACCTGGCCCTGCTGATAACCTTGAGTTCAGACTTTTGGCCTCCAGAGCTGTGAAAGAATAGCTTTCAGTTGTTTGAAGCCCCCCCCAGTGTGTGGGGTTTTGTTTTGGCATCCCCTAGCACACACCTCAATTTCTCCTTTGACTCTTGAAGAAACAGAGACCCAGAGAAGGGCTGGGGTGGGTGCTGCCCTTGTGGCATTTGTTTTTCATTTTTATTTCTGACGTTTCTATGAAATAGGAACTAAGCCAACACCAGGGTCAGTGTCTGCAAAAGCTGTTGAAGCTAGCGCATACCTCAATTTCTCCTTTGACTCTTGAAGAAACAGAGACCCAGAGAAGGGCTGGGGTGGGTGCTGCGCTTGTGGCATTTGTTTTTCATTTTTATTTCTGACGTTTCTATGAAATAAGAACTAAGCCAACGCCAGGGGCAGTGTCTGCAAAAGCTGTTGAAAATGCGGCAGAATAAATCTCTCCCCCATCTGACAATTTGGGGCAGGACGGGTTGGGGGGCGGGGGAGGAGGGGAAGAAAACAACAACAAAAGCTATAGACACCGAAACATGGAGAGTCCTATTCACAGTACAAGGCCCTGCCACGGCAATTCCTCAGAGATGAAAGGAGAGGGCAGCTTTACGTGTGCCCTGGGGCAGTCCACCTTCTGTCCAGGAATTGAAAGGGATAATTAGGGGGGGAGGGGGACACTGCCTCATTGGAGAGCTGGCTATTAGGAGAGAGACACCGTCAGACCCTGCAGATCCATCTTCAGGCCCGCTCAGAGAAGCCACAGTCAGAACTGAAGCCAGGTTATGGGATACAGAATTTGCACCCTTAGAGCCAGTCAGATGTGTTCTGCTTCTGAAAGTTCTGTTGGTAAAAGGGGGGTCGAGAGTCCAGATCCCGCCTGCCTTTGAGACGGAAACACAGGAAGCCTGCAGGGAGTTTCTCTGACCCTCCCAGCTCAGGGCACTCTGTATCACTGTTACCAGTGGCCACACAGTCATCTCTGACTCATGACAACACCCCGTGTGTCACAGTAGAGCTACGTATGCTCCAAAGGATTTTCATGGGCTGACTTTTCAGGTGTAGATGGCCAGGCCTTTCTTCCGAGGTGCCTTTGGGTGGACTTGAACCTCCAACCCTTTGCATCACCCAGGACTCCATATCATTGTTGGTTCACACTGAATGGCTTCCTCATGCCCCAGATTGGCAGCCTAATCCTTCCAACCCTAGTCCACCTGCCTTTTTACATGGCTTTTTAAGTTTTCATATATTTATTTTAACTTACATAAGTAATATTAGTGTGTATCTTTCCAAAGCTTCATGCATTTATGAGTGTATATGTGTTTAATTACTTTCCTCCCATCAGTGGAAAATTCTTGTTTGTTTTTAACATAAAGAATATCTTGCTGTACATCTTGTTTTATAAATAGCCTTTTATACTTTAAACGATAACATGTCTTGGAGATCTTTGTAAGTCAGTTCAAATAAGGCCACCTTATTCTATTTTTTGACTTTGTGGTACTCCAGAGAGAAAGCCAGACTGCCTAGGTTTGAATCCCGGCCACACCACCTACTGGCTATTTGACTTTAGGCAAATTACATCTCTGAGACTTGATTTCCTCATCTGTGAAATGGGGTCCATAGTTACAGCTAACCTCACGGGCTGCCGAGGAGCTGGATACAAGTAATATATGCAGGGGGCTTAGGACAGTCCTGGGACAAAGTCAACACCTTTCATTAGTTTGGCTATTATTGTTATTATTGCTACGGACATACTGTGGTTCATTTATCCATTCCCCTTTTTTTAGGTTGTGTCCAACATTTCACTGTTTTTACCTCCTCTGGAGCTGGCAGCCTCTCTGCACCTTTCCTGCCCTTGGGTATTGGCTGCTGCAGACCATTTGCTATCCCAGGATCTGTGTGTTTTTGTGTGTGTATGTGTGTGTGTTTGCCTCTCTTTGTGGAAACCAGGGCCCCCTTCCAATTTCTGCGGCAGACCTCGCCAGACTTTTCCTCTCTGCTTCTCCAGCCCTAAATTGCAGCCTCCAAAAACTGGCTACTCTGAAGGATTGTGCAACCCCCAAAACCATGGCCCAGGGCATCCCAGCTGCTTCTGGATTTGAACCTCAATCAGCTGCCTGACTTTTAAATTCTCCAGGCTTCTTGACTGCTCTGATGACAGGCCCCTGGGACCAAAATAGGGATGTGGCCACAAAGGCTCACAAGAGGACTCTGCCTGGAAGGGTTTGGGGGGGCAGGGAGGATTTGTGGCCTCCAAGGCCCATTGGACCTTGCTGTTGCCGAGACTTTAACTTCTCTGTGCTTTGTGATCTGCACGAGGTCATTAATCATGAAGACATTTGATATCGCATGTTGGAACAGCTGGTGGATTGCACCAGCCTGGGTGGCTGGGGCAGGCTATTAAAGGGGGTGGGTTGGCCCATCTTCTGGTGTTGGCCCAGCATGAGATGATACTGGTATAACGTGCCCTCTGTCTGGGACTCAGCTTTCCCATCTATGAAATGAGAGAATTGAACTAGAATCAGTAGCTTTAACCATTTTTTTTAAAATCATATTGCACCCTAAGAAATGCATTCTACATCACAGCCCAGTACACAGCTAAACCTAAGGCTATGTGTTTGCACATCTTTTTACAAAAGTTCTACAAAACAACACTAGCACCTGCTATATGATTGGCACTCTGATATTTTCTCTTCTATTTCATTGAAGAAAAACAACAAAAAAATCCTCTTCTATTTCATTTTAAAAAGTTTCTGGTCAGAACTTATAAATTCATGTCACGTCCTAGTAGTGG
The DNA here is from genome assembly GCF_030014295.1 of Loxodonta africana. Taxonomy (NCBI): domain Eukaryota; kingdom Metazoa; phylum Chordata; class Mammalia; order Proboscidea; family Elephantidae; genus Loxodonta; species Loxodonta africana. The sequence goes on from NC_087365.1 coordinate 46,332,209, forward strand.
ATCATGACCCACGGTTTGGGGCGCAGTGGACCAGATGATCTCAGAGGTCCTTTCTGACAATGATTTTGTGACAAGAGGGCTGAATTTTACCGTTTCAATAATATATTTCTTTCTCTTTGACTTTAAAAGTCTTATATGTTCATTGTAGAAAAATTGGGAAATACCATAAAAGCATAATGAAAAATTTTTGATTAATAATCTATATTCCCACCGTCTTGATTAAGCTACTTTGTTTTGTCTTTGGTTCTACCATTTCCTTTTAAAATTTTTAATTTAGTATATGTGGAGTCTTGAATGGAGCCCTGGTGGCACAGTGGTTAAGAGCTTGGCTGATAATCAGAAGGTCAGCAGTTCAAATCCACTAGTCGCTCCTTGGAAGCCCTCCCTATTGGGGCAGTTTTACTCTGCTTTACAGGGTGGCTATAAGTTGAAATAGACTCGACAGCAATGGGTTTTGGTTTTGGTAGTTTTGAACAAATTAAAATTATATTAACTATAAATTTGGATTTTGAAGAGGGTTTAATATTGTGTGTCTTTTCTAATTCATTTAACTTTCTTTAAAAACTTGCTTTGAATGACTTTATAACGTTTCCTTGATTCAGTGTGCTATAATTTATTTAACAGATAACCTAATGATGTACATTTAAGGACTTACCAGCTTTTTTGCTGGGCACAGAATAAGTGCTTGGGAAACAAGCCATTGTGTTTGAGGAGGCATCTATGATGTTAGGTAAGGACTCACCTTCATGGAATATTTGTGATCACTCAGGGGCAAGGGAGTAGAGTCCAATAAGAAGCAAATGCCAAAACCTACTAGAGATAACCCAGAATTGGACTTTTAGAAGGGATGTTAGGGATCATCTAGGTCAGGGGGTGGTAAACATTTCATGTAAAGGGCCAAATAGGAAATATGTTAGGCTTTGCAGGCCAGGGGTCTCTGTGGCAACTACCCTCCTCTGCCATTATAGCGTGAGAGCACCATAGAGAATACAGAGGCAAACAAGTGTGGCTGTGGTCCAGTACAATTTTATTTACCAAAACAGGTGACCTGCCCAGAGGCCATAGTTTGCCAACTCCTGATCTGGGTTGATCCAGGTCGACCCATCCCTACATCTGGGTGAGCTGCTGTGGCTACCGTTAGTGCTGTTCCCAACACTGAGTCACCCAAAATGACCCAAAGTGGCAGGATTGTACCTCTTGCCCTTCTTGTGGCTGAATGAGGGGATGGGAGAGGAGAAGCAGCTAACTGGATCTCGCTACCAAGCTGAGAGTGGAAATGACCATGTCGCTTCCAGTCCAGAGAACTCAGTGGCCAGTCCGAGACCATTCAAAACTCTTTTTTCCTTCAAATTGAGGTGCCCCTGTGTGACTCCAGTGAATACAGCCCGTTTGCTGGCCCTCAGTGGCTGTATCGCATGAGTAAGAAATAAACTCTGGTTGTATTTAAGACTGATCCCACGGAGGGCACAAACTGTTAACACATTCAGCTGCTAACCAAAAGGTTGGAGGCTCAAGTCCACCCAGAGGCAGCTTGGAGGAGAGGCATGGCGATCTACTCCGAAAACCCTACAGAGTATAGGTCTGCACTGAGTATAGTTCTGCTTTGACACAGGTGAAGTCACCATGAGTCAAAACCAACTCGACAGCAACTAGTTACTGGTGGTGTTTAAGAACATATTGTGGGGATGTTTGTTACCGCAGCATACCGTAATCTCTTTTGATTGATTTATTGGTACGGAGATTACTTTGAAAGTGATGCTGAAGTCATTGCTTTGCATAGTGAAGAAGCCCTTTCTCTTCTTTTTTAGCCTGATTAAATGATAAAATGAGTAAGGAAGTCTCTATTTGGTGCTAGTATGTCTTTAATGCCTCTCTGATGCCTGCAAGGAGCCCTGGTGGCACTGTGGTTAAGAGTTCAGCTGCTAACCAAAAAGTTGGCAGTTTGAATCCACCAGCTGCCCCTTGGAAACCCTATGGGGCAGTTCTGCTCCGACCTGTAGGGTCACTATGAGTCGCTATTGACTCGACGGCAATGAGTTTTGTTTTGGTAATGCCTACAAATGTTTCTTTTTAACAAAATGAGAGCAAACTCCAGGAGAAGGGCCTTTGGCAGGCAACAGTATTAGCTAGAACAAAAACATTGGCTTTCTGTATGTGTTTTTATTTTTATGTATTGATTATTGATGGTAAGTGACATGTTCTGTATATAGTAGTGATATAAAGTTTCCTTCTCAGATAAGTTTATTTAAGTAAAAACAATGACCAGTTTTACGGATATTATGGTTTAGGACAAAGATACATTTTATAAAAACGTGAATCAACTTAAATTTAAGGAAAATATTAAGTAAAATAACAATACAGGTGGCTGTCTGATATGGCAAAAATCACCAAGGGGTAAGGAAATGAACACAGTCCTGATAACACGAATCTAAGTCAGCATTATCATTGCGTGGTTATGGAAGGGGAAGCTCGGAGAGGGGACATGGTGACCCAGTGGTTGCCAGGAGCCATCCATGAACTTTGCAATTCAGAGGCCAGGTTGTCCTTCTTGTGCCCATGGCCCTGTCTACCCGAAGTTGGAATCTACGGTTGGTATCTATGATACCAGCAAGTCAGCAAGCTCACCCACCCCAGGGTTCCTGGCTGAGCATCAGGAGGGGTGGTGCAGAGAGCCGTGTGGTGTCTGTCCCTGAGATGGCTGAGCTTCGCAAAAATTGAAACCACCCAAGCAAAAGAGGTCGGCCCGGGCCCCTGCCGCTCAGCTGGCTTGCATTAGTCTCAGTCTAAGACCGTGGCGGCAGCAGTGGTCCAGACCCCAGCAAGCTCGGCAAGGAGAGGCTGCCGGCAGCAAAGGTCAGGGCGCACCCTTTACAGTGTAAATATAACCCCCTCCCTGGCTACCCCTTCCCCAAGCCACGCAATATCTCCTTCAAAGATCTCCAAACACCAAAGCAGACCGTACCGAATTGGCTTTATTGTTTTAAAACCAGCCCCTTCTGTCCGCCACCACCCGCCACCACTCCCCAAGGGGAAAAAAACTCATAATAGTTGTTTCTTCTGTGTGCGCTCAGTTCTGGTCTCTCTGCTGGCAGCTCGCAGCCCTGAGGCAGTAAAAAAAACACTAATAGGGTGTCCTTAATAGTCAGCATTTGTTTGACAAGTATTTAGTGTGCACCAGTCCATTCAAGGCTACCGTGAACCCGATGGCCAGTTGAGTGCCAGACGCTTGAATAACCATGAAAGCAGCTCACATTCAAGGTGAGCTCCCAGGGCCTGGCCCCCAGCTGAGCACTTTGCATGCAGCTGCTCAAGTGGACCTCACTTCCAGGCTTGAGGCACGTTCTTGGCCATTTTACAGATGAGGACACTGAGGCCTCAAGGAAGGAAGTCACACACAGGGGAAGACAGAGAAGTTAAATAACTTGCTCGAGGTCACACAGCTAGGAAGTGGTGGAGCTTGGCTCTGAGCCCAGGTTTTCTGGTCAAGAGTCAATGCTGTAACCACTAGTTTGAGCTGTCGCTATAAATGGGAGTGTCTGAAGGGGAGGTGTGAACCACTGAAATCTGGGCTTGTCACTGAGCCTCATGTGCTCTGTCTAACCATTGGCATGTCCCCAGCTGTGTGATCAGAGCTGCAGGGGGGCCAGAAGCGCCCCTGGGGGCTCCTGCAAGTAAGGAGCTTAGGCCTGGCTAGAGGCATTAACTACCCTTGAAGAGAGGTTAGATAATGGGCAAGCGGACCGGAACCTGTGGCCTGCTGAAGTAGGTCAAGAGCTCAGCTGCCACCCCAACTCTGGGAGCCAAAATTCTACAGACAAATCCACCCTCAGTTCCCCAATGTTTAAAGAGCTCTATGATCCTCAAGAGAGTTCTTGGGTGGTAAAAACGTTAAAGTGCTCAGCTGTTAACTGAAAGGTTAGTGGTTCAAATCCAGCCAGAGGCCTGGCGATCTGCTTTGAAAGGTCAGAACCATGAAAACCCTATGGACTGTAGTTCTACTCAGAAACACGTGGCATCGCCATGAGTCAGTTGACGCAACAGCAACTGGCTTGGTTTTTTTTGTTTTTGGTTCTGGTCCTCAAGACGTTCAGAAACTTTTTAGCAACTCTAACCTTCCAGAGAAGCCCCCCGCCTTCACTTTCCTTTAATAATCTTTAAGTTTTTTTTTTTTTCCTTTTTTTGTTTGTTAATTTATTTGGACATAATTCCTGCTTTAAAGAAAAGTTGCAAGAATACTAATAATTAATCCACGCACATGTTTCGTTATGTGCACGTATGAGTCAGAATCGACTCCACAGTAGGACATACACATAGCAGAGAATTGTAAAGGTAGCAATTAAGTCTTCCTCCTGCCCCTACCCTACAGCCATTCATATCTCTTCCCCCTAAGCAGCCCCTGTCGCCAGTTTCTTGGATGTCCTTCCAGAGGTAAGCTGTGCATATCTAAGCATATATACCTATTTGGCACTTTTTATACAAATGGTAAAAACCCAACCCTTACACCTACCAGGACTCATCAGGGCAGGCTTGGCCTTTCAGCTTTTGCCGTCACCCGCTTCTGGCCTGCTCTTCCCAACACCAGGTTGCAGTATCAGGTTCTGGATTCGTTCAGAAAGAACTGGACCATTTGAGGAAGCCATTGGTGAATTTCACTGGATAAACATCAGAGGCTTCATGTAGACTCAGTGAGAAGGTGTTCAGGGATGAATTAGTGATGTCTGTCCCAGCCGTGGGAGGGGATCTTGAAGGTGGATGCTACAGATTTTTTCTTCCTTGGTCTAGTGTTTCCCAAACTTCGGGCACTCAAATATCTTATTCACAATTTTGTGACATCCAAGTACCACTTATACTATGATTGGATTTGTTTTTCTTTCAATTTACAGACTTTTTTGGCTTAAAATAAACTCATTTTAAGAGGCAAATTTATAGCAGTACCTTGCATGGAATGCCAGTGTCGTTTGCCATAAATGGAAGGTAATTGGTAAAAATAAACTCAATGAAAACAAGATAGTATTATTAAACTCTAGCCAGATACTGTTGTCTGCCAGGACTCAGAGCCTGAAGTCTGCTCTCTCTTAGTTAAAAAGCGCGGTTAGTGAGTGTTAAAGATTTTCTCTTTAACCTAGCAATCATTAATATTTAATACTTACTGTGTCCCAGGTATTACCTCATTAAATGCTCACGACTACTGTATAAGGTAGAAATTATTATCATCTCCATTTTATATAGGAGGAGACCGAGGCCCAGAGAGGGTTGGTAAGGTACAGGGTCACTCAGCTAATGAGTAGTGAGTAAAGCCAGGATTTGGACCCAAGCAGTCTGGCTCTGGTCTGTCACACTCTGGGAGCCCTGGACTGGTAGAAAGACTAACTATCCTTAGGACATACAGCTGGGTTCTAATCCTGTCTCTGTTACAATTTAATATATGACCCTGGTCATTCAGTCTCTGATCCTCATTCATTCGATCTTCTCATCCCCAACAGGAGTCGGGCTAGATTTGAGTGTCTGGATGACAAGAGCCATCCCTTACCTTACTGGACCTACAACAGGCACCCACTGGGCAGTATCAGCTAGAGTTCATTCAGCTGCAAGCGACAGAAAACCCAGTGTCCCAGCTTCCACCTATCTTTCTGTCCCGCCATCCTTATACTGCGGCTCTCATCCTCATTCTTGTCACCTCTTGGTCACAAGATGGCTGCTTCACCTCCAGTCCTCACCTCCACATTCCAGGCATGCAAAAAAAAAATGGGGGAGCAGGAAGGAGCAATGCCATTAATCTGCACTCAGGAAGAGCTGAAGTTTCCAGGTTTTGCTATATTGTGTCATATGGCCACCCCTGGCTGTAAAGTGGAATGGAGAAGTGATTATTTTTACCTGGGTGCACTGCCACTTCAAAGGAAAAGTGAATTTCTCTTAGCAAGGATGAAGAGAAGTGAATATTCAGTAGGCAACCATTAAAAAACCAAACCAAACTTGGTTTCGACTTATGGCAACCACATATATTACAGAGTAGAACTGCTCCATAGGGTTTTCTTGGCTGTGATCTTTATGAAAGCAGATTGCCAGGCCTTTCTTTCGCAGCACCACTGGCACTGGGTGGGTTCAAACCACCAATCTCTTTGTTAGTAGTTGAGTGTAAACCGTTTGCACCGCCCAGGGTCCTTACCAAAACCAAAACCAAACCCAGTGCTGTCAAGTTGATTCCGACTCATAGCGACTCTATAGGACAGAGTAGAGCTGCTCCATTGAGTTTCCAAGGAGCGCCTGGTGAATTTGAGCTGCCAACCCTTTGGTTAGCAGCTGTAGCACTTAAGCACTATGCCACCAGGGTTTCCCCAGGGTCCTTTAAAAAAAAAAAAAAACGGCAACTCTAAATGCTTAAGGAAGGAAAGGAGTGAGGGAGGAGGGAAGGGACCACTCCTCAGACCCCTTCTAGCTCTATAGAGCTGTGATAAAAAAAAAAAAAAAAGTTCATCTTCCTCTGTCTTACCAAGCTCAATGCCCAAGTGCATGAATGTTATACTTTTCCATAAAAGGGCTTCTCTGTGAACTTCTACATGTTGAGGCCACTTTTGTTTTTACTGGCAAACTTGTTCCAGGGGAATGAAAGTTCACCACGGTGCAGATGTATATTTAAGTACAGCGGGAGGCATAGGCAGGGAAGCCATGGAAAGGGAATATTTTAAAAGGGGGAGGCAAACGTTCTGGCTGGGGAGGTCACAGAGAAATCTCAGAAAGAATGTGTCAGGTACCTTCCAGCCACAGCCCAAGAATGGTTGTGGCCTTGGAGCCAGTCTTACTTCTTCCCATTTTTAAAAACTGAGCTGCCAGCTCCCTTCCTAGACTACAACAGTTCTCCTAAAAGGCACGGTTTAATTCTTTCATTTATGACCTGGCCTGACTTAGTGGTTTTTCTTGTCACTTTCTAGCTGGGTGGCCTTGGACAAGTTTCTTAACCTCTCTTTTCCACAGTATCCTTATCTATATAATGAGTTGATATTAATACACACTCATAGCATTGTAAGGATTAAACGAGTTAATGCATACAAAGCTCACAAAAAGTTGCCTGGCACATAATAAGCTCTCAGAGCCCTAATGGCACAATGGTTAGTGCTCAGCTGCTAACCAAAAGGTTGGCATTTCAAACCCACCCAGCCACTCCAAGGGAGAAAGACTTGGTGATCTGCTCCCATAAAGATTGTTGTTGTTGTTAGGTGCCATTGGGTCAGTTTCTACTCATAGCGACCCTATGTACAACAAAGTGAAACACTGCCCGGTCCTGCACTATCCTCACAATCTTTGTTATGCTTGAGCCCATTGTTGCAGCCATTGTGTCAATCCATCTCGTTGAGGGTCTTCCTCTTTTTCACTGACCCTCCACTTTACCAAGCATGATGTCTTTCTCCAGGGACTGGTCCCTCCTGATAACATGTCCAAAGTATATGAGACGAAGTCTTGCCATCCTTGCTTCTAAGGAGCATTCTGGCTGTACTTTTCCAAATTAGATTTGTTCATTCTTCTGGCAGTCCATGGTATAATCAGTATTCTTCACCAACACCATAATTCAAGTTCTTCGTTGGTCTTCCTTATTCATTGTCCCCCATAAAGATTACAGCCTAGAAAACCCTATGGAGCAGTTCTACTCTGTCACATGGGGTCGTTATGAGTTGGAATCAACCCGATGGCACCTCACAACAACAACATCATCATCATTGACTCCCATGAGTGGCTTACCGGAACTTGACAGCTTACCAGAAGTTGACATCTTCCCAGCCAGTTTTGGGAAGTTGATGATTAATTATCTCATTTTTGCAGTGAACAGGAGGAAAAGGTCCACTCTTCTGAGGTTTTTGAATCCCAGTGAAGTTGTCTACAGACAGAAATCCTTTTAAGCACAGACCCAAATCTGTATTTCTGGAAAGAGGGCATTGGGAAGGTCTTCATGGGATCTGTTGTGTAGAACACCAACAATGGACACCATTTACCAGCATATATCTTCCCATTGGGGCTCTGTTTTTGGTTTTACACAACCCCAGGGGGCACCCTTCACATCAGAGTCATCATAGATTTGTATAGTCCCCAGGATCCTTTCCCAGCATATGGCCCTAAGTGTCTTGAGAAAGCGAGAGGCCTTCTTTTAACAGGGCTGCTTTCCATATGCTTTGTCCACACTTCCAAGAGGCCATGGATACTCCATGGACACTTCTTACATTTATTCATTTGCCCAACAAATGTTTGAGCAAACACCTACTGTGTGCCAGGCATTGTTCCAGGCACTTGAGATACATCCGTGAAAGAGAAATAGCAGAAGAGAGAGCAATAAAAATTATGATACTAATAGTAAAAAAAAAAAAAAGTAGGTGACTTTTTTTAGTGCTTCTAAGTGTCAGGTACAGTTTCCAACATATTACATGTATTAATCCATTTTATTCTCACCATAACTTTGTAAAAAAAAAATTTTTTTTAATTTAACCCCCATTTTACAAATGGAGAGGTTGAGGTCCAGAGGGGTTAAGTAACTTGCCCAGGGTCTTGTAGCCAGTAAGTAGCACTGAAACTCTGTCTGGCTCCAGGGTCTATGCTCGTTTTTTTTTTCTTTAGCTTTTTATTTCAAATGAATTTTAGACTTACAGAAAAGTTGCAAAGATAGTATAGTTTCCATATACCCTTCACCCAGCTTCCGCTAATGTAGCATCTCACATAACCACAGCGCACTGATCAAACCAGAAACTAACAGTGGTACAACGTTTTTGGGCGCGGTGGTGATTCAGTGGCAGGATTCTTGCCTTCTGTGGAGGAGGCCCGGGTTTGATTCCTGGCCAGTGCACCTTATACTTAGCCACCACTCATCTATCGGTGGCAGCTTGCGTGTTCCTATGATGCTGAACAGATTTCAGCGAAGCTTCCAGACTAGAAGGAAAGGCCTGGCAATCTACTTCTGAAAATCAGTCAGTGAAAACCCTATGAATCACAATGGTCTGATTCACAACTGATGGGGATGGTGCAAGATGGGGCAGCATTTCTTTCCGTTGTGCATGGGGTTGCCATGAATCAGGGGCCAGCTCAACAGTGACTAACAACAACAATAGAGCTTTTAACTGAACTACAGACCTTATAGGAAACCCTGTACTGTAGTGGTTAAGCGCTACGGCTGCTAACCAAAAGGCTGGCAGTTCAAGTTCACCAGGTGCTCCTTGGAAACTCTGTGGGGCAGTTCTACTCTTCCTGTAGGGTCACTATGAGTCAGGATCAATTTACCAGCAATGGGTTTTGTTTTTGTTTTTTTATAGACCTTGTTTGGGTTTCATCAGTTTGCCCACTAATGTCCTTCTGTTCCAGGATCTGACCCAGGACCCCACATTGCATTTGGTTGTTGTGCCCCCTAGCCTTCCCTAACCCATGATAGATCCCCATCTTTCTTTGTCTTTCATGAATACTGGTCAGGTATTTTGTAGCTGTCCCTCAATTTGGGTGTGTGATGTTTTCTTATGATTAAATTTAGGCTGTGCATTTCTGCCAAGAAGGCCACACAAATGCATCTCTTTTTTTTTTTTTTCTTATTGGCCGTTGAGTCCATTCCAACTCATGGCAACCATATATGTGTCAGAGTAGAACTGTGCTCCATGGGGTTTTCATGGCTATGACCTTTCTGAAGTAGATTGCCAGGCCTTTCTTCCAAGGCACCTCTGGGCGGGTAAGAAACCACCAGCCTTTCAGTTAGTAGCCCGCACTTAACTGTTTGTACCACCCAGGGACTCCAAGAGACCTTACCAGGGACTATCTGGTATCGATACGTCTTATTACCGGTGAGGCTAACCTTGATCATCTGAGTCCATGCCCCTTGATTGAAATGTTTGCTTTGTGTAGAGAGAGAGGGAAATATAAAATAAGTTCAAAACATTCCACAGCACTCATCTGTTGTTTGGGCTGATCTGGTACATAGGACATGCTCCGTACGTGTGGATACCCTTCAGAGTTTGAAGACAGGCTTAAAAACACAAACTAGTAATGACGAGAAGCATCACCTAAATTCTGGGACTTTGGAAATATCTTAAGCTATGAAGATGGAAGAGATGACCAGGGAAGGGGAAATAGATCCAGCAGAGATGAAAGCCAAGGTTCACAGCTGTTCTGACCATCAAACCTTTAAATGCAATGTGAAGTTTGGGGTAAGGAGTGAATTACGGCTGGGGGAACCAAGGACAAGAAGGCTTTGATCTAAAAGTAGGAGGTATCTTAAGGGAAGCTATGGCTTTTGCATCCTCCCTGTGTGCATTAGATGTGCCCACTTGGAATTTATAAGTCTGTGGAAGGAACCTTATTCCTAATGGTAAACACTTGAGACAGGCGGCTTTGTAAGCAGAGGAGTGGAGTTGACATTCGGAGAGGGCAAGCCTTGCGCTCCAGCAAGGGTACCTGAGAATGCTGCAGCTTTTACGAGGCGCCTTGCCCAATATGAAGGACAGATATAGGATTTGTGATCCTATGAGGCATTCGAGGATTGCTGTGGGAAGTCATTTTGGTGAGCACTTGACCTCTCTATTTGAAAAAGTCTCAACTTGGAGAAGGTTGTATTTACTGCCAGGAAACTTTAGACCAGAGACTGTAATATGGCTTTTTGGACGGCCATCCTGTCACAAACCAGATGTTGGCCTCGGTTTCCACAGGGTGACGCTGGCCTTCAGCAGACCTTCCCCTCGTTGTTGAGCATTGGCTGCAGAGAGTTATAAAAGTACATTCTGCAGGGCTTCACAGTGCAGTGCGTCCACGGTGCATGTGGCTAGTATCGTGAAACACCATCCAAACAGCCCGGCAGGCAGCCATCTGCTGTCGAGGAATCAGAACTGTGTGGGGCATGTACAACGTCTAGGGGTGCATTAGGAGAAAGGGGAGAAAAGGAATTTTTAGCTAGATGAAATCAAATACCTACTGAAACTACTAATGAAACTTCTAATAGGATAGGAATTACAGCAGGTTGGAAGTGGAAGAAAATTGAGATTAAAAACAACAGGCCTTAATGATTGCACAACATGATGAACATAATGTCATTAAATTGTACATGTAAAAAAGGTTAAAATGGCAAGTGTTTGTATATATTTATATACTTACCACAATTTTAAAAAATGTAAAACAAACAAGGCTGTTGTGTTGAGTGCCATCAAGTCGACTTTTGACTCATAACGACCCCATGGGACAGAGTAGAACTGCCCTATAGGATAACAAATTATGTATAATATTGCAAAGAATGAGAATTCCAGAAGACTTAATTGTGCTCATGTGGAACCTGTACATACACCAAAAGGTGGTCGTTTAAACAGAACAAGGGGATACTGCCTGGTTTGAAACCAGGAAAGGTGTGTATCAGGGCTGTTTCCTTTCACCGTAGTTATTCAATATGTATGTTGAGCAAATAATCTGAGAGGCTTGGCTATATGAAGAAGAATGTGGCATTAAGATTGGAGGAAGACTCATTAACAACCTGCAATATACAGATGACACAACTTTGCTTGCCGAAAGTGAAGAGGATTTGAGGCACTTACTGATGAAGATCAAAGACTATAGCCTTCAGTATGAATTACACCTCAGCATAAAGAAAATAAAAATCCTCACAACTGGACCAATAAGCAACATCATGATAAGCAGATAAAAGATTAAAGTTGTCAAAGATTTCATTTTACTTGGATCCACAATCAACACCCAATGGAAGCAGCAGTCAAGAAATCAAACAGACTTCCACCCAACATGGCGCTATATACGGAAGCACCACGCCATTCCTCCACAGCAAAGACCCAAAAAACTAAGTAAAACAGAGACAAACGTCAATCCTAGAACCCTAAATGTCAAATGAAGAGATAAAGAATTCAGCCAAGCACCGAATGAAATAAGAAACTGACAGAGAACAGAGAGCAAGGAGAGATACTTGCGGAGGTCCCCTATCAGCCAACGCAGCATGGATTCACCATCTTGGACTTCTGTCGGATATCGGTGGACAGGGGGCTTGGGAAAGCAGCTTCACAGAGCTCCCAGCAGAAGACGAAATATCCAGTAATCAGCAATATACGCTTTCCCACCCCCAGCCTCCTGCCCCCTGCTCAACCTCCCCTGCTTCATACCTGGCTGCAGTCGCTCAGCTGGCCAGGAAGTGCAGTGTCCATGTTGCTTGGATTCACCCCACCCACATTGGAGATCAGTGGACAGGGAGTATGGGAAAGCAGCTTCAAGGAGGTCCCAGCAGGAGACAGAGCACCTGGTAGCCAGTGCTATATGCATTCCCACCCTCCCATCCTTCTCCCCTCTGCTTCTCAGGCTCCTCTGCTTCCCACCAGCCACAGTCTCTTGGCTGGGAGACCGGGACTTCAGCCCCTTGCCACTTGGATTCACCCTGCCCACACTGGCTGGCTCCCAGAGTGCTATTTGTAGCTGATGTTGCTTTTTTCTGCTTCTTTTGGTTTCTTCCATGCCTCTCACCACCTCCCCCTCCTTTCTCTTGAACACCTGGCTCTGTGTGCCATCTTTGCTTCTTCTTGAAAGGCTGTGAAGCGCCGCTCAACTGGAGAAATGCTTCCATGGCCCGTGCCACCACGCTTGTGGGATCCCCAGGGCTTTTGTTGTTGTTGTTGCTTTGCTTTATTTTGTTCTGTTTGTTTGTTTTCTTTTTCTTTGCATGGCTTGGGAGCCCCTTCTATCCAGGCTGTACTGTGCAGCTTGGGAGCCACTTCCCCGGTCTGCACAGCTGTGCCAGTGGAATCCCTAGGGGCATTTCTTTTTTTTTCTTTTTCTCTTTTCCTTTTTGTCTTTCTTCATTTCTCAGTTTCTTGTCTCTCTATACTTACCTTCTTTTCCTGTCTCTTGAATACCTGGTGATGTGTGACATCTCTATCCCTTTGAGCTAGGCTGGGAGCCACTCCCCAGGTCTTCGCAGCTGTACCAGTGGGACCCCTGGAGGCTTTGCTTTTCTTTGTTTCTTTCTCTCTTTTTTTCCTAATTTTTATGTTTTTATCTTTTTCCTTCTTTCTTTTTTTTCCCCTTTTTGTTTTTCTTCATTTTTCAGTTTCTCATCTCTCCACTCCAACTGCAAGGTCCCTTAGCACTTTTTTTGTTCGTTTGTTTGTTTTTGGCTCCTGTTTCTCTCTCCTATTTCTCATACCCATCTTAGCTCCACACATCACAACCTCTGCCCTCCTCCCTGCCTACCTGCACCATGCAGTAAATATCACACCCCCAAGCACTACAGGCACAGCCTACCAGAGCCTGCCCTGCGCTGATTCCCGGCCACCCTGTCAGCCCTAGTATGTGCCATAAACAACCCATCCCAGCCCCTCTCATTCTTCTGGACCTGCCCTGCTGCACCATAGCTGGGTGGCTGGCCCTGCCCATTGGATGAGGAGGTGAAAAGTATTATGCCCACAGATGAGCAAACAAAGAACAGCCTGCCTGCTCAGACATAGCCAAATTAAAAAAAAAGTAGGATGAAACAAACAGAACTACAGTCAGTAAACAAAGAAAATAACTACTGAATGTCCTGAAGATAGCAGACAATATCAAAACATTAAAAAAAAAAAAAAAAAGGACAGGATGGTTCCAGTAGGCATCCAAAAGAAAACATCAGATGACTTTCCAGTAGAAGAAAAAGCACTAGAACTACCCGATAGGGGATTCAAATCTCTAATATTCAGAGCTATTCAAGAGTCGAAGCAAAAGGCAGACAAAAATGAGGAAAAAAATAGGCAAATTCATGGAAAAGGCAGACAAAAAAATGGAATAATTCAGGAAAATAATACAGGAACAAAATGCCCAAATAAATTCACAACTAGAAGTCGTATGAAAACAACAACTAGAAATCCAAAAGATAAACAACAAGATTTCAGAAATCGACAGTGTCATAGATGGGCTTAGGAGCAGGTTTGAAATGACAGAAGACAGGATCAGCGAAGTTGAAGACAAACACTTGGATAGAACTCTAAGAAAAATCAGAAAAAAGAACAAAGAAAAATAAAGAAACCCTGAGAATTATGTGGGATAAAATCAAAAGCAAAAATTTGCAAGTGATTAGAGTTCCAGACAGGGAGAAAATGAAAAACACAGAAAAGATCATTGAAGAATTGATGACAGAAAACTTCCCAAATATCATGATGAAAAGCTGACCATCCAAGAAGCTCAATGAACCCCAAGTAGGATAGACCCCAAAAGAAAATCACCAAGGTGTATCATAATCACACTGGCTAAAACCAAAGACGAAGAAAGAATCCTGAGAGCAGCTCAAGAAAAACGAAAAGTCATGTACAAAGGAGAAACAAAAATTAACCCCTGATTATTCAGCAGAAACCATGCAGGCAAGAAGGCAATAGGATGACATATATAAAACCTTGAAAGAAAAACATTGCCAACCAAGAATAATATATCCTGCAAAACTCTCATTCAAATATGATGGTGAAATTAGGACATTTCCAGATAAACAGAAATTTAAGGGAATACGTAAAAACCAAACCAAACTTACAAGAATTATTAAAGGGAGTCCTTCTGTCCGAGAACAAACAACATCAGACCACAGCCTGAATCTAGGATGCAATATTGTACCAGCCAGATACCAACCTAGAAAATTAACTCTCAAGGACTATCCAAAACCAAAAGAATTACAACAGGGAACCAGAGAGGTTAATCTGTAAATGACGATAACATCAGAATGATAAAAGAGGGAGTAAACGGTGTAGGTACAGAACTTCCTAATGAAGAAGAAGGCAAAGCAATACCAAGTAATAATAGACTAGTTCATACCTAGGAAGATAGGGTAAATTTCAAGGTAACCACAAAGAGAGCTAACAAACTTACTCATCTAAATAAAAAAGAAAAACATAAAGTCTCAGTAAAAACAAAACCTACAAAAAGAAAAGAAATGAAAAAAAAATCCACAAACAAAAGGAATTCAGCACAGGAGAGTAAGAGGAACAAAGATAATGTCAGCACCACCAAAAAAAAAAAAAAAAAGTCACTAGAAAATGACAGCAATAAACTCACACCTATCAATAATTACATTTAATGTAAATAGCCTAAATGAACCCATTAAGAGATAGTGACAGAATGGATTAAAAAAAACAGGATCCATCAATATGCTGTCTACAAGAGACACACCTTAAAAACAAAGACGTAAATTTATTAAAAGTCAAAGGATTGAAAAAAATATATGAAGCAAACAGCTGCCCAAAAAGAGCAGAAGTGGCAATACTAATCTCAGATAAAATAGACTTTAAAACCAAGTCCACCATAAAAGACAAAGAAGGACACTATATAACGATTAAAGGGACAATCCATCATGAAGACATAGCCATAATAAACATCTTTGCACCCAATGAGAGGGCTCCAAAATACATAAAACAAATTCTAACAGCACTGAAAAGAGAAATTGACAGTTCCACAATAATAGTAGGAGACTTCAACACACCACTCTCAGTAAAGGACAGAACATCTAGAAGGAAACAGAAGAGCTAAAGGCCACAATCAGTCAACTTGACCTCATAGGCATATATAGAACACTCCACCCGATAGCTGCAAAGTACACATTCTTTTCCAACGCACATGGAACGTTCTCCAGAATAGACCATATCTTAGGCTTCAGAGCAACCCTCAACAAAATCCAAAACACTGAGATAATACAAAGTATCTTCTCTGACCACAACACCATCAAGGTAGAAATTAACAACAGGAAGAGCAAGGAAAAAAATCAATTACATGGAAATTGAATAACATCCTGCTTAAAAATCACTAGGTAATAGAAGAAATCAGAGATGGAATCAAAAAATTCCTAGAACCAAACAAGAATGAAAACACATCATACCAAAACCTTTGGGACACAGCAAAGGCAGTCTTCAGAGGTCAATTTATAGCAAAAGATGCACACATCAAAAAAGAAGAAAGGGACAAAATCAGAACATTAGCTACACAACTCAAACAAATAGAAAGAGAACAGCAAAAAAAGCCCACAACCACCAGAAGAAAGGAAATAATAAAAATCAGAGTAGAAATAAATGAAATAGAGAATAGAAAAACAATAGAAAGAATCAACAAAATCAAAAGCTGGTTCTTTGAAGGGATCAACAAAATCGACAAACCACTGGCAAAACTGACGAAAGAAAAACAGGATAGGACACAGATAGCCCAAATAAGAAATGAAATGGGAGACATTACAATAGACCCAACTGAAATAAAAAGGATCATAACAAAGCATTATGAAAAACTATACTCCAACAAATTTGAAAACCTAGGGGAAATTTCTAGAAACACACTACCTACGCAAACTAACACAAAATGATGTTAAAAATCTGAACAGACCCATAACAAGAGAAGAGATTGAAAAGGTAATTTAAAAAAACTCCCAACAAAAAAAAAGCCCTGGCCCAGATGGCTTCACGGGAGAATTCTACTAAACATTCAGAGAAGAGCTAACACCAGTACTCCTCAAATTATTTCAGAACATAGAAAAGGAAGTGATACTTCTGAATTCATTCTATGAAGCCAACATAACCCTGATACCAAAAACAGGCAAAGACACCACAAAAAAAGAAAATTACAGACCAATATGTCTCATGAAAATAGCTGCAGAAATTCTCAACAAAATTCTAGCCAATAGAATTCAGCATCAAATCAAAAAAATAATATACCACAACCAAGTAGGATTCATACCAGGTATGCAAGGATGGTTCAACATTAGAAAATCAATCAATATAATGCACCACATAAATAAAAGGAAAGAAAAAAAAAATCACTTCTCAATCGACACAGAGAAGGTATTCAACAAAGTCCAACCAACACCCATTCCTGATACAAACTCTCAATAAAATAGGTATAGAAGGGAAATTTCTCAACATAATAAAGGGCATCTATGTAAGTATCGACTCGACAGCACTGGGTGTTTGTTTATGCAAAACCAACAGCCAACTTTATTCTTAATAGAGAGAAACTGAAAACATTCCCCTTGAGAAGAGAAACAAGACCAGGATGCCCTTTGTCACCACTCCTATTTAACATTGTGCTGGAAGTCCCAGCTAGAGCAGTAAGGCAAGAAAAAGAAATAAAGGGCGTCCAAATTGGTAATGAAGAAGTTAAACTGTCGCTATTTGCAGATGATATGATACTATGCATAGAAAACACAAAAGACTCCACAAGACAACTACTGAAACTAATAGATTCAGCAGAGTAGCAGGATATGAGATAAACATACAAAATTCAGTTGGATTCCTATACACCAATAAAGAGAACAGTGAAAAGGAAATCAGGAAAACAATACCATTTATAATAGCCCCTAAAAAAATAAAATACTTAGGAATAAATCTAACGAGGGATGTAAAGGACCTATACAAAGAAAACTAAAAAACACTACTGCAAGAAACCAAAAGAGAGCTACATAAATGGAAAAACATACCATGCTTATAGATTGGTAGACTCAACATTGTGAAAATGACAATTCTATCCAAAGCGATTTACAACTACAATGCAATCCCAATCCAGATACCAACAACATTCTTTAAAGAGATGGAAAAACTAATCCTTAACTTTATATGAAAAGGGAAGAGGCCTTGCATAAGTAAAAAAAAAATAAAGTAGGAGGATTTGCACTACCTGACCTCAGAGCCTCCTCTACAGCTACGATAGTCAAAACAGGCTGATACTGGTACAACGACAGATACATAGACCAATGGAACAGAACTGAGAACCCAGATGTAAATCCATCCACCTGTGGTCACCTGATCTTCGACAGGGGCCCAAAGTCCATCAAGTAGAGAAAAGACAGTCTTTTTAACAAATGGTGCTGGCAAAACTGGATGTCCATCTGCAAAAAAAATGAAACAGGACCCATACCTCACACCATACACAAAAACTAATTCAAAATCCATCAAAGACCTAAATATAAAGCCCAAAACTATAAAGTTCATAGGAGAAAATACACAGCATTAATAGGATTCGAACCATAACCAGCAACACACAAACTCCAGAATATAAGCTAGGTAACCGAGATCTCCTGAAAATTAAACACTTAATGCTCATCAAAAGTCTTCAAAAGAGTACGAAGAGAGCCTACAGACTGGGGAAAAAATTTTGGCTCTTACAAATCAGGCAAAGGTCTAATCTCGAAAATCTACAAGAAAATCCAACACCTCTACAACAAAAAGGCAAATACTCCAGTTAAAAATGGGCAAAAGAAATGAACAGGTACGTCTCCAAAGAGGACATTCAAGTGGCCAACAGACACATGAGGAAATGCTCCAAACCACTAGCCATTAGAGAAATGCAAATTAAAACCACAATGAGATACCATCTTGCCCTGGCATTACCCGCACGAATAATAAAAAAAAAAAAAAAACAGGAAATAACAAATGTTGGAGAGGCTTTGGGGAGATCTGAACTCTTAGCATTGCTGGTGGGAATGCAAAATGATACAACCATTTTGGGAAATGATATGACACTTCCTTAGAAAGCTATAAATAGAAATACCATATGATCCAGCAATCCCACTCCTAGGAATATATCCTAGAGAAATAAGCTGTCACACGAATAGACATATGCATACCCATGTTTATTGCAGCATGGTTCACAATAGCAAAAAGATGGAAACAACCTAGATGCCCATCAACAGATGAATGGATAGACAAACTATGGTACATACACACAATGGAATATTACACAACAATAAAGAACAATGATGAATCTGAGAAGCATCTCATAACATGGATGAATCTGGAGGGCATTATGCTGAGCGAAATAAGTCAATCACAAAGGGACAAATACTATTTGAGAACACTACTGTAAAAACTCATGAAAAGGTTTACACACAAAAAGAAACAATCTTTGATGGTTACAAGGAAGGGGAAGGGTGAGTATGGAAAAACACTAAATAGACAATAGATAAGTGGTAACTTTGGTGAAGGGTAAGACAGTACACAATACAGGGGAAGCCAGCACAACTTGTACAAGGCAAAGTCATGGAAGCTCCATAGACAAATGCAAACTCCCTGAGGGACCAAACTGCTGGGCTGAGGGCTGTGGGGACCACGGTCTCAGGGAACATCTAGCTCAACTGGCAACAGTTATAAAGAAAATGTTCTACATTCTACTTTGGTGAGTAGCGTCTAGGGTTTTAAAAAGCTTGTGGGCAGCCATCTCCACTGGTCTCACCCCTTTGGGAGCAAGAGAGAATGAAGGAAACTAAAGATACAAGGGAAAGATTAGTCCTAAGGACTAATGGACCCCATCTACCATGGCGTCCACCCGCCTGAGTCCAGTACAACTAGATGGTGCCTGGATACTGCCACTGACTGCTCTGACGGGGATCGCAATAGAGAGTCCTGGACGGAGCTGGAGAAAAACGTAGAACAAAATTCTAACTCACGAAAAAAAGGCCAGACTTACTGCCCTGACAGAGACTAGAGAAACTGAGAGTATGGTCCCCGGACACCCTTTTAGCTCAGTAATGACGTCACCCCTGAGGTTCACCCTTCAGCAAAGATTAGACAGGCCCATGAAACAAAACGAGACTAAAGGGGCACACCAGCCTAAGGGCAAGGACTGGAAGGCAGGAGGGGACAGGAAATCTGGTAATAGGGAACCCAAGGTCGAGAAGGGAGAGTGTTGACATGTGCTGGGGTTGCTAACCAATGTCATATAACAATATGTGTACTATTTAATGAGAAACTAGTTTGCTCTGTAAACCTTCATCTAAAGTACAATAACAACAACAAAAAAATCAAACAATGTATTAGATTAGGCAAATCTGCTGCAAAAGACCTTTTTAAAGTGTTAAAAAGCAAAGAGATCACCTTGAGGACTAAGGTGGGCTTGACTCCGGCCACAAGGAGATGGACTGACCCAGTAGCTGCAACAATGGGCTCAAACTTAGCAACAATTGTGAGGATGGCGCAGGACCAGGCAGTGGTACATTCTGTTGTACAGAGGGTTGCTGTGAGTCGGAACAAGATTTTCCAGGTTGTAAACTTTAAGGGAGCAGACCACCAAATCTTTCTCCCATGGAGCCCTGGGTGACTTCAAACCACCAACCTTTCGGTTTGCAGCCCAGCACTTAACCATTGCGCCACCAGGGCTCCAAACAATAAAAAAAAATTTTTTTTTTTTTATAGAGCCTTATTATTCAGTGATAAAAAGAATTGGGTTGTCAAGTTATAAAAAGACATGGAGGAACCTTAATCATATGTTGCTCAGTCCAAGGGTCCTGTCTGAAAAAGCTACATAGTGTTTGATTCCAACTGTATGACATTCTGGAATAGGCAAAACAGTGAAGACAGTGAAAAGACCAGTAGTTGCCAGAGGTTCAGGGAGAGGGTAGGGGGCATGAATAGGTAGAGCACAGGGCATTTTAAGGGCAGTGAAACTATTCTGTATGATACTGTAATGGCGGACACATGACATCATTAAGCATTTGTCAAAACTCATGCAACTGAACAACACAAAGAGTAAACCTTCAAGTAAGGACTTTAGTAAGTAATAATGTATCCATATTGGCTTATCAGTTGTAACAAATGTTTTGCACCAGTGAAAAATGTTAATAATAGGAGAAACAGAGGGGATACACGGGAATTCTCTGTAGTTTCTGCACAATGTTTTTGTAAACTTAAAATCACTCTTTAAAAAAAAAAGTCAATTAAATAAAATTTAAAATATAGACCCCAGAGTCAGACAGCCCTGGGTTCAAATCCCAGCTCTGCCACTTACTATCTGTGATCACAGGCAAGTTATTTAACCTCTCTGCACTTCTGTTTTCTCCTCTCCTACAAGTCTTTATGCAAATATGGAATCTTCCCTGACTCCCTTTTTTTAAAACGGCACCCCACATTCCTTATCTCTCTTTCTTGCTTTAGGTTTACCCACATCACTTATTACCACCTGACATACTATTCTGCATAATCATTCTCAGTCCCTCCCTACCAGCCATGTCAGTTTGGATGAATGAGTGAATGGCCCTGAAGATATAGATCATGTCTTATTCATCTATTTTCCCCCAAATTCATATAGTGTCAATATAGTATTGGGGATGAATAAACATTTGTTGAATTAGTGAATCCATCAGTTCTTCTTAAGGAAAGACACCATCTAATAACTGAGTGTCCACTGCGCACAGGTGTCTCTGTGCATGCCTGTGTAGGTGCCTGAGATAAATCAGTGATCCAAAGAAAAATCCCTGCCCTACTGCATCTTCTAAATAGGGTAGACAGAAAATAAGTGCGTTCATCGTTCCTTGCCTAGCAGCCAACACCTGTATACAGTAAAAAAAAAAAAAAAAAGTGCCCCATAAATCTCCTTTGGATGAAGGAATAAATCTAGAATCTCTGAAAATAGCTCACATCTCTGCCATAGCATTGCAGAAAGTTGGAAACATCACCTCATCGGACATCCTCATTTTATAAGAAGAAGGCTGAGGTTCCCAAGATGTTTCACGCTCACGGTCATACAGTGAGTTATGGGCAGAGCTGGTCTTGAACCCAGGACTCTTAGCTTACTATTTCGGGTTCTTTCTGCTACTATCCTACGTCTTCAGGTACAGTGTCTCAGAGGTGGGATGCCGGGACTCAGTCACGGGAGTATCCCGCTAGTTTATAGATATGCCAGGCCCTGTTCCCCATCTCCATCTAGTTGTTACCTATGAACTTTTGATTCAGTTTGGACTATTTTAGGCACACATAAAATAAAACCCAACCCAAACTGTCTCAATGTTTTTTAAAAATGAGAGATTTACTGACTTAAATAGCTTGAAAATTCAGTATGGTGGGCTCCTGGCATAGCTGGATCCTGAAATTAAAAATGTCAAAATATCTGGTATCTATATATTCTGTCCTGTACAGTCACTATGAGTTGGAATCAACTCGATGGCAACAGATTATCTATCTATCATCTATCTTAGTTTCTTAGTGCTGCTATAACAGAAATACCACAAGTGGGTGGCTTTAATGAACAGAAATTTATTTTCTCACAGTTTAGGAGGCTAACCAAAAAATCAAACCTGTTGCTGTTGATTCCAACTCATAGTGACCCTACAGGACAGAGCAGAACAGCCCCATAGCGTTTCCAAGGAATGGCTGGTAGATTCGAACTGCTCACCTTTTGGTTAGCCTCCTGAGCACTTAACCATTGTGCCACCAGGGCTCCTAGAAGTCCAAATTTATGGTGCTGGCTCTAGGGGAAGGGTCTGTCTCTTTGTTGGCTCGAGGGGAAGGTCTTTGTCTCTTTTTAACTTCTGTTCCTTGGTTCCTTGGTGATCTTCACGTGGCATCTGTCTTCCCCTCTGCCTGTGCTTCCTTCTCAAGGGTAATTGACTTAAGACACACTTTACACTGATAATGGTCTCATTAACATAACAAAGAAAGTCCTATTTCCAAATAGGGTTACATCCACAGGTGTAAGGGTTTAGAATTTACAATACATGTTTTGGGGGACACAATTCAATCCATAACACTATCTATCTAATTGCCTTAGATAGATTCCATCCTCATGGTGGCCAAATGGCTCCAGCCTCTTATCTGGTACAATATCTTCAGATCCCCCCTCACTGGATCTGCATGGGTCAAGTGCACACCCCCAAAGCAATCAGTGTGGTCAGGGGAATGTGATGCACTAATTGACCCAGTCACATGCTCCATTCCTGTCAGATGTCCACCACAGCAGTGTAAGGCATCTCTAACTCCAGTGCCTTTTTCTGAGCATTATATCAGCAGTGAAAGTTTCTGTACAACATGTATAACTTGTCTTAGAAACTTGTCTTTGTGGGTTACCATTCCTAAGAGTCCCACCAGAGGAGATCCTTGGCAGTAAGAACAGTGCATTTGGTTTTGGGGTCCACTATGATCCCCTGATCTGTTTCCACCACACTGGGTGAAGTCAGACAGTTAGTTAGTCCTTCCCTACGTTGTATCAGATCATGTCACTCCCCTGCTTAAAAGCTTCACCCAGAACTTCCCACGCAATTAGAAATAAATTCAAATGCCTGACTGTGACTCCTCAGGGTCTGCATGATTCAGCCCCTGCAAACGTCTCCGTCCTCATCTCGCATGCTGGTCCCCTTATCCTCTGTTTCACTCACGCTGGGCTCCTTTCAGTTCCTCCCACATCAGGGCCTTTGCACCTTGCTGTTCCCCTCACGTGGAATGCTCTTCCTCCCCGATCTTCATGTGGCTGGCTCCTTCCTATCCATGAAGCTTCTACTCCAATGCCACCTCCTCCAAGAGGCCTTCCAACTTTATTAATTCTCTGACAAACTGAAATTAATGCATTTAAATGTTCAGTCTAGGGCATGCTTGGAGTAACCTCACTATTCTTCAAGTTGCCTTTTTTTCATCTAGGACTACATGCTGGGCATCTTTGTATATCAGTGCATACGGATCAACATGTAGCGGCTTTCTCCTTTGCAGCATTATTGCCCTTCTTGGCCCCCTTTCCCCTCATCTCTGCCACGGCAGCGATGCCGACCCGTGTGGCAGAGACACAGCGACAGGGCAGCCATCCGAAATGGCATTCTCAGGAATGCAGATTGTTTTATTACCAGTTAAATATGCTTTATGCTACCTGTGAATGAGGCCATTGTGACATTTAGCAACTGATTTGATTAAACACAGATGTGGGCTGGACTCCATGTGAAGCAAAGATGCAAGAGAAGGAGCTCTGGGTATGTGTTTAGAGCTTTTAAGGCAAAATGAGCTAGATAACTCAGCGTCAGTGAAACAGATACGGATGCCTCCTCCTGGTGCAAGGACCATGTGTCCCTATTGGTCTCCGTGCTGAGAACTCAGTCTGGGTACCCCAAAATCCTTTGTTTTCATTCTGGCTCTGCTGTTTGGCCCTATTCAAGTTTTGTTTTGTTTTTTATTTAAAAAAAAAAAAATCTTTTTTTTCTTTAGATATTTTTATTCCTGTGAATTAAAAAGAAATGGCAGATCAGTGAAATACTAGCATTGTTGACATCCCCAGTGGTGCTAATTAACACACCAAGAATAGGACCCAGCTACCATTTATTGAGCACTTACTCTGTGCTGGACTCTGAGCTAAGCCCTTTATGCGCCTTATGTCACAAAATCCTCATAACGAACCAGTAAATAAACTACTCTTAGCTCCATTTTACAGATTACGGATTAAACAGATTTTACAGGGAAGCCAAGGCTTAGAGAGTCCAACCACTTGTCCATCATCACCATGGCAAATTATCAATTATGTGTGGATTCTCTATTGTCTTCCACCCCCTTCCAGGACCCATCTCTTTTGTTAAAATAGAAAGTTTGGCCAGCAAATATTTATTGAATGAATGGGGGCATAAATGAGTGAATGCCTGAATGAATGAAAGAGGCAGGGCCAGGGCACACCAGGCCTAGCCGAGTCTTTGCTCTCATGACATTGTGTTCTGGACAAAGAAGTGAAGCAGAGAAATAGACTTATGAAGGTCTTTGATTTGTCCCTTTCTGGAACATTGGCCTTGGTTAAGGTATTTGAGTGGGCAGTTTCCTGATAGGCTCACCCCTCCCCACCCCTTACCTCCATGTGGTTTTTCCATTGTATACATGACCTGCTGATTGCTTTATATCAGCTCTTGTCTCACCTCTCCGTTACACTTCTAGATCTTTCTCACCTGCAGTCCCTGGAATGCTTTCAGGAATTTTATTTTACCACTGGCCTCAGTAAGACTAATTAAGTTTAATATCCCCCAAAGTCTTCTTAAATTCAAATAGTTTAGCTTAATTAGTAAAGAATGTCTGCGTTGAGCGCTGTGCTCTTTTAAGATCTATCTATATGGGATCAAATTGACCACAGCAACTCAAAAGATTAGATAGAAAACTTAGGGGGTAGTGAGAGTTTAAGTTAATAGGGGAGGAACAACGCAGAAAAGAAGGGTGAGAATGGCTGTACAACTCAAAGAATGTAATCAAAGTCACTGAATTGTACACGTAGAAACTGTTGAATTGGTGTATGTTTTGCTGTATACGTTCTCAACAACAACAAAGTAAGTTAAAAAAAAAAAAAAAAGAATTAAGTTTAATGAATACATGTTTTTGAGAGGCACAAGGGACCCAGTATAGTAGTTCCCTCTGCTGTGAGGAAGAAATTGTCAGATGGATTCCAACACCAGGTCAGATTGATTACTGGGTGCTTGTTTGTTGGGATTATCTACGAGGCTTTCTTTGTACTGCCTGGGAGGGCATGTCTACTCTGTGGGTGACAGCAAAATCAGGTTGGCCTGAAAGAACCAAGGCAGCAGTGACCTTTGCTGTTCCCTGGTGACCCCATGAGCTGTTTGGAAGAAAGGACCACACGCTGGCTAAGAGCCTGGGCTTCAGAGCCAGGTTGACCTGGGCTTGAACCCTGCCTTGACTACTTCCTAGTGGCACCTACTTTCTAGGGTTGTGGTGAGGATTAAACAACATAATGCCTGGAAAATGATTAGCCTGGGGGCAGATAATAAGTGCTCCATATGTGAAGGCTATTATTATTTTATTATTTGTCTAACTGCTAATGCCAGTAACTGAAAGGCTTCCAAGGGCTTGGAT
Organism: Loxodonta africana; assembly: GCF_030014295.1. NCBI lineage: Eukaryota > Metazoa > Chordata > Mammalia > Proboscidea > Elephantidae > Loxodonta > Loxodonta africana. The sequence goes on from NC_087365.1 coordinate 46,357,741, forward strand.
TTTGTGAAAGCTGGGCTTGGCCCAGGAGTGGGAGGAGAGCTTTCCTTGGTGACTGTCCCCTTCTCCTTTTCAAGAGGAGGAAATCCAGAGGCCAGCAAGTCCAAGAAGGGATGTTATAGTCACCAGTAATCAGAGGAATGTGAATTCAGCACAACAAATGAGATATCATATTCGTCCTATTAAGATGGCAAAAATCAGCAAGTGGAATTATGTTAACTGTTAGTGGGGAGGAGTCCCCGGGCAGCGCAAACATTTAAGTGCTCAACTACTAACAAAAAGGTTGGAGGTTCACACACACCCAGAGGCACCTCAGAAGAAAGGCCTGGCGATCTGCTTCCAAAAGGTCACAGCCTTGAAAATCCTATGGAGTGCAGTCTTACTCTGCACACATGGAGTCACCATGAGTTAGAATTGACTTGATGGGCAACTGGCTTGTTTGGTTTGGTTTGGTGAGTAGGGATGCAAGGATACAGGAACTGTTGGTACTGGGGTGGGAATGTACACTGGGCGGCCACTCTGACAGCCCTCACCTAGTCCTTAAGGAAATTGGGCCTCCACAACCCCTGTGACCAGCAGTCCCACTCCTGGGGATATATTCCAAGGCAACTCGCACACAGGTTCACAGGAGGTGTGCTCAAGGATGTTCATGGCAGCCTTGTTTGTGGTGGGCAGAGATAGAGGCAACCCAGATGCCCTCCCTGGAGGAGCAAGCAAAAGAGACATGGAGACTGCACATGGTGGAAGACTGGGCAGCTGCTGCTGTTGTTGTTGTTAGGTGCTGTTGAGTCAATTTTGACCCATAGCAACCCCATGTGACAGAGTTGAACTGCCCCGTAGGGTTTTCTAGGCTGTAATCTTTATGGAAGCAGATTGCCAGGTCTTTCTCCTGCAGAGCCTCTAGGTGGATTCAAACTGCCATCCTTTCGGTTAGCAGATGAGCGCTTAACCTTTCGCGCCACTAGAGCTCCTCAGCGGCAGCTGCTAGAGTTCTGTGAGAGACAGCAACATGGATGGATCTTAAGAACATACTGCTGGGTGAAGAAATGAGAAACAGTATGAAACGTAAAAAGAACAGGAGTGGATTACCCAATAAGCAAGGTAAGTACAGGCTTAACTGTAATTAGGAAGTAAGCACAAATAAGCCCCTGCTTACCTTGCTCACTGGGTAATTTGTCCCCATGAGGGGTTGTAATTTTGAAAAAAGGGTTCGATTCTTTAGGAAGGTGCCATGGGGTTGGGAGAGAAACAGATGCCAGCCATACCTAGAAGCAGAATCTTTGATGTGGTGAAAAAATGTGAAATTGTTCACTTCAGATGATCTGGTAAGCAAGATAAGCACCATGCTTACCTTGCCTATTGGATAATCCACCCCTGAAAAGGAACGAAGTGTCGCAGACGAGATGTACCCATAGGAACACGATGAATCTTAAGAACCTAATGCTCGGTTAAAAGAAAAAAAAAAAAAAAAACCTAAGATGCCATGTGAAATGTAACACAGAATTTACAGAAATTACTACCTGCCCACAAAGCAGTAATGCCCATTGTGTAAAAACACATACACACTAGAATTATGGCCTGTGGAGTGATGGGGAATGAGAGTGGGGAACAGAAGAAACGAATAAATAAAAGAGAGAATCTTAAGTGGATTAATGAGGAAAACGCGCCATGAACTAAATTAACTCAGTGTTAGCACCTGAGGTCCCAGGTAACAAAAAGGGAAATGGCTAGCTTCAGCAGCTGTCCACACACGTTTCCTGACCTTGGGGAAAGCAGAGCGCCAGGGTCATAAACAATTCCTCCCTCCCTTGTGTAGAAGGTATAAATCTCAATTTGTACGCTCTAGCGCATAAAAAATATAACTGACTTTATTTTCGGCATTTCAATGTAATTTCTATTTTAAGCCACCATTCCTCTTTGCTAGTGGGAAAGTTTCATCTTAGTCTTTTGGGAACTTTCCTCAAACTCTCCAGAATTTTGGCCACATCAAGATCTTATCTAATGCCGACTTGTTGGTGAGTTGGGGGAATCATTCAGTCCTCCATTCTTGGGAAACACACACTGCTCCTGAAATGTCCACTGTCTTCATCCTCAAGGTCCCTTCAGGCCTGTGACTCTTCATTGTGTGTGTCTTTGCCTCATCTGGGGGACAAGAAGTTTTCCTTGTTCTGTCTTTCTAGACAGAGATCACAAACTGTAAGCCCATAGGCCACATCCACTTAAAACAAACATGCTTTTGGTTTTTTGCCCAGTGAATTTGCTTTTGTTGCCTACATTTCAAAAAGTTCAGAAAGTTCATATACAATTACAGATTTCTGATTTCTCTTGAAAAACCAGTAGCTGTAGTAGCTACATTAGACTCACATTCCTACGTAGCAGCAGTTGGCTGGGACACAGTACCACTGTATCAATTAGGAATGCTTTGGGCTGCAAATAATGAAAAATCCCAACTCTCATTGGCTTAAACCATAATGAAATGTATATTTAATAAAAAGTCTGGAGGTAGACCTTCAAGGTTGGTTTGGGAGTTCAGACATACCATAAAGGACCCAGGTTCTTTTAATCCTCTCCTCCCCCAACCTCAGCATATGGACTTTTGGCTTTTATGCTTATTGCCTCACGTCCCAAGACAGTTACTATCACTCCAGGTGTTCCACCTTCACATGACCCAGGGCAGGAAGTTGAGAGGTAGCCAGGGGAACAAAAAAAACTTTGTTTTCCAGAAGCCTCTTGGCCAGAACTGGATTGCATGGCCATCCCCAGGCTTCAAGAAAGTCTGGGAAAGCAAGAATCTTTCTTTGTCAGCCTTTACAGAGAGAAGCTAGCAAGGGAGAAAAGAATTGGGACTTCCTGCTGGGGAGCCAGACAGTGTCTGCCACAAACTGCTGCCTCTTAGATAGAGCTTATGGATTCCAGTTTGCCACAGTCCCTGCCACCCCATAGTGTTCGCCACTACTGAAGCTCTATGTCAGTTACCATTTATCATTGTGCCTGCACCCAGCTACTTCCATCACTTATATTACCCGATGGGCCTGTAAGTGCTTGAGTGTGTGCTGCCTAGCTGGACAATGAAAAAGGAAGACTGAGGAAGAGTTAATGCATTCAAGTTATGGTGTTGGCAAAGAATATTGAATACACCGTATTGAATATTCCAAGAATGAACAAATCTGTCTTGGAGGAAGTATAGCTAGAATGCTTCTTAGAAGCAAGGATGGCAAGATTTACATTGGACATGTCATCAGGAGAGACCAATTGGTGGAGAAAGACATCATACTTGGTAGAGGGTCAGAAAAAAGAGGGAGACCGCCAATGAGCTGGATTGACACAGTGGCTGCAGCAATGGGCTCAAACATAGCAACAATTGTGAGGATGGCGCAGGACTGGGCAGTGTTCATTTCTGTTATACGTAGGGTCCCTATCAGCCTGAGTTGACTCGGCCACACCTAACATCAACAAGCTTGGGATTATCATGCATAGCCATTTCTGATTTGGAGGTCTTGCTGCTTTCCCAGCAACTGTATGTGGGTCCAGAGACTAGAATCTTCAGCCCCAGGACTCCCTACTTGTTCTCATTCTCCTCTCCGCACTCCCCTGCCTTCTCTTTCCCCTTTCTCTAATCCAGAAGATCACTCTCCCCCCTTTGGGAAAATCCTCTTCATTCATATTCTTACTAAGCCTTTTTGCCTACATCAGTCTAATTCATTGTATGATCCACCGATCAGGGTCAGTCCGCAGACTTACTGGTCTGCAACAGCTTAAATATGGAAACTAAGAGCAAGAGTGAGAAACTCTTAGAACAATTAGATACAGTCTCTGCATCCCAGCACATGAACATAGACTCATCTCATTGCACAGGGCGTGGACCAGTCCGGGAGTTGTTGAAATCACATGGTGAGTTGCCTGTGGCATGAGCTGCCTGCCAGTCACGTGCGGTGGAACCACATCTTGGTCCTCTAAGGATTAGACATTTGAAACTGAGCTCCTTTACCACAGATAGTTTGAGAAGCATTGTCCTATACCTTGCATCCTACCAGACTCTATGACCTAAACTTTGGAACAGAAGAGCCAGGATAAGTTATTTCTGCTATTTCTTCTGGCACATTCCATCTCAGGGTCCGTGACCCAGGAGGTGACAGTCTGGGAGGACGTGTCCTAAGGCAGTATCTCAGGACATGGCCCTGACACGCTTGCCTTCCTGTCCTAATCCCTAGCTCACCTGCAGCCTCTCGCTTGTGATGACTAAGTGAGGAGTCCTGGTGAAGGAAGAATGAAATCCAGTCATCTGCCTCGGACCGAGGACCATCATAGGAGCATTTTCTCAGCAGCGAAGCTGAAGAGAAGTATCCCGAAAGCTCGCAATTCCTCTGCACTGTCTTCATTATTTCTCCATTATCATATCCATATATGATTTTTTAGGTGTCAATTCCACCGTGTAAAATCTGACCTGGAATTTAACAGGCCGTCCTGAAGTGCCCTCTTTGCACAGCTGGGGCAGAGTTCGTAGGGAGTTCACCCCCATGTCACAGGCGGGTGCCACGGCTCTTTATGGAATTATCTCCCATCTTTGGGAAGACAGGAAGGTACGGTATCGTCTGCTCAGATCAATGCAGTAAGCATGTTCACTTCCCAAATTACATGCAGTGTGACCCCACGGGGGACCCCCGCCCTGCTCCTGACGGCTGTAATAAAAGATAATGGATCTTTCCACACTGACAACCTTGGAAGGATCCAGAACCTCCCCTTATTGTAAATCAGTCCCATGTACAAGGACTGTTTTGTGATCTCAGAAAGTGGTTCATGGTGCCTGGAAGGCTGGGCCCCAGTTGTCTTCCCTCTGTTCGCAAAAGCCTTCTCCAGGGAATCTCAGCAGCCTGGTTAGTATTAAGCCAATAGGTTGCCAAAGGGAAAGAAGAAGATGGAAAAAGAACACGAGGTTGGTGCTGAAGGGACTTCCAAAAAACCAGTGGCCTCTGACTCATGGTGACCAACTGTGCTCCGTAAGGTTTTCAAGGAGCGAGCTGATCTTTTGGAATTAGTTCACCAGGCCTTTCTTCCAAGGCACCTCTGGGTAGACTTAAACCTCCAACCTTTCGGTTAGCAGCCGAACACACTAACTATTTGCATTACTCAGGAATTCCGCTGAAGGGGTAAGGACGGGATTAAACTCCAGGCTAGACTGAAAGGGTCCTTGAGACTCAGATATAATCTCTTCTATCAGGGCTCAAAGCATAGAACATCCAGGAGCGTGGCAGAGTCTGGATCTTTCTGGGCTTTTCTACATCCTTCCTTTGCTGCTGCTGAGGCCTGGGAGACAGGAAGCAGGAAGCAATACTGGGAGGTAGTGAGAAGCAGCAGTTTTGAATTCCAGCTCAGACACTCCTGGACGAGTCACAGAGCCTTGCCGAAACTGAATTTCTGTGGATGGAATACCAGTGTTTACCTTGGAGGGTGGGCGGCGGCATCAAACAATTCACTGTGTGTAACGGTCTCAGCGGTCTCCGTGTCAGATGCGTGGGTAGGGAACGCTCTTTCCTTGGGATGGAAGTCCCGCCTCCAGGTGCTGTAGCACCCAGTGCTTCTCAAACTCACTGTGATGAAGGGCCAGGGGTTTTGTTTTCTTGGTGTAAAATACAATAAAGATGAATGACTAGGACATACATTCTCAGCTGGGTCAGCATAGCCCCCAAAGGGACAAAAATGGTTGGGAGGGGTGGTGCAAAAAAAAAATCTTACCTCTTTTTATGTATGAAACAATTATATGAACCTAAACAGATAAACAATATATCTGTGATATTAAAATTTCATGGAGGGTGAAGCGATTAGGGGGAAAAACTTTTAGAGACAATAATGAAAAAATGAAATTTTTACAAAATCATACACATTACAAGCCTTGATTTTTTATTGTTAGATTTAGCAGACATAAAATTATTCTGTTAAATAGCTCTAGATGTTCCCAGACACCGACTCTTCACTTCCATGTGTATCTCATCGCAGACGGGTAATAAACAGCCTGTGGGCAGACTCCGATCCACAGCCCACATGGCAGCAGTGCTGTGTTTATGCACCACTGTCTGAAATCAGTGTAACTCCTTATGAATCTGTTCACTCAGTTGTTTGTCTTTCCCCTCTGACTGTAAATGACAACCCCTTGCTTACCGCCATATCTAGAGCAGCACCTGTCACACGGTGGTATTTGGTACCTCACTAGCAAATGAATTGTTGAATGAATGAATGTCCGCTTAAAATTTGCTTTTCTGAAAACCAGTCAATTGACAGAGACTCAAAATAGCAATGTCTTCAACACGAAAGAAGCATATTTCTATCTCACCTAAAAGTCCAGGCTCCTTTCTTCCTGTTGCTGGGCCGTGTGATCCAAGATGGTTCCATTCCAGTCCAGCCAGCAAAAAAGGGGCAAGGGAGGACCCGTTCTTGACCTTGGAGGGCACAACCAGGAAGTTGCCCACATTAATTCTACTCCCATTCCTTCATCTAGAACTCACCAGATGGCCACACTTAGTCACAAGGGAGGACGGGAAATGTAGTATTTGTTCTAAGCAGTCATGTGGCCAGCTTAAAAGCAGGAATTCTATTACAATGAGAGAGGAGGGGTGAATGGATATTGGGGGACCCTTAGCAAGACCTGCTACCATCACTTTAAGAGAGAATTTTTCCTTGCCTTATGTTGCCTTCCCTGGACCTCACTGGACATACCAACAGCCAGAAGGGAGACAAAAGTGGGTGTTTGGCATTCCTGCAGTGTACTGTGACACAAGACTTCTGGGTCCACCTGCCCCTTCCTTCTGGGTCTTCTTTGGCACAGGGTGGATTTCTCACCGCAGGGGCTTTGTCACTGCTCTCGGTACATAGCAGTTTGTTCAGATGTTCATTCCTCAGGCGACCCTGGGTTACAAAATGAAAGCAAACCAGAGGCTATTTGGGGGAAAGAATGCCAAGGGACAAGACTGTGGGCTGTGTGTTTACAAACCTGCCCTAAGTCGTCATTCAGAAGGTTGACAGTAAAGAAAAGAGAAAACGCTGCACAGCGGCAAGATGGGTTCCTAAGCTTCAGCAGGTAGGGTTGCCATGGTAACTAGGGCCAAACCATCTGATCTTGAATAGATTGGCCTAGACCTTCTGCCAGATGTGTCTGGGCAGGCCATGGATGGCAGAGGGGGGCCCCAGCATGCCACACTGGTAGACAAATTCTGTGGTTTGTGGGTGGGTCTTCAATGAGCCCTCATGTGATAGAGATTAGGAACAAAGGGCTGGGTGCACCCAAGTTCCTGGTCCCTGCTGTCTTCCCCCATGCCTCACTTTCCTCATGTAGAGTAGGGATAATCATTGCGGCTACCATAGGGTTATTACAAAGATTAAATGGGCGAATGCACACGGAGAGCTCAGAACAGCACCTGACATACCAGTTGCTACTGTTGCCGTAGCCAGCCTCTTCTTTCTCTGGGCTGCTACCCCATTGGTCCTTTTTCTGTTTCTTGAATCTGCCAAGCTAATCTTTGTCTTAGAATCTTTGCTCTCACTTTTGTCCAAGGGAAATATTCTTCCCCTCAGGATGTTCCCATCACTGGCCTCTTCTTGTCATTCAAGCCTCAGCTCAAATGCCACCCCTGACCACCCTATCTAAAATGACACCCATTCATTCATTTATTAATTCACTCACTAAATAGCATTTTCTAGTAGTCGTTGTTAAGTGTCCTCAAGTCGATTTCAACACACAGCGACCCCGTGTGACAGAGTAGAACTGTCCCATAGGGCTTTTTTTTTTTCTTTCTTAATTTTTAAATCACTAAGGCAATTTAATGTTTCTGTTTTTCATGAAGGACATATGTTAATAAAACTTCTGCTCAAGGTTAATTATTGGTGCTGCACATTGCTGTAGTGTGACATTTGGTAGCATTTTCCCCCCTTTTTTAGTCCATTAGCGAGTGATACAGTAGTAAATGCTGTGAATCAAATGAATCTTGTTTGAAATAAATGAACTGCCTCTGAAATTTGGAACAACATCATATACCTCAGTTTTCCTTGTAGTGGGGTCAGACACAAATGTTTATATGTATATGTGTCTGTGTATAAGCTTGTTCTTTTGCAACAATGGGATCATTTTATACGCTCAGAATGTAGAGTACACCAAGGTCTACCAGTTCCCATTCTTATAAATTTCGCTGAGGCACTCTATCATTGCTTACATTGTACTCTGTTTTCTTTTTCCCTTTATTTTTGGATTCCCAGTCTTGCTCTCTGTTTTTGGCTTTTATCTCTCTTTTTTTTTTTTTTAATTGTGCTTTAAGTGAAAGTTTATAATTCAAGTCAGTTTCTCGTACAAAAACATATACACACATTGTTATATGATCCTAGTTGCTCTCCCTACAATGTGACAGCAGTCTTTCTCTCCACCCTGTATTTCCATTGTCTGTTCAACCAGCTTCTGTCCCCCTCTGCCTTCTCATCTCGCCTCCAGATGGGAGCTGCCCACATAGTCTCATGTGTCTACTTGAGCTAAGAAGCACACTCCTCACCAATATCATTTTATGTTTTATAGTCCAGTCTAATCTTTGTCTAAAGGGTTGGCTTTGGGAATGGTTTTAGTTTTGGGCTAACAGAGAGTCCAAGGGCCCCTTCATTCTCAGTCAGACCATTAAGTCTGGTCTTTTTACTAGAATTTGAGGTCTGCATCTGACTTTTCTCCTGCTCCATCAGGGAGTCTCTGTTGTGTTCCCTGTCAGGGCAGTCGTTGGTGGTAGCTGGGCACCATCTAGTTCTTCTGGTCTCGGCTGATGGAGTCTCTGGTTTATGTGGCCCTTTCTGTCTCTGTGGCTCATGTTTTCCTTGTGTCTTTGGTGTTCTTCATTCTCCTCTGCTCCAGGTGGGTTGAGACCAATTGATGCATCTTAAATGGCCACCTGCTAGCTTCTAAGACCCCAGGTGCCACTTACCAAAGTGGCATGCAGATCATTTTCTTAATACTCTTTGTTATGCCAATTGACCTAGATGTCCCAAAGGGCTTTCTTGGCTGTAATCTTTACAGGGAGCAGATCACCAGAGGAGTATTCTCATTTCCATTCCTGTTTTATAGATGGGGAAGCAAAATCTCAGCGAGGTGAAGATATTTTGTTCATTTATTCAAAACATAATTAGGAGGACTAGAATCAGTGTTTTTTTTCTCACCACAACCCTGTGAAGAAGGTGCTGTTATTTATAGTCTTTGTCAAGGAAACTGAGGTTCAGAGATAGTTGGTAACTTGCCAAGGTCACAGGTTCTATCCAAGCCTTCAGACCTCAAAGACCTCGCTTGTCTGATGCGTCCTTCTCCTTCACACCCCTCCCCAACTGCAAGAGACTTAATCTGTATCCCTGTTCTTCCTTCCCACAGGCACAGCCGGAATCTATCAAGGAGCAAATGGACTGACCAACGCGGCTGGATTCGGGAGTGTGCACCAGGTAGCCTTATCTCCCCACCAGGCTTTTTTTTTGGTTCTTTCCTTATATCAGGGCCCCCACAGGATCTGCCTCCTCCCCCACCACCAGAAACCTGGCCTCTTATCCCCTGGGTTTGGAGACTGCAGGGAACAGATGCGCAAAAGGCCGTTGGGAAGGTGTGGTATAGAGGCGGAAACACTGGAATTACTAGATTTTCTAAAGATGTAAGGTCATGGCAATCTTAAATGTTCAGTCTCGACATGATCCCAAGACACCCATAAAAATGCAAATGTGTGTGCTCTTTTGTGAGACTGTGGTTTGTTCACTCCCGGCTTCCCAGCATCTAGTGCCATAGTGCCTTGTGCACACTGGGTGCTCTGTAGATGCTTGGTAAATCAAACTAAGTCAATACTAGAGGGATGAAGAAGGACTAATATTTTGATTCTCTTGGTTTCACTTAAAGAGCAAATGAAGAATTTGCCTACTTTCAGGCACTAGAGATAGAAATGGACAGGTTCGAGAGACATTTGAAGGTACAGCCCACAAGACTTAGATGTGATATGTGGTGGGAAAGAATGACTCTTGGTTTTAGTACTTTATTTTGAGTCAGTATTTTCTTTATATTGGGAACTTAGATCTTCGTTGTATTTGAGAGTATACTTAAGGAGCCCTGGTGGTGCGATGGTTAAGCACCCAACCGCTGACGGAAAGGTTGGCAGTTTGAACCCACCCAGCAGCTCTGCGGGAGAAAGACCTGGCAATCTGCTTCTGTAAAGCTTACAGCCAAGAAAACCCTATATGGCAGTTCTACTCTGTCACATGGGGCCGCTCTGAATTGGAATCGACTCAACGGCACCTAACAACAACTTACTTTACTTGTCCTATAATTTTCTTCTCCCCACACTTCACTGATCTTTGAGAAGAGTTGGCATCACATTATTAGTTATATTTTGTTCTTGTTGCCCCACCTCCTGATGGAGGGTCTCCTGGGGACTCTCTCAAATGCCTGGGAGGCAGCAGTCTCACAGAAGTGCTACAACTCCTTAGCCTTGAGGGGCGGTGGTTGAGCAATGTGATGAACGTCATCCCTGTCACTGAACCGTGCATGTAACAAACGTTGACTGGGCAACGCTCCACAGCCTAGAATTAGGAACAGATCTCTGGTAAACAAAAGATTCTATCTTCACGTTTCCTTCGGAGAGAGTTCTCTTTGAGGAAATATATGATTTGGTGATACTTGTTTTAGAATGCAGTTGACTCTGTTTGAATCTGTTTTTGTTTCCTAATTGTATGGACCTTTTTTTTTTTTTTTTGACAGAGTCTTTATAAAGCTCTTATAAACATCAAACTCTAATAGCTTTGATTACGAGTATAATAGGAATTATGTAATGGTATATAAAATATATTCAAAGTAAAGATAACCATGTAATACAATATAACCTTACTTCCGCTTAATAAAAATGTCTATATCAGATCGGAAAAAATAGAATTAATTTAATAAAAGTGTATGAGAACTCTGCACCTTCTCTGTAAGTCTTAAATTATCTCAGAAGAAAAAGTTAACAAGCTTTCAGGCTAGCGTTAAAACAAAACTGCTCCACGTAGGTAGACTTTAGGAGTATTTAACACGTATAAATACTCAGAATGCCCAAGCTGTTGTTTAGGGAGCTAAAGAATGTGAATGATTTCAACCTTGAGATACAGGGAAAAACTTATCTTTTTTTTTCCATTCTATTGTAAACATAGAGTGGAAAAATACAAAACATTATAGACATGGAGTCCTGATCATGCAGCGGTTAGTTAAGAGCTTGGCTGCTAACCAAGAGGTCAGCTGTTCAAATCCACCAGTCGTTCCTTCGAAACCCTATGAGGCAGTTCTACTTGGTCCTGTAGGATCACTATGAGTCGGAATAGACTCGACAGCAACGGGTTTTATAAACATAGATAAAATACTTGTAAATAAGACAGGTTTGGTTGTTAACTCTGGGTGTTTGTCCATTTCACCCTAGGAGCTTATCGAAAACGCAGACTCCCTAGACACCACCCCCAGAAATTCTGATGCAGTAGGTCTAGGGCTGGGCCTGGGAAGCTGAACTTTGCAAGAGTTCCCTTGCAGGGTTGCGAAACACTGGTTCATGGTCATGAACCACGGTCATGGTGGGGGAGAATATTTGAAATGATGACTGTTGTGGGATGAGAGCTGGAATATCTAGTCCATGTAAACAAAGCTTGATAAAAGAGAAATGGCTTCCACTGTCTTAATCTCCTAGATGCCCTAATAGGATATTATACATTCCGTAAAGCTGTACAGATGCCACTGTACTTGTGTCCCCGTGAACCCAAAATATCACCTTACCTCCTGGGTATGTTTGTATAGGTATGTGCTCTTTATTGTTCGTTCATTTTTTATCAATTTAAACAATATGCGTTGAGCACCCTACGTGCCAGGAGTGCTTCCCGGTTCTGGGGATACAACAGAGACCGAGACAGACCCTGTCGATGCCACACCCATATCCCTCAAGGTGCACCTCCTGACCTCCAGCAGCCAGTGTCTGCATCCCTGGGCCAGGGGGCTTTTCTAGAGCCAGTGAATAAGACAGGCAGGAAGTGCCAGGGAATTAAAACCCTGTGTGAGGTTTTTGAGGAGCCCTAGTGTCACAGTGGTTAAGAGCTCGGCTGCTAATCGAAAGGCCAGCATTTCAAATCCACCAGCTGCTCCTTGGAAACCCTATGGAACAGTTCTTCTCTGTCCTATAGAGTCGCTACGAGTTGGAATTGACTCGAAGGCAACAAGTTTGGTTTTTTGGTTTTATGAGGTTTTTGGAAGGACCCCTGGTCGTGCAGTGGTTAAACACTCAGCTGCTAACCAAAAGGTCAGCGGTTCGAACTGACCAGCCACTCCTCTCTGTGGGAGAAAGATGTGGCAGTCTGCTTCCATAAAGATTACAGCTTTGGAAACCCTGTGGGGCAGCTCTACTCTGTCCTATAGGGTCACTGTGAGTCAGAATCAACTCTACAGGAACAGGTTTGGTTTTTTTTTTTGGTGAGGTTTTTATAAATTATCTACATCTAGCAACAACAACGGAAAGCCTGGTGGCATAGTGGTTAAGTGCTACACCTGTTAACCAATAGATTGGCAGTTTGAATCCACCAGCTGCTCGTTGGAGACTCTATGGGGCAGTTCTACTCTGTCCTACAGGGTCGCTATTAGTCGGAATCGACTCGATGGCAACAGGTTTGGTTTTGTTTTTTGGTAACAACATCAGGAGGGGAGAGAGAGAGAGAGAGACAGTAGACTGGAGCCACAAGGCCTCTTCCCCACATCAGTTGTGATGGGCTGACTGGGGGCCCAAACCCAAACCTACCCGTGTAGGCTTCCTCGCTCACATCCTTGTTTTTTCCCTTCCCAGGACTATACTTCCTACGCCGGCTTCCCTCAGAGCCAGTACTCCCAGTATTACAGCTCATCCTACAACCCTCCTTATGTCCCGGCCAGCAGCATCTGCCCTTCCCCCCTCTCCACGTCCACCTACGTCCTCCAGGAGGCATCTCACAATGTCCCCAACCAGAGTCCCGAGTCACTTGCTGGTACGTACTGTCACTGTTGCGTGGTCATTCATGGCTCTGGTCTGAGGGCACACCAAGGCCTGGGTCCCCATTGTGGTGAACAGGTTGCCAAGGGCTAAATCCGGCCTCAGACTTGTTTTGTTTGCCTGTGTGTGTGTGTGTGTGTGTGTGTGTGTGTTTAATTGTACCCATGTTTAAAAGTCAGAAATTTTTACCTAAAAATTCTAATTTCTAGTTTAAGAGCTGGACTACTAACCAAAAGGTTGGCAATTCAGACCCACCCCGGGGTTCCCTAGATATGAGGTCTGGTGGTCTGTCTGCAAAAGGTCACAATCTTGAAAATCCTATGAAGCAATTCTACACCCATGGGATTGCTGTGAGTCGGAATTGACTTGACAGCAACTAACAACAACAGCTTCTCCTGAGAGACAGTCTAGCCAAATTAAGTCCACATTCCCAAGTGGCAATGCTCCGCCAGGGCTGAGTAATGTCTGCCCTTTTTAGACAAAAGACACAATTCCACATCTAGCCAGCTTAACTCAAGTTCATTACCTGCCTGGCCCATGTGGGCACTAGAGCTTGGGACCTCCTAGTCTAAAAGGAAGGAGCCCTGGTGGTGCAGTGGTTAAGCACTCAGCTGCTAACCAAAAGGTCAGTGGTTTGAACCCACCAGCTGCTCCTAGGGAGAAAGATGTGGCAGTCTGCTTCCGTAAAGATTATAGCCTTAGAAACCCTGTGGGACAGTTCTACTCTGTCCTACAGGGTCTCTGTGAGTCTCAATCCACTTGACGGCAATGGGTAATGAGAGTCCAAAAGGACTACTATCGATGGCCGACCCACTGTGTGCCAAGCACATAACTGTGTAGCCTTCTCTAATCACTTATTTATATATTTAGTCAACAAATATTGATTAAGCACCTACTGCATCCCAGGCACTCTCCTTAGTGTTTAGAAATAAAAGTGCAGTGTAGACTTGGTCTCTGCAGTCAGCAAACAATCACAAAAATATGTAATTACAAACTGTGATAAGGAACTGCCATCATCCTCACAAAGGCGGCTTTTGTATTGTCCCCCTCCTTCATCCAGATGAGAAAAATGAAGAACAAAGTGATAAGTAGCTTGCTAGTAATCGGTGGAGCTGGGATTCCAAACCCAAGCCTCTTGGACTCCACAGCAAGTGCCCCTGCTACTCCCTAAACCATACGTAGCTGAGAATATGTTATCGAAAATCCACTTGAGAGCAGAAGGGCCTTCAAGCCTTGGATCACTCTCTAACAGGTATTCAAATACAGTGAATTCTAGAACCCTTCAAAAATCCTTAAGAGTGTTCCTTTCAAATGGCATGACAGTTTTAGGAAACGTCCCTGGGTGCTATGAACGGATAATGCACTTGGCTGCTAACTGAAAGGTTGGAGGTTCAAGTCCACCCAGAGGTGCCTCAGAAGAAAGACCTGGTCGTCTACTTCCAGAACAATCAGCCGCTGACAATCCTGTGGAGCACAGTTCTACTCTGACACTCGTGGGTCACCTTGAGTCAGAACCACTCAATGGCAACTGTTTCATTTTGTTTTTAGTCAGGACTTTTTTACTTCAAAACAGAAAATCTAATTTAAACTGTTGGTTTCAGTAAAAAAAAAAAAAAAAAAGGAATTTTTGGATATATGCAACGAAGAAGTCCAGGAGTCCATGATTGGGCCCAGGGGTTGAGATGATAATGTGGGCACTCTGTCTCCCTTTTCCACCTGACTGCATTTTCTTGGATTCATTTAGCTCTCCAGCAAGCTCTCCCCCTGTGGTGGCAAAGAAGGCCACCAGCCACTCCAGGATTGCGTGCTGCCTGCTTATCTGCCCCAGCAGAGAGAGCTCCTCCTTCCTAACAGCTTCTGCAAAAGTCCCAGTAAAAGCTCTCATTGGCCCAGCTTAGGTCACATGCCCATCTCTGAACCAATCTCTGTGGCCAGTGGGGTAGAACGCTGTGATAGAGCCAAAGACCTCCGTCTCGTGCCCACAATGGAAGCTGGAGTTGGGGTCATCCTCACCCAAACCATATGGACTAGAGGTGAAGAGAGGTAGTTTCCCAAAGAAATCCAGACCACAGTAACTAGAAGAAGATAGCAGAGATACTGGATGGACAAAAACGACAGATGTCTACAGCCTCAATATAGATCCCACCTAGATTATGAGCAAAATGTGACAGGGTCCACATGTGGGCCCCTTTGTGTTCATGGAACTTGGCATGTACATCTCTGTGTAACTAACTTGCCAGCCTATGGATTCATTCATTCCATAAACCTGCTATTCACATATCTTCTCTTTTATGAGATCATTTGGGCTTATCCAACCTAAATAACATGGCCGACAGTAGATTCAACCAAACGAAACCAAACCAAACCTAGTGCCATCGAGTCGATTCCGACTCATAGCAACCCTATAGGACAGAGTGAAACTGCCCCATAGAGTTTCCAAGGAGCACCTGGCAAATTCGAACTGCCGACCCTTTGGTTAGCAGCCATAGCACTTAACCACTACGCCACCAGGGTTTCCCCGACAGTAGATTAGAATGCCCAAATTGAATTTTATTCTTTTTTTTTCTTTTGAAACTTACTGATGTTCTGGGGTTTTGCATAAGCCAAGCTGGCATGGTGGCGAATGAACATGTATTCAGTAAATATTAATTGGTTGGTTGGTGGGTTGGTGGGTGGGTGAGCGGGTGGATGAGCTAGAAAAGGAACAATAAGGAAGACTTACCTCTTTCGCCTCCAACCCCGCAGTTCTTGGTGATCCTGAGCTATTTATTTTAGCCCTTGTATTTTCTGCCCCTGGGAGGAGAGTTAGTTACCCTTATTGGACAAATGGAGACAACATGGCCAAGCATTTTTAAGTCAACTTTTGGGGAAGTTTAGGGCCTGAGCACTGATTTTGCTCCTACTGATCTCATCACGGAAACAGTGGCGCAATGGTTAAGAGCTAGGGCTGCTAACCAAAAGGTCCGTAGTTCGAATCCACCAGACACTCCTTGGAAACACTATGGGGCAGTTCTATCCTGCCCTATAGGGTCACTATGAGTCAGAATGACTCAACGGCAATGAACTTGGACTTGGACTTGACCTCATCCTAGAGTATTTAGTGAATACTTACCAAAAAACCAAACCTGTTGCTGTCAAGTCAATTCCGACTCATAGCGACCCTATAATGACCCTATGGGACAGAGTAGAACTGCCCAATAGGGTTTCTAAGGAGCAGCTAGTGGATTTGAACTGCTCACCTTTTGGTTAGCAGCTGAGCTCTTAACTACTCTGCCCCCAGGGCTCCAGTGAATACACAGTACCTAGTTAACAACTTCCAAATTGTTTTCTTTGAAGAGTAGGAAATTTAAACAATTTTTCTTTTTTTTTTTTTTTTCTTTGTCATGCCTTGAGTTATTTCTGGCCATCCTGCTTTTCAGAATGTGGCCTCTCCAGACTGGTTTTGGCAAAAGAGAAACACAAAAAGCTGATGAGAAATTAGGGCAGAGAGGAAATATAAACAGGAAATCTTCACTAGATGCCCCTACGTATCTACATTGCCATGGTGAGCTAGGTCCCAAAGACTTACTTCCCAAGAATTTAGGTTATGTGGGAAGATCATCTTTGTTTCCAATCAGGAGCAAACATAAAGGCTCGTTGTGTCTCTTTGAAATTTTTCTTTATTGTTGCCCCCTGTTCTTCATTTATCCCTTGGTCTAAGGTTCAACAATAAGTGGTTGAGATGGTTTTTACTGTGTGTCTAACAAGTGCACATAAAATCTAATGGCATAAATAATTGTCAGCTATAACCAAGGTCTCTTGCCTCTTTTCCCCAGTGTCTGTTATAAAGGAAGAGCGGGGAGGCGTGCTTTTGCACACACACACACACACGCACGCACGCACACACACATACACACACACGCGCTCTCTTAAAATTTCCCATAAAAACTCCACTTTTGAAATTATCCAGGATCTCTTTGAGTGGTTGGTTTCAAACTCCAGAGGCTCAAAAGGTTTGTACGTTACAGACAGATCAGTCTTTGCATCGCCTGGATTTAGTAGTCTGACGTTCTTCCCCACCCCTGCACCCCCGTCCCCATGGCAGCCCAAGCACCACCCATTTGCAGATGATTACAGGCAATTGGCTGATGTCGAGGGCAAAATCAGAACATCTGATGCTACTGAAGAGGAAAAACAAATCAGTAGTGATTGCTTAAGGATTTTTCCTTCTTTTTAAATTTTTAAGTAAGGACCCAAATTATCTAAAAAGAAGTCGGAGGAATTTTTTTTTTTTTTTTTTTTTAACCTTCTTAGAGCATTTCCCGCAGCCACTAGAAGGAGAAATTTTAAGAAAAAAAAATCTCTGAAGGAGAAACTCCAAGGTCTTCCATGCAACTTGGCAACATCTAACAAAATTAAAAGTGCATGTACCCTTTAGCCCAACTACTCTACTTCTAGGAATTCATCCAAAAGATATACTCCTACATGGATACAAAGACTTTAGCAAAAAGAATACTTATTGTCATTGCAAAAGACTAGAAACATGTCCATCAACAGGGGACAAGGTAAAGAAATTAGGGTGCACCAGAAGAACTAGATAGTGCCCGGCTACCACCACTGAATGTTCTCATCAGGAACATAATAAAGAAATCCTGATAAAAAGAGAGAAAAACACACAAAAAAGACTGGAATTACTGGTCTTACTTGCCCGAGGACACCCTGGTAACTCAGAACTGAAGCCACTCCTGAAATCCACGTTTCGGCCAAAGATTAGACGGGCCTATAAAACAATAACACACGTGAGGAACATGCTTCTTAGGTCAATCAAGTACACGGGACCAAATGGGCGACCCCTGCCCAAAAGCAAAGACCAGAGGCAGGAAGGGACAGGAAAACTGGATGAATGGACACGGGGAACCCGAGGTGGAAAGAGAAAGGGGGAGAGTGCTGACACACTGTGGGGACCTCATATCACAAAAGCATTTGTGTATAAAATTTTTTAATGAAAAACTAATGTGCACTGTCAACTTTCACCTGAAACACAATAAAATTAAAATTAAAAAAATGATAATAAAAAAACTTTTAAAAGGAAGAAAAATGTGGAACAGAACTTCAAATTCTTAAAGAATCCACACTTACTGGACCTATTGAGGCTGGAGGAGTCACCGAAACTATGGCTCTGCGTTGCTTTTCAGTCCTTGAATTGAAACTATCCCCTGAAATCACCTTTAAGTTAAGTGACACTTTAGCCCAAAGAGTGAAGATTGTCACCCTTGAATATAGCATTACTTAAAATAAAAAAAAATCTACATAAGACCATAGAGAAAACAGTTATTTTAAAATGTAGATGATAAGGCTGGGGACAGGGAGATTAAATCAATGGGAGTGAAACATCTAGAACAGAAATAAGCAGCATGTTGACACAATGTGAAGAATGTAACCAATGTCGTTGTGTCTAGAAACTGGAATGCTAGCAGGTTTTGCTATGTATATTTCCGTGGAACATAAAATTATTTAAAAAAAAAAGAAAGAAATTATGGTACATCTGCCCAATGCATTAGTGGTTGCCTGGGAAGGGAGGGATTGCCAAGGGGAACAAGGGAACTTTTGCGGGGTAAGGCATGTGTTTATTATCTTGGTAGGGGCGATGGTTTCACAGGTGTATATATAAATCAACATAGAAACTTATCACGTTGTATAATTTAAATATGGGCAGTTTGTTGTATGTCAATTGTGCCTCAGTAAAGCTGTTAAAATAAATACATAAAAAGGGAGAAAGAAAAAGCGTTAAGTGACTTCAAAAAACCTTTACATAAATTGCTCTAGCCTGTGAACCTGACTGTGGCCTAGAACTTTGACCCTTCATTCTCAGGACTGTGTAAGTGTGGGGAAAGGGCTGGGGTTTTTTCTTTTCTTTTACACATTGGCTTCACATATACCTCATATTAGATATTTCGTAGGTGGCTGGCATTTCCTCTTTTTGATAAGATTTGCTTGGATTTTAATGGGGGCATCAAAAGTTTTCTCAGCCCTAATACACTTAGAATGGGAGCCCTGACGGCACAGTGGTTAAGAACTAGGCTGCTAACTGAAGTGTCGGCGGTTCAAACCCACCCAGCGGTTCTGTAGGAGCAAATACCTGCTGATCTGCTACTGTAAAGATTAAAACGAAAACCAAACCCATTGCCACCAAGTCGACTGGGACTCACAGAGACCCTATAGGACGGGGTAGAACTGCCCCACAGGGTTTCCAAGGCTGTAATCTTTACAGAGAAGCCCTGGTGGTGCAGAGCCCTGTTGGTTAGAGCTTAGCCGCTAACCAAAAAGTCAGCAGTTCGAATCCACCAGCCACTCTTTGGAAACCCTATGGGGCAGTTCTGTCCTGTCCTGTAGGGTCACTATGAGTCAGAATCAACTCAACAGCAGTGGGTTTTGGTTTTTGGTAATCTTTACGAAAGCAGACCATCACATCTTTCTCCTGCAGGTCAGCTGGTGGATTTAAACTGCTGACCTTCTGGTTAGCAGCCAAATGTTTAACCACTTTGCTGCCAGGGCTCCTCCCATAAAGATTACAGTTTAGGAAACCCTACGGGGCAGTTCTACTTTGTCATATAGGGTCACCATGAGTCGGAATCCACTCAATAGCACACAACAATAACCTTAGAACTACCAAGTGAGTCAGGATATACCCTGTTTACATTGCACCGAAGCACCTGTGAGTTTATTCACTGCCTACTCCTCAGCCTCCAGAAAAAAGTCTTTGCTCCCCTGATGTTTGGGAATCTCTAATGCTGTATCCTGAAAATTCTGTATCCTGAAAGTGCTGTGTCCTGAAAATGCTGTGGAGTTGGAGAAATCCCAGCAGTCCTGACAACTCAAAATCTGGTCTTTTCCTGTTATGTCCTTCATCTGCTAAGAGGTTTTATAAACATCAAATAAACATTGTCCAGTCCCTTGGGTTTGGGAGGGAAATAGTCCTTTCAGCGTAGAAAAAAAAAAATCAGTCCTTTGCCAAGTACTTTGAGACAAAGGCATTTTCCCTGGTGATCCAAGAACTGGAAATTTGGGAGGAAGAGGAGAGGGGAGGCAGCAGGATACATTTGGGAGCTAAAACAAGCTGTAAGACGAGAACATGGGATGGCATGTTCTCTAAGGCTCCATGCTGGTTTACAATCCTGTCACTCTCTGGTGAGGAAACCAAAAAACCAAGCCAAACCCATTGCCATCAAGTCAATTCCAACTGATAGCAACCCTATAGGACAGAGCAGAACTGCGCCATAGAGTTTCCAAGGAGTGCCTGGGGGATTCAAACTGCTGACCTTTTAGTTAATAGCCATAGCTCTTAACTACCACACCACCAGGGTTTCTCTGGTGAGGAGGACAGGCCCAAATTTTCGTCCAGGCTCTGCCACTAATATACAGGGTAATAATGGGAAAACCCAGGTGGTGTAGTGGCTAAGAGCTACAGCTGCTAACCAAAAGGTCAGCAGTTTGAATCCACCAGGCACTCCTTGGAAACTCTATGGGGCAGTTCTACTCTGTCCTGTAGGGTCGCTATCAGTTGGAATTGACTTGACGGCAACAGGTTTGATTTTTTTTTTCTTAATGGGCAAGTGTGCCTGGGTAGTGCAAATGGTTAACTTGCCTAGGTGCTAATCGAAAGGTTGGAGGTTTGAGTCTACCTAGAAGTACCTCAGAAGAAAGGCCTGGTGATCTACTTGCAAAAAACACAGCCATTGAAAACTCAGTGGAACATAGTCCTAATCTAATACTCATGGGGTCCTCATGAGTAGGAATCGACTCAGTGGTAACTAGTAGTGGGCAAATTACATCCGCTCACTGAGCCTCAGTTTTCTCATTCATTAGATTGATTGGTTTAATCTTTACATGGGCAGATTGCCAGGTCTTTCTCCCACAGAGACCAGGTGCCAACCTTGAAGTTAGCATAGTGCTTAACCAGGGCGCCTCCAAAAGCTAAAACCAAACTCACGGCCATCCAGTGTTGTCACTAGGGGGCGTACGGGATGCGGACCGCACTGGTTGACACTGTCAGAGGCGTGACACCAAAATGACTGTCTATAAAGTTTTTGTGCAGTGTTTCAGCGGAAATTTATTGTTTTGTATAAAAGTATCTCTGTAGTTAGTTACAACAACAAAAACATTTTTTGTAAGCTCAGCTTCCTCATATCAGTGTACCTTCAAGGCTACAACTTGATGCTCATTCACTTTTTGGACCTTCTAATGTGCTCCAGTCAGCGTATTATTACTCAGTTACAGTGACGCTTCGAATCCTATGGTTTCATGTGCACGGCACTACAAGCACGTGCTGTTGTTTTTGTTGTTGCTGGCATTTATGATTTGCAAGTAACATTAGTACAAAAACCATTAGTAAGGATTTTGTGTGTTCTGGTACAGAAGGAAGTCCATGGGCGGAGGGGTGACACCATTATTTACTGCACTGGGTGACACCAACCCTAGTGATGCCACTGTTGCCATCAAGTCCATTCCAATTCATAGCAGCCGTATAGGACAGGGCAGAACTGCTCCCTAGGGCTTCCAAGTCTTTAAATCTTTGAAGAAGCAGACATATTTCACGAAATATTTCAGCAAAGCAGCTGGTGGGTTCAAACCACTGACCTTTCAGTTAGCAGCTGAACGCTTAACCACCACACCGCCAGGTCTCCTTAATTTACCCCTATGGGGGTGTATTAGGTCAGCTGTAAAAACATGCCACAAATCGAGTGGCTTTGTTGTTCTTAGGTGCCATCCAGTAGGTTCCGACTCATAGCGCAACAGAACGGAACTCCTCCGGTCCTGTGCCATCCTCACAATTGTTGTTATGTGTGAGCCCACTGTTGAAGCCACTGTCAGTCCATCTCATTGACACTGAGGGTCTTCCTCTTTTTTGGTGACCCTCTACTTTACCAAGCATGATGCCCTTCTCCAGGGACTGATCCCTCCTGATAACATGTCCAAAATATGGGAGATGAAGTCTTACCACTCTTGCCTCTAAGGGGGCATTTTGGCTGTCCTTCTTCCAAGACAGATTTGTTCATTCTTCTGGCAGTCCATGGTATATTCAGTACTCTTTGCCAACACCATAATTCAAAGGCATCAACTCTTCTCCGGTCTTCCTTCTTCATCGTCCAGCTTTCCCATGCATATGAGGCAATTGAAAATACCATGGCTTGGGTCAGACTCACCTTAGTCCTCAGAGTGGCATCTTTGCTTTTTAACACTTTAGAGAGGTCTTTTGCAGCAGATTTGCCCAATGCAATACGTCGTTGGATTTCTTGACTGCTGGTTCCATGGGTGTTGACTGTGGATCCAAGTAAAATGAAATCCTTGACAACTTCGATCTTTTCTCCGTTTATCATTATATTGCTTATTGGTCCAATTGTGAGAATTTTTGTTTTCTTTATGTTGAGGCGCAATCCATACTGAAGGCTGTGGTCTTTGATCTTCATCAGTGAATGGTTCAAGTCCTCTTCACTTTCAGCAAGCAAGATTGTGTCATCTGCATAACACAAGGTTGTTAATGAGTCTTCCTCCAATCCTGATGTCCCATCTTTCTTCATAGAGTCCAGCTTTTTGGATTATTTGCTCAGCATACAGATTGAAGAAGTATGGTGAAAGGATGCAACTCTGATTCATACCCTTCCTGACTTTAGGGCACGAAGTATCCCCTTTTTCTGTTTGAGCAACTGTCTCATGGTCTAGTACAGGATCCTCATGAGAACAATTAAGTGTTCTGGAATTCCCATTCTCTGCAATGTTATCCATAATTTGTTATGACCCACACAGTCGAATGCCTTTGCATAGCCAATAAAACACAGGTAGACATCTTTCTGGTATTCTCTGTTTTTAGCCAGGATCCATCTAACATCAGCAATGATATCCCTCATTCCACCTCATCTTCTGAATCCAGCTTGGATTTCTGGCAGTACCCTGTTAATGTATTGCTGTAACCATTTTTGAATGATCTTCAATAAAATTTTATTTCTGTATGATATTAATGATATTGTTCGATAATTGCTGTATTCTGTTGAATCACCTTTCTTTGGAATGGACACAAATATGGATCTCTCTACTCCGTTGGCCAGGTAGTTATCTTCCAAATTCCTTTTCATAGATGAGTGAGCACCTCCAGCACTGCATCTGTTTGTTGAAACATCTCAATTGGTATTCCGTCAATTCCTGGAACCTTGTTTTTTGCCAATGCCTTCATTGAAGTCTGGACTTCTTCCTTCAGTACTGTTGGTTCTTGATCATATGCTACCTCATGAAATGGTTGAATGTTGATCAATTGTTTTTGGTATAGTGACTCTATGTATTCCTTCCATCTTCTTTTGATGCTTCCTGAGTCATTTAATAGTTTCCCCATAAAATCCCTCAAAATTACAACTTGAGGCTTGAATTTTTTCTTCAGTTCTTTCAACTTGAGGAATGCTGAGTGTGTTCTTCCCTTTTGGATTTCTAACTTCAGGTCTTTGCACATTTCATTATAATGCCTTACTTTGTCTTCTCAAGCTGCCCTTTGAAACTTTCTATTCAGCTCTTTTACTTCACTACTTCTTCTGTTCACTTTAACTACTCTACGTTCAAGAGCAAGTTTCAGCGTCCCCACTTGTCTGTCAGTTTGTTGCACTGTGGTGGCTTGCATGTGGCTGTGATGCTGGAAGCTATGCTACCGGTATTTCAAATACCCACAGGGTGACCTATGGTGGACAGGTTTCAGTGGAGCTTCCAGACCGAGACAGACTAGGAAGAAGGACCTAGTGGTGTACTTCTGAAAAAAATTGGCCAGTGAAAACCTTATGAATAGCAGTGGAACACTGTCTGGTATAGTGCCAGAAGAAGAGCCCCTTAGCTGGAAGGCACTCAAAATATGACTAGGGAAGAGCCACCTCTTCAAAGAAGAGTCAACCGTAATGACGTGGATGGAGTCAAACTTTTGGAACCTTCATTTGCTGATGTGGCATGACTCAAAATGAGAAGAAACAGCTGCAAATATCCATTAATAATCAGAATGTGGGATGTACAAAGTATGAATCTAGGAAAATTGGAAGACATCAAAAATTAAATGGAACACATAAAGATCTATATCCTAGACATTAGTGAGCTGAAATGGACTGGTATTGGCCATTTTGAATCAGAGAATCACACAGTCTGCTATCCCAGGAATGACAAATTGAAGGGGAATGGGGTCGAATTCATCGTCGAAATGAACATTTCAAGATCTATCCTGAAGTTAAACACTGTCAATGATAGGATAATATCCATACAACTACAAGGAAGACCAGTTAGTATGATTATTATTCAAATTTATGTTCCAACCAATAAGGCCAAAGATGAAGAAATTGAAGATTTTTACCAATTTCTGCAGTCTGAAATTGATCAAACATGCAGTCAAGATGCACTGATAATTACTGGTGACTAGAATGCAAAAGTTGGAAACAAAGGAGAAGGATTGGTAGTTGGAAAATATGGCCTTGGTGATAGAAACGACACCACGATCCCATGAGAGAATTTTGCAAGACCGACAACTTCTTCATTGCAAATACCTTTTTCACCAAAACAAATGGTGACTGTATACGTGGACCTCACCAGATGGAATACACAGAAATCAAATCGACTAGATCTGTGGAAAGAGACAATGGAGAAGCTCAACATCATCACTCAGAACAAGGCCAGGGGCTAACTACAGAATAGACAGACCATCAGTTGCTCATATGCAAGTTCAAGATGAAACTGAAGAAAATGAGAACAAGCCCACAAGAGCCAAAGTATGCCCTTGAGTATATCCCACCTGAATTTAGAGACCATCTCAAGAATAGATTTGACCCATTGAATACAACTGACTGAAAACTGGATGAGTTGTGAAATGACATCAAGGATATCATACATAAAGAAAGCAAGAGGCCATTTATAAAGACAGGAAAGAAAGAAAAGACCAAAATGATGTCAGAAGGAACTCTTGAGTGGCTTAAAAAAAAAAAAATTTTTTTTTTTTTTTATTGTCTCACAGTTCGGAAGGCTTAGAAGCCTGAAATCAAGATGTCAGCAGGTCTGTGTTCTATCTGAGGCTGTAGGGGAAGATCTTCCCTTGCTTCTTCCAGCTTCTGGTGGTTTCTGGCATTCTTTGGTGTTCCTTGCTTGTAGATGGATCACTTCAATCTCCGCCCCTGTCGTCGCATAGTCTTTTTCCCTCTGAGTCCCTGTCTGTGCCTCTTCTCCTCTTTTGTAAAGACACTAGTCCCCACTCTGTACGTCCTCATATTGACTTAACTAATAACATCTTCAAAGACTCTGTGATGGTTAAAAGTTGTGTGTCAACTTGGCTGAGACATAGTCTCAGTGGATTGGCAGTCATGTAGTGATGTGGTTTGGCAGTTATGTAATGATGTAATTTGCCAGTTGTGTAATGATGTAGTCATCCTCCATGATTTGATCTGATGTGATCAGCTAGTCAGTTGTAAGGAGCATTTCCTTAGGGGTGTGGCCTGCATCCAATATATATATATATATGGATGTCCTGGCAAAGCTTGCTTGCTCTGGATCCTGCATCCGGGTCATCATCATCTGACTTACGGTTCTTGAGACTTGAGCCAGCTGCCTGCTGCATTGCCTGCCAGTCTTGGGACTCACCAGCTTTGCAGCCTGTGAGCCATCAGCCCGCTGTCTGACCTGCCAATCTTGGGTTCGTCAGCCTCCGCAGCTACATGAGTCAAGAGAAGCCTCCAGCCTGAGGTCTGACCCACAGACTTGGGACTTTCCAGCCTCTACAACTGCAAGAGCTACTTCCTTGAGATAAATATATAAAATATATTATCTTGAGATAAATATATACATATGTGTATATATATATGTAAATGCATATATATATACACATATACATATATATATGCTTACTGGTTTTGCTTCTCTAGAGAACCCAGCCTAAGACAGACCCTATTTCCAAACCAAGTACCTGGGCACAACATGATGAACATATGGCCCTAAATTGTACAATTAAAGAATGGTGAAATGGCACGTGTTTTGTTACATACACATTTACCATAATTGAAAAAAAAAATGGTACCTGGGATTAGAATTTCAGCATATCTTTTTAGCAGACACAATTCAATCCATACCACAGGGTCTCTTAAAAGATAGGAGAGTTTGAGTTACCTATAGATATCTATTTTCTTCCTTCTGTTAGTCTAGGGGTTCTCAGGTTTTAAGACGTGTATAGAATTGTAAACACAAAGCTATATTCACTGTAATCATAGATCCCCACACAGCTCCTCTCTCACTTCCTTCGGATCTCAGCTCCAATGTCCTCTGACTCACAAGGCCTTCCCTGACCACCCCCATATATATTAGCAGTCCCAGCGCTCCCTGCTTCCCCTCACTCTGATTTCTTATTTCCCTGTAACCCATGTCCCCACCTGACAATACTATGTATTTGCTTGTTTATTTGTTTCATGTCACTCTTCTTGCTAGAATTTAAGTGCTTCATAGACCAGGACATATTCTCAGCACCTGGAACGGCACCTACTCAATAAATACCTGTTGAATGAATGAATGATTATGAATGTGAAATTTAAGGGATGTCCAAGGTGCTGGATCTGTAAGTACTGCCTTTGGGACCTACTTTGGAGTCCCTGGGTGGTGCAAATGGTTATGCACTCGACTACTAACTGAAAGGTTGGTGGTTCAAACCTACCCAGAGGTGCCTTGGAAGAAAGTCTTGGCAGTCTGCTTCCAAAGGTCACAGCCTTGAAATGAAAACCCTATGGAGTAGTTCCGCTCTGCACACATGGGGTTGCCGTGAGTTGGAATCAACTCAACGGCAGCTAACAACAGTACCACGTTGGAATTAGATGGTGTTGCTGTGGTATTTCCTGGGAGGAGACACCAGCAAGCTTCTGATATGTCCACCATCCCCTTTCTTACACCAGGTGAATATAGCACACATAATGGACCGTCCACGCCGGCAAAAGAGGGAGACGCAGACAGGCCCCACCGGGCCTCTGACGGGAAGCTCCGAGGCCGCTCCAAGCGGAACAGCGACCCCTCCCCTGCTGGGGACAACGAGATCGAGGTAACTCCCAGCAGCCTCTTTTTTACTTGGTCAGTGTAGTGTCCATCTGTGGTCTGAACAGGAGGTGAAGGGACAGAGTGATCTCCAAACACACGGGGAGAGTTGTCCTTTGGGTTCACAAAGCGCAGTACCAGAGACAAGAGTGCCTGAAGGTGAAGTAGGGGAGAATTAGGTCGGACTTCAGGAAGCACTGTGGACTGACCAGGCCAGGAAAAGATGACCCCCAGAGGTAGTGAAAAACAGTAGTTCTCAAATGTGAACAGCCTCAGAATCACCTGGAGGGCTTGTGAAAACCACAGATGGCTGGGACTCACCCCCAGGGTTTCTGATTCAGTAGGTCTGGGGTGGGGCCTGAGAATTTGCATTTCTAGCAAGTTCCCAGGTGATGCTTTTGGGTTGGGGACCTCACACTGAGAGCCCCTGGTAAAGAAGATAACAGGCCAGTGACTTTTCTATTGGTCAAGAGTGATGCTTAACCCTGGCTACATATTACAACCACCCGGGCTGCTTTTTAAAAACACAGATGCTCAGGCCCCATCTCCACCCATTGAACATACATTTGGAGGAAAGGAGAGATAGTCTTAAAAGTTTCCCTGGAAATTCTAATATGGCTTAGATATTTATCCACCTGGAGGCAAGAGGCTAGCTCAAATGAGTTTTCATGCTTTCCTATGATTCTGAGTTTCTCAGACCTGGCCAAACCTTAGAATCTCCTGGGAGCTTTAAAAAGCCTTCGCTCTCAAGCTGCACTCCAGGCAAATGAAATCAGAGGGTGAGACTCAGGCATCAGTCCTGTGAAAGCTCCCAGCTGAGCCCGTGGGCAGCCTAGGCTGAGAACTGTTCTCAAGGGATGCTCTACTGTTTATAACAAAGTAACCAAAAACCAGACCAAACCTGTTGCCTTCAAGTTGGTTCCAACTCATAGTGACCTTATAGGAGAGTAGAACTGCCCCATAGGATTTCCAAGGAGCAGCTGGTAGATTCAAACTGCTGACCTTTTGGTTAGCAGCTGAGCTTTTAACCATTGTGCCACCAGGGCTCCATAATAAAGCAAGCATAGGATTATTTTTCAGGCACTAACATTTTCCCAAACACACAAAGAAAAAAGCCAACATGGGCGGAGGAAGAGAGAAGCTGCCAGAGGGGCCACAGGCAAGATGGATGGCCAAAAAACCAATATATGCTACTGTTATCTATTGGGGCAGGTGGGGGAGGGGGGAGAAGAATGGGCAAATCCATCAGTTTGTGCTTCTTTGTAAAAGGCAGTCATTTGTTGGCTTAAGTGGGTCATGGGTATATGGATTAGTGTTGACAAAGCCTGGGTCAGGGCCAGGAAATTCAAATGCACCCTCTTCACGTCCTAATTCATAATCCTCTATAGTTCAAGTAGCAGCTACAAAGCTCAGCCCACAAGCTCAGATATGCTAAGAAATATAATTTTTATCATTTCTGTAAAATTAGCATAATTTTTACTGTGAGTCCCCGTCCCATCAAGAAATCCCATCTCATTATAGGGGCCCTTCACCTCCTACAATTGCATGAGAATCCAGGTGTCACAGACAAACAGCTTCTAATTTGCAGTCTCTCCGAGTCACAGCTGCCTGCCTCATTGTCACAGCCTACGATGGTCAGTTAAAATCTGGCCAGGTTCTGGGGTTTCTATGCCATGCATTGGGTGTAAAAATCCTTGTTGAAGCTGAGAACCTTGGAATATTAGCTGCAGTCCTTTGGTTGCAAGCAACAGAAACCAATTCTGGTTACTCAAGCATAAAAAAAACAAAAATCCTCACAACTGGACCAATAAGCAACTTCATGATAAATGAAGAAAATATTGAAGTTGTCAAGGATTTCATTTTACTTAGATCCGCAGTCAACACCCATGGAAGCAGCAGGCCAGAAATCAAACGACATATTACATTGGGCAAAGATGCCACTTTGAGGACTAAGGTGACCCGTGCCATGGTATTTTCAATCACCACATATGCATGTGAAAGCCGGACAATGAGTAAAGAACACTGAAGAAGAATTGATGGCTTTGAATTATGTTGTTGGCAAAGAATATTGAGTATACCATGGACTGCAAGAAAAATGAACAAATCTGTCTTAGAAGTACAGCCAGAATGCTCCTTAGAAGCAAGGATGGCAAGACTTTGTCTCAGGCTCTTTGGACATGTTATCAGTAGGGACCAGTCCTTGGAGAAGGACATCATGCTTGATAAAAGAAAGAGTCAGCAAAAAATAGGAAAACCCTCAACAAGATGGATTGACACAATGGCTGCTCAAATATAGCAACGATTGTGAGGATGGCGCAGGGCCGGGGAGTGTTTTGTTCTGCTATACATAGGGTCACTAGGGGTTGGAGTCAACTCCACGGCACCTAACAACAGCAAGCAAAAAGGAATTTACTGGAAAGAAAGGACATAGAGAGGAGGTCATAAAACCAGGTTAGCAAGAATAGGAACAAAGGCAGTGCTGAGGAATTCAGGGTGCCAAATGAACCATTTTTGATTCTAGCACCAAGGAGAGAACATCCTGTTGGCATGACTTGAGTCTTCTGCTTGCCTTTGACTGACATTCCCACCAAGACAGCAAGCAATGGGAAAAGAAAACCTGGGTGCTCTAGCAGAAGACCTGGGGATGGATACTAGAGGGGCCCAAACAACAAAGGCCCACTACCAGGGCATTTGATATTTAGCCAGTATTACCAGTACAGTGAGACCAATTGTTTATGGTTGTTATCTGCTCCCGTTTTCCTAGCAGGTATGAAATATCTTGGAATGAACCAGTTCGAAGCCTTGGTCTAGGCCTTTGCAAAAGTCTTGATGAAAATTGATTGGCCTCAGGTTGGGTTTGCTTTCTGCTCTGCCATATTCCTGAGGCTTTTCTAGCAGCTTGAGGTTGCAGAGCTATGGAAAACAGAGAAGGCAACACATACATTAATATTTCAGGAACAATTAAAGTCAACTAATACAGTTTCTACCCATACTAGAGGGCAGTGGGGGCAGAAAGACATTTTTCCATAAAGCTGTGAATGAGAGGGGGGCTTGTGGCATGGAAGTTGGGGATTATGGGGTGGTATTATTCTGGAAACATCTGCTTCTCAATTCCAGAGTAAGTACCACTGGGCAAGAACCGTTGAAAAGGTGTGAGCCGTGTTTCACTTCTGTGCTTAATGTCAGCATAAAGGGCTTGCAAGGGTCGCACCTCTTAAGTCTTTGGCAGTTTTGCTAATGACTGAAGCTCATGAGAGAGAAATTATGTAGGAAAATGGAAAGGAGGAAAATTCTGAGCATGTATTAGTTAAAATCCTTTGACTGCAGGTGCCAGAAGCCACATGAGCTAGCTTAAGTGAAATAGCAGAAGTTATTTTAAGGATACAGGGACTCCCTTAGAACTCAAGGGCAGGGGTACCCCAGTATGCTGGAAAGGTCCCGGGACCAGCAAGTAGACAGGGGCAAGGGAATGTGTTTATGCCTTCTCTCCCTCCACGCCACAGTGAAGGTGCTAGAATGTCCAAATCACAGTGTCTGCAGTGCCCCCATTCCCTGGTGACTGGGCATAGCTCTTGTCCCCTGAGCCCCGCCTTAAACTTTGCCCCCACTTGAAACCAAGACCTGGAAAAGTGTTGGCTTCTCTTTCTATCCATCTCCATCCTGCCCCCCCATCCCCACCCCCGTTCTGTCTGTGGACTGGCTTTCTCAGTTCTTTACATCAGCTGGCCAAACTTGGCCACCAACAACCACCCAAAGACAATGAACTTCTTTCTAGGCTTCCAGTTTTAAGTTCCCTGGGAAATACATCTGACCCAACTGGGTTTGGAAGCTCACCCTAGCCCAAACCATCATGGGCTAGGAAGAAGGGTCACCTGTAGACTAAGGACTAGGGTAGGGGACAAAGTGGTGGGAAGTGGGAAAGGGGAGCAGATACTCTTCTTCAGATGGGGATATAATAGATAAATGGAACCTGCACTAAATTTGAAACTATTTGCTGATTTTAAAATATATATATGTATATTACTGAAATTTCTAAGTTTAACTGATCCAACCTAGTCAGTTCAGATAAGTTAGGACTCAGAATATTTGAAGCC
The DNA here is from genome assembly GCF_030014295.1 of Loxodonta africana. Taxonomy (NCBI): domain Eukaryota; kingdom Metazoa; phylum Chordata; class Mammalia; order Proboscidea; family Elephantidae; genus Loxodonta; species Loxodonta africana. The sequence goes on from NC_087365.1 coordinate 46,388,915, forward strand.
TGAAAGCCAGTCATGTGAAAGCAGTAGTTTCCAAACTTTTTTGGCCACAACCCATAATAAGAAATATGTCTAATATTATGATGCAGCACGTACATACACATAAATATAACTAAACAAAAAAAAATCATGATCATTGATTCAAGTAGAATTTTGAATCAACAGGATTGTAGATCAACAATCAATGTCCGTGGAAGCAGCAATCAAGAAATCCAATGATGTATTGCATTGGGCAAATCTGCTGCAAAAGACTTCTTTAAAGTTTTAAAAAGCAAAAATATCACTTTGATGACTAAGGTGCATCTTACCCAAGCCATAGTTTTTTCAGTTATCTCATATGCATGTGAAAGTTGATAATGAAAAAGGAAGCCAGAAGAACTGCTGTGTTCAAACTGTGGTATTGACAAAGAATATTGCACATACCAAACCAAAAAACCAAACTCATTGCCATTGAGTTGATTCTGACTCAAAGTAACCGTGTAGGACAGAGTACAACTGCCCCATAGGGTTTCCAAGGAGCAGCTGGTGGATTCGAATTGCCGACCTTTTGGTTAGCAGCCAAGCTCTTAACCATTGCACCACAAGGACTTCATTGCATATACCATGGACTGCCAAAAGAATGAACAAATCAGCCTGAGAAGAAATTCATCCAGAATGTTCCTTAGAAGCAAGGATGGCAAAATTTCAACTCACTTACTTTGGACACGTCATCAGGAAAAACCGGCCACTAGAAAAGGACATCATGTTTGGTAAAATGAGGAAAACCCACAATGAGATGGATTAACACAATAGCTACAATAATGGACTCAAACATAACAACAATCACTGAGATGGCACGGAACGAGGCAACATTTCTTTCTGATATATACAAGATCACCATGAGTCGGAGCCAACTGGACAGCAACCAACAACAACAACAAAGGACCTAGGATACTAATTGACTTTTTCCTTCTAGATAGCACCCAGCAATTTACTTTTAAAGGCATGGCAAATGCCAGGTGTAAATATAGTCATTGACTTCCAGAAAGTGTAAAAAGGTGGCCCATTCAAAATGGCAGACTGAGCAGATGCCTTTGCCTCCCCTCCTCACACCAGCTACACATATAATAAATCAGGTTCTTTGTTCTTAAAAACAATCATCACCACTTTAAAGCTTAAACCAAAAATATCCCCTGAGGTCTTCCTAAAACCAAACAATCATTTAGCTTGGTGTTTTAGTAAAGAATATCCACCTTGAGCATTATGCTCTTTTAAGAACTATCTCTATGGGATCAAAGTGACAACAGCAACTGTAAAGATTAGATAGGAACCTGAGGGGGCAGTGAGTTTATGTTAATGGAGGAGGAACAGCTCAGCAGAGTGAGAATGGCTATACAACTTGAAGAACGTAATCAATGTCACTGACTTGTACATGTAGAAATTGTTGAGTTGGCTATGCTCTTACGAGTATATTCTCAACAACAAAATGAAATAAAAAAAAATAATCACCAGGAAAACCAGTCGTATGAAGGATAAAAGTCAAAGTAAGTAAATAGAATAGATGAGAGAGGTAATTTAAGAAACAGAACTTAGAAAAATTCTTATTGGTTTTCTCATAGAGACTCAAGGAGATATTGATTCCGGAAAATAGGAAGTAGAGACTATTGAGAAAGGAACACTCAGAGAAAAAGAAGGAGTTACTGGAAATTTTTAAATGACTGCAAGAGTCACAACTTTAATAGAAGGGTTGGAAGAGAAAGTTTAAGAAAACTCCCAGAACATAGATCAGGAAGACAAAAATATAGGTAATTTTTTTTTTTTTTAAGGATGAGAGACAGTGTATCAATCCAAAAGGTCTAATATTTGGCAATTGGGAATTCTAGAAAGAAAGAACAGTGGAAAATATGAGAGGAAATTATTTAAAGAAATAAGAAAATAAAAATGTTCAGAGCTATAGAAAGGTACAAGTTATTGGATTGAAAATGCTCAAGTACTGAACAGTATAAATGAAAAAAAAAAAAAAAAAAGACCATACCTAAATATATACTCATGGTACTGTGGATACCAAGTATAAAGAAAAGATCCTAGAGAAAGGAAAAAAACCCTGCAGAGGACTGAGGACTAGCAAAGCATCACACTTCACATCAGCGACACCGAACACTGGAAGATAGGGGATGAATTCTTCTAAAGATGTAGAAGACATAATTTTGAAGTTGTAATTCTGTACCTGAAGAAACTATAGAGCAAAATAAAGATATCAGCTGTGCAAGTTTTCAGAAAGATTACTTTCCATGCACCCTTTCAGAAGAAGTAATTTAAGAATGTACTCAAGCAAAACAAGGTAGAAAACCAAGAGACAGAGTTAAGTCCCAGGAAACAGTGGATCTAACCCAGAAATGTAGTGAAAGGAAGTCTTGGGATGCTAGCTATTCAGCAAGCCTAAAGATCAGTCCACTTTGGAGCGTTTTGTAACCAAGGATGGTCATCTCTAGTAGAGAGTCCATGCTACAGAAGGTGTGGCTGAATTTGAGATTCTAGCAAAAATATGTTACTGCAAACAAGAAAAGGTAAAAGCAACAAATAAACTCCATCAAAAAACAAAAAGTTATGCCAGAAAGGCATGGTTTAAATATGAATGAATTCCAATATGGCATGATCATAATCAGTGTTAAGAAAGGAAATACGTGCGGCTTTGATGGTAGGAACATTCTCTTTAAAGTAGCCCTGTGTGACATTGGACACACAGAGAAGGAAGTGAAATCCTAGCACGTTTCTTGGCTCTGCAGTGAACAATAATCACAAGATGTAAATACCCCTCACCGTTTATCAACTTTTAAATGAACACATGGAGGGCATGGAAGACTTAATTAGAGCTACAAAACCAAACGTACAAACCAAAGTTTATCCATGTTAGTGATGGAAAAGTAAAGCTAAAGCTGGTAGATACTGGAGCAAGTGGGGAAAGTAAAACCCATAGCGGGTTTACTGTTTTAGCCAAGAGCTAATGCCCTAAGGTGAGGGAATTGGAAACAGAGGAGTTCACAGATGTGAAAACTGGAAGGAGGTTCCCATGAGCTAAATCCCCATCGTTCAGAGCACCCAGTCAAAAAATACCGTCTAAAGTTGGCAAATCAAGAAGTAAAGGTAGACATGTAAAAGTACGAGCTATGGAAGTAACCACTTGAATCACCTCAAACAGAAATGGTTAAAAAGAGTTGGGCTAGGGGTGGGCTAAGTGTGAAATGATAGTATTTCATTTTGTCAAATGAATTTTATGATTTTTACGGTTGTTTTTGGACTGAGCTCCATTTCGAAGCTTTTATGCATAAGGCAAGAGCCAGCTTCTTGGTTTTGGCACCCACGTGGTTGGTAGGAGCCCCAAAATTGGCCATCAGGATAGGCTTTACACAGATGAGGTTGGATGGGGACTCAACAACACGTCAGTGAGCTGTGTGTTTAACAGCTTAAAGATAGCGTTTTTCAAGGCCTCTTTCTTCTCCAAGGGAATTAATTTCTGCAGACGTTAAGTCAGACGCGAGTGAGCCCATTTGTCTCCATCCTCTTCCTCTCTTTCGTCACAGCGTGTGTTCGTGTGGGACTTGGATGAAACGATAATTATTTTTCACTCCTTACTCACGGGGACATTCGCATCCAGATATGGGAAGGTAAGGATTTATTTTGTCTTTTTTTTTTTTTTTTTTCCAACATGCTTGTCAGTCCAGCCAGCTTGTTCTGAGGATTGTGGGGGCAGTGGATGAGGTAGCTCATACAACAAAAACTGCCCCTTTGGGTCAGCCTGGGTTTGAAGACGCCGGTGGAATGTTCCTTTGACATGTGAAAATTTAATTAGCTCCCCTTCTATTGTCTCCCATGCCTTTTCTTCCAACACATGAAGCGTTCAACGTCTACCTGATAGGACATAGCTCGTAGTCGGCTGTTTCGCTGCTAAGAGGGCTAGAATACACTGCAGCCAAAAACAGTAATCCTAGCTTTAAAACAAGGTAAAGTACTTTTCTTCTTCCCTGTTGTTTATCTTAGTGTGTCCGGCATCTGAATGTAATTTTCCTTCCGTTTTTCCAAGACGGGGGGAGGCTTTGTCAGCTCCAGGGTTGATCTTAACAACAGCTTTGCAGACGCATCAGCAGATTAAGTCGAGGAGCCATCTAGTTAGGATGCTGGGCGTATGCTATTGGCTGATTAGTGGTAAATGGAAGAAATGTTTAACTGCCTTAATAATGCCAAAATGAGTCCAACAGTTAAGAACCCTAACCTCACCAATTCTTTGAATTCATCCTGTGGGCTTCTCAACCAACCACATAAGGATGCTCTAGACATCGGCCATCTCTTTAGGGGAGACACCTGGGAATGGAGGGACAGTGCTTTAGAGGATAATCTATTGTCATCTCAAGAATTAAGGAGGGTGACTTTCTGGCAGCCGCTTCTACCCATGGGTAGGAGCCTTGAGACTCGTCAGTGACTGGAAAATATTTCTGTTTCTGTTTAGAGACCAGGAATATGATTTGACATCACCTCATGGCTTTTCCAGCTGTTCGTGTTTTTATGGGGGTTGTAACAAGCTGGGTGTGTAATTAGCAAGATAGATTTATTGTCTGCCATTATGTTGTAAAGAATATAAAAATGGTGTTGGTAGTGTAGAAATCTCTCGCCATGTAGGAATGCCGTTAATATGTCTAGCAGGGCCTGCGGGAAATCCAGCATGCGATTTTGGACTGTGCGCAGCTTAAGCCAGGCTGCTGAAAACACCCAAGAGTGGGCTTGGCAGCCACTGCAAAAAGTTGGGCTGTCCCAAAGGGACTGTGGTAGTAAGGTGCCCACTGTGTTTTATGGGTCTCCTAACTACCCTGGTAAAGTCACCTCCCCTGAGAAGCTTCGCTTCACTCTCCTTCTTCTTAGAGATATCCCACTCTGATGTTCTATAGCTCCGTTCAACAGCTGACTTCTTATGGATCATGTAGGGCCCAGTAATCTTGGTTATGACTTTTGCATCAGTGTCTCACCACCACCCCCTAAACCAAATTGTGAACTCCTTCAAGATGAGGAAGGACACCTAGTGCTGCAACAGGTAGGTGCTCGACTGCTAACCAAACGGTTGGCGGTTCAAACCTACCCAGTGGCTCCATGAGAGAAAGACCTGGTGATCTGCTTCCGTACCTAGAAAACCCTGTAGGACAGTTCTACTCAGCCACATAGGGTCACTATGAGTCGGAATCAACTCAACAGTACCCAACAGCTCAAGACAGGGACAAAGCCCAGAGGACCTCTCTGGGCCCTATGTCACCTGGTCCATGACATTCCAAATTGCTACTCACCTCTCTCCAACCCAGCCACCTAATCCCAGCCATCTTCACTTTAACTCTTCTGTAGCCTCCCACCTGGTCTCCCATCTTTCACTCTTGTTCTTACAGTCCATTCTCCCCAACGGCAGCCAGAGGGGTCATCCAAAAATACAAGCCCAATCCTATTACATTCCAGCTGAAACATCAGCAGTGGCTTCCACATGGACAAACCCTAACCTCAGCCTCCAAAGCCCTACATGGGCTGGCTCCTGCCCCACTCCCTGCCTCATCTCCTGCTGTTCATCCTGAGTCTTTCTGTCCATGAACCTTGCCATATTCTCTCCCAGCTCAGGGTATTTGTTCATACTATTCTCTCTGCTGGGTTTCTCCCAGAAGCAGACCCTGGGACAAGGAGTAAGTGCAGGTAGTTTATGTGGGAGGTGATCCCAGGAAGCACCAGGTGCAGAGGTGGAAGGTGAGACAGGGAAGGGAAGGAAGCCAGTACAAGTTGCATAAACAATTACTACTATGAGCATGTGGGGCTCAGTCCCAGTGGGAACCTCTGGAAGACTGTGTAGGACACAGTCAACGTTGACCCACCCAAGGGGTGAGGGAGCTGGAATATTTATCGACAGGTTTTTTTCCATCATAGATTGAGGACTTCTTATAGGAATGTTATTTCCCTGCATTTCTGACCTGCTCCAAGAAACCCCTAGGGTAGAGAATCGCAAGTGCTAACAGTAGAAAGCCTCAGCACGTACAAAATGGTGACACCTAGTAAAACATGGAGTGGGAGGCAATGGAAGCTTCTGTCGTTACCTAGAATGAGGACTTCCCTAACCACCACCCCTATCTACATTACATCTCTTCCCATAACTCTATTTTTCATTTATATTATAATTTGCACTGATTGTGTGGCCCTTCTAGACTTTAAGTGCCATGAGGGCAGAGGTCATGAGCATTTTTTATCTACCCAACCCAGCACAGTGCATGGGACAGAATTGCTCAGTAAATATTTGTTGCATGAATGAATTGGGACAGTTCTCCAGAATGTAAGTAGCATGAAGACAAGGATTTTCTTTTTCTTGTTTTGTTCATTGCTTTATCCCCAGTGCACAGAACAGTGCCTCCAGCTTAGTGAGTGTCAAGTAAATATTTGTTAAATGAAGGAAGGAAGGAAAATAATATCAAAACAGAAATTCCTTACTGGCAGCCACAGGCCAAATTTAGCCTACAGACATTTTTTGTTTGGCCCCAGAGTATTTGAAAAAATGTGAATTTGTCGCCAACATTTAAAAATCAGGAGATTGCGCAGACCAAAACAATCAAGATTTCCAGCTCTTCTTGAAAAATTAGGAAATTTGGCAACCCTGCATTCACAGGTGGCAACAATCAACCAGAGCTGAGTAGCAACAGCTGTCATTAGAAGAGGTTCACCCTCTCTCACCCATCACAGCCCCTACCTGGCCTGTTTTACCCATTTACACAACCTTTCTGGCCCAGTTGGCATCTGAGTTTCAACACTTCTCCTAGAATTACAGAACCAAGAAGGTCAGAACTTAAAGGACCTAGGAGATCATGATGCCCAATTAGCCTCCATTGTACATGTGGAAGGAGCACTGATGTTGCATAGTGTTTAAGTGCTCGGCTGCTAACTGAAAGGTTGGTGGTTCAAACCCACCAGCCACTCGAGGGAAGAAAGATGTGACAGTTTGCTTTCGTAAAGATTAAACCCGTTGCTGTCAAGTAGATTCCGACTTGTAGTTACCCTGTAGGACAGAGTAGCACTGCCCCATAGGGTTTCCAAGGTCGTAATCTTTACAGGAGCAGATCACCAGGCCTTTTCTCCTGCACAGCAGCTGGTGGGTTCAAACCACTGACCTTTTAATTAGAACCTGAGCACTTAAGCACTGTGCCACCAGGGCTCCTTCTGTAAAGATTACACCCTTGGAAACCCTATGGAGCAGTTCTACTCTGTCCTATAGGGTTGCCATGAGTTGGAATACACTCGACAGCAACAGGTTTGCTTTTTTTTTGTTTGATTACTCTGAGAGGAAGAAAGGAAGAGTGGATATTGAAGGACAACTAACAATTTCTAGCACAAAGTACCATGTAGTAAGAGGAAGAACAATGAAAGACATAAAGGCTTAGGAAGAAGAAAATGAGCTCCATTGGAGAGGCCTAGAGGACAGCTGGATTTGTGGATCTGAAGCTCCAGAGAGAGGTCTGGGTTACAGCTATAAATTTAGAAGTCAGAGAAATAGAGGGGGTCTAGCGGAGCAGGACTGTGTGCTTATTTTACAGACAGAGTAACTGAGGCATGGGGAGGTTGTGTAGTCTAGGTATTCATCAGAACAAAAATGCGTGGCCTCTGGCTGCAGGCCCATGGCTCTTTTTGAATCTCTGTGCTTCTCCAACAGCCGAAGATTATTAATAGCTTATATTAGCAGGACTCTCAGTTTGAAGCACAGAGTGCTTAAGCTACAAAGGAAATTTATCGGATCACAATAATTGAAAAACCCAGGAATAGGTGGGATTCAGGTCTGGCTGGATCCAGGAGCTCAAGCAGGGTTCTCAGGGTTTTGTCTTTCTGCATCCCTCAGCAGACTTTCTCCCCATAACAACTCCTGCTTAGCAATCCCAGCTGAAAAAAAAGGAGCCTTCTTTTCCCCAAATTCCAGCACAACTTGCAGGTTTGAATCTCATGGGCTCAAACTGGGTCACATGCCCATCCATACACCCACCTCTGTAGCTCTGATTGGCTAACCTAGATCAAGGACCCACTCCCGGCATGGCAGGAGTGGAGAAGCAGGTTAGCTCCATCCCAAGCAAATAGACTGTGTGAGGAAAGGATGTTTCCCCTTAAAGGAAACCAAAGTGCTGTTTACAGATAGGATGAGAACCATGATCATGAATGGGCTCCAGTGAACGGGCTCTGAAGGCTGAGGCCCCCTGCACGTCCGTGCCAATGACCAACAGCTCTTTATTTGTGGCCATTAAGTTGAGCACTGTTCAGGAAGGAGACGTCATATCATTTGTGGTCCTGGCCAAGGGAGAAACTTGCTGTTTACTTAGGGAAATAAGACCAACAGAGCTAAAATGATTAAGACGTGATTCAAAACAGGGTGTTGGAATGTTAAAACAGAAGCTGGGCTGTCTTCCTGCTCCCAATCAGGGGAGTGCTGCTTGAGGCTGTCATCTCTCCACTTCCTTTCCATCTCTTCCCCCAGTGCTCAGAGCCAGAGCATCCCTGTGGAAGCCTCCGCGTCTTGTGCATCCATTAGAAATCCCCCCAGAGAGTGGGAGTGGCTCGTTGCCAGCGGTTGCTGCCTCCTACCTCGCCTATCTTCCTCCACTCCTCCAGTCCCTGAACTACATTTTTTTTCCAGCTGGGGTTAGGCAAATGCAAGGTGGTCAGTAGCCTTTGTCTGTGGCCAGGAAGGAATCCTAAGAGGGGTTAATTAGCTGTCCTCCGGGGGTTCCCTGTGAGTAGGCCCTGATTTCTCCTTTTGTACCAGGCCTTTCAGACAGCTCAGTATCAATCTGAAGCTCAACTCTAGAACTAGTTTTTGTTTTTTGTCTTTTTAATAACAGCTTTATTAAGATATTCATGTACCATAAATTGCCCCTTTAAACTGTATATTTCAGTGGCTTTTAGTATATTCATAGAGTTGCGTTATCATTAAAAAAAAAAAAAAAAGTTGCCATCAAGTAGATTCTGACAGGTACCGGTAAGATACCTCAAAGGTTTTAATTATCGCACCTTGGATGAAGTATGGTAAGGCCAGACACAGATCAAGAGAGAGAGACCATGAACGTCTTAAAGGTTGTACTATACTCAAAATCGACACAATGGCAATGGGTTTGGTTTTTTTTTTTTTTTTTTTCTTAATACAGGGGCCCTGGTGGAGCAGTGGTTAAGAGCTCAGGCTGTTAACCAAAAGGTCAGCAGTTCAAATCCACTAGCCTCTCCTTGGAAACCCTATGGAGCAGTTCTTCCCTGTCCTATAGGGTTGCCATGAGCCGGAATCGACTCGATGGCAACGGGTTTGGTTTTTGGTTTTACTATGCTCACAGATTCCTGGGGAAGAACACTGGACACCACCACACCAGGCTGCTCACAAGGTTCCACCTGGGTATGGGGTGGCAACAAGCTGGAATTGTGGAAGACGTCTTATGTATGGCAAGCAAGGTGGAGTTAGCTCCTGGAGACTGGGTATTCTGAATAAATCCACCGACTCTGGGACATAGGGTGCTCAGGTGGTAAACAGTGGTTAAGAGCTCAGCTGCTAACCAAAAGGTCCTTGGAAACCCTACGGGGCAGTTTTACCCTGTCCTATAGGGTCGCAGTGGGCAGTGGGGCTGGGATACAGATGCTCTCCCTAGTTGTTTGGTACCTGGCCCCAGGGCACTTGGAGTAGGTCCACGGTGGCCCAGGAGTATGAGAACCAGATGAGGGAGGTGGAGTATAGACTTAATCAGCTGTTCAAGGAAGGACACTGACCAGTCTCTAGCTAGAGCCTCAAAACTGTGTCAAGACCGCATTTAAGGAAAATATTATACTACGTCATAGCAGTGGAATCATACAATATTTGTGCTTTTGTGTGTGACTTATTTTACATAGCATAATGTTTTCAAGGTTCGTCCATGTCACTGCATAGATCAGAACTTCATTTCTGTTTATGGCTGAATAATACTGCTTTGTATATATGGTCCACGTTTTGTTTATCCATTCATCTGTTGATGGACACTTGGGTTGTTTCTACCCTTTGGCTGTTGTGAATAGTGCTGCCAGGAGAGCTGGTATACAAGTATCTACACTCCTGCTTTCACATCTTTTGGGTATACGTCTGAGACGGGAATCGCTGAAGCCCTGGTGGTGCAGTGATTAAGAGCTTGGCGCCTAACCAAAAGGTCAGCAGTTTGAATCCACCAGCCACTCCTTGGAAACCCTATGGAGCAGTTCTACTCTGTCCTATAGGGTTGCCATTAGTTGGAATCGACTCAACGGCAACAGGTATGGTAATTCTAAGGCGCCCTGGTAGCACAATGATTAAACACTCTACTGCTAACCAAAAGGTCGGCAGTTCAAGCCCATAAAGATTACAGCCTACGAAACCCTATGGGATAGTTCTGCTTTGTCCTGTAGGGCCCCTATGAGTCGGAACCGACTCGCTGGCCCGCAGGAACAACAACATGGTAATTCTGTGCTTGATTTTTTGAGGAGATACCAAACTGTTTTCCATAGCAGCTGCACCATTGTATTGTTTTGTTTTGTTTTTATAGACCTTCTATTAACTTTTTCTCCTTGGTTCAAAATGCGGGAGGATATTTTGATAAGTGGAGGGCCACATTTTCCCTCCTGCCTCAATCTCTATGGCAAACCCCAAGGTCGTCGAGTTTACACTGTGTCCCCAGAGCCTAGAACAGTGCCTGACATATAGCAGGAGCTCAGTGAATGTTTGTTTATTTCATAGGTGTTACCAGATGAATGAGTTAAATGTTTGTAGCAGGTGCAGTAGCCCACACAATCAGAGTCCATGAAATAGAATTTTCTTTTTCTGCAATGCAGTTTCATTTCTAGTCAATCCTTCTCTCTTCTGGGTTTCTCTTCCTTCTTCCCTGGATTGTATTAAAATTCCCGGGGGCTTATGCAGCACCAAGGAATTGAGTGGGAGCCCTTGGCCCTCATGTCTTCTGTCCACTTAGGACACTGCTGAGGTGTGCTGGTTCCCGTCTGGTGGCGTCTAGAATCTCGGGGAGGCTGCCTGTGGTCCTGTCTGCCTTGCCCACCTCCCCAAGCCAGGCAGTCTTTTAGGTTTTGCTTCCTTACACAGGTGTGAGGTGCATGATCTCTGAAAATCTCCTTCCCCTCCGTGGACTTCAGCTCTCAGTAAACCAGGCCGAAAATCCAATGCCATCCACTGCCCCGTAAGCTCCGGGAGCATGAAGATTGGGTCTGATTTGCTCACAGCTTTACCCCTGGCACCTGGCAGTGCCTGGCGCATATACTTGACAAATATTTGTTGAACAAACAAATAAATAGCTCGAGGGCAGGGAGTTCCCGGTGCATGCAATTGCAAATGCAGCAGAAATCAGATGCCAGGACTCCAACCCTTGAGGGAAAAAATGTCCACATGTGTGATGAGTCAGGGCCTGTCAGCAACTCTCCAGGGCTGAGAAGCGGATGCCAGCCTGGCCCAGGCCCCACCCAGAACTTGGCTTACAGTAGGGGCTCAGCAGATGCTGTGGAATGTTGAGCAAGTAGCCACTCCAGGCAGGGTTAGGGCAGGTGAAGGACCTGGGATGGGGCCAGGTGGTGCAGCTCTGAAGCTGGGTTGCAGGGTCAGGTGGCCCTTGAGGTCTGTCTGAGCAGAATCCCATCCAGAGTGTCTTTCCATGTCATCTCCTTAAAGGGCCAGTCCCTGCTCAGGTCTTTGGATTGGAGGCCTCAAACTGGCAATCTCTGGGCTGAGTCTGGCCTGAAAACAGACTTGATTTGATCTCCTGGCATTTCTTTACATTCTAAATTCATTGCTGATATTTTAAAATCTGGAAGTTTTACAATAAAAATCTGGATGCCTGACTTCTCTTGAAAAATTGGGACGTCTGGAAACACCAGGCCTGGATTTTCAAAAAGCAACTATTGAGAGTGATGGGTGAGGAACCCTCAGACAGGGCATGTGCCACCAGGGTACCCAAGTGCCCTACTGTCTGGGTGGAGAGGAGTTGTGTCCCAACTAAGCTGTGTTTTTTGGAGCAGTTTTGCTCATGTGCGGTGCCTCTTTGGTCCCCAAAGTCATTTAAGCTTGTGACCCAATGCTAGGTTATGCCCAGGATATGTGAGATATGTAAAGGCAGGGTCCACTGCCCTCTGTGTCAACTCTGAGACACAGACTCCCTGGCTTCCCCAACTCAATTCCAAGCTTTGTCAGGTGGTTCCAAACTGAAGAGGCAGACTACTTACTTCCCCAAGATCATCTCTTTTGGGAACTCATTATCATGGCCACTCAGTTATGGCTTAAATCCACCACTACCACCATTACCTACCCATCCTCCAACAAAGAGAAGAGAAAGAATGTAGAAAGATGTAGAAAGAATAGACGGGCTTTGGAGTTCTCAGTAGGTAAGCCGGAAGCTAGAATCAATGAAGAAATGCCTTAAGATTATGAAGGAAAGTTGTTTCCAAGTTAGAATTCCATACCCAACCAAACCACCAGTCAAGAAAGAGAGTAGAATAAAGACATTTTCAGGAAGTGGATGATGCAGTGTCTCAAAAAAAATTACTGCCACATACCCTTTCTCAGGAAAAGAATATGCTCCACCTCAACATGGGAGAAAAATTAAGAGAAAGACGTGAGATTCAGGAAACAAGGAATCCAACACAGGCACAAGACCAAGGGAATCATTGCATAGGGAAAATATGTCTCAGTGTGAGACCAGATGGCAGCTGAAATCGGTCCTGATTGTAGGCAAGTCAGAAGGTTCTGAGAGAGACTTCTTCAGGAAGAAGAAATTGATAAAATATCTGGTGTGCCTGAATGTATGGAGAGGATGTTTCAACAATTTGAGGAGTATTTTGGGTTGAAATAGAATTAAGTACATAGAAAACTAAGCAAATAAAAAAAAAAGGCCACTATTAACTCCAGGGAAAACAAAAAGCTGTGAAAGAAAAAAAATACTAGTGGTAGAGCTGTTTTATCCATTAGCTGCATAACAAACCACCCCAAAACGTAGTGGCACAGAGCAGTAAGTATTTATTGAGCTTCTTAGACTGTGGTTCAGCAGGGAGGTTCTACTGATCTGGGTTGGGCTCACTTCTGTGTCTGTAGTCGGAAGGCAGATCAGGTGGTCCCAGATGGTCCCAGCTGGAATGACTTGTCTCTGCTCCATGGGGTCTGTCATCCTCCAGTAGGTAAATCCAGGTTTGTTCCAGTGGCAGAAGCAAGGGTCCTTTCAAGGAAAGAGAATGTAAGCACACAAGACCTCTTGAGAACTGGCACACCAATGTTTTCCACTGTATTCTGTCCACCAAAGCAAACACAAGCCAGCCAGATTTAAAGAATGGGGCGATAATTCCCATCTCTTGATAAGAGAAACTATAAAGTCACACTCCAAATGGTGAGGATATATAAAGGACATTAATTAGAGCTTAATCTGCATCATCTGTAGTGGGACCAATAAATAATGCCTAAAACTGAAAAATCAAGAAGCCGTGTAATTTACAGATAGGAACACCTGGGTGGTGTAAACAGTTAATGCGATCGGCTGTTAACCGAAAGATTCGTGGTTTGAATCCACCCAGAGTTGCCTTGGAAGAAAGTCCTAGTGATCTATTTCTGAAAAATCAGCAGTTGAAAACCCTGTGGAGCACAGCTGTACTCTAGCACACGTGGGGTCACCATGAGTTGGAATCGACTCAATGGCAACTTTTTTTTTTTTTTTTTAATTTAAAGACATGATAGTGAATACCAAAATAATGAGCTGAAACAGTTGAAGGTGGAAGCCTCTGATGAAGGAGAAGTGAAAGGGCATGCAGAGAAGTTGCAATTTTATAACAAGCTTTGTTGAACTATTTGGCTCTGTAAATGGTATGCATGTTTATCTTTGATTAAAAAAATTTTTTTAAACTAGAAAAAATCTCATATATATGCACATTGAAGAATGAGTTATACAAGAATACATAGGATCAGATCAGTGCTGAGAATATAGGTTAGGTATTTTTTTTTTACAGATTGGAGAAGAAAGGTATCCATGAAATGGCTAAGGAAGACTTCCTGTAAGAAGAGGTATCAGCTGAACCTTCCAGGATAGGCAAAGAAAAAAGCACTTAGACTTCTTTGGGGCTTTACAGCTCACTAATACAATGTTGAGCCCTGGGAGTGCAAAGATTAAGTGCTCTGCTCATAACTGAAAGGTTGGCAGTTCAAACCCACCCAGCAGCTCCACGGGAGAAAGACCTGGTGATCTGCTCCTGTAAAGATCACAGCCAAGAAAACCCCGTGCAGCAGTTCTTCTCTGTCACATGGGGTCACTGTGAGTCGCATCCACCAACAGTCACACCCAACAACGATAAAATGTTGGATTTAATCCCCATAACCACCTCCTTGAAGTAGATAAGTCAGGAATTACTGTTACCCTTCTCATTTTGCAAATGAGGAAACTGAGTCTCAGGAAAGTTCAGAGACTTTCCCTAAGCCACAGAACCAGGCAGTGGGTATAAAAGGAAAGATTTCATGGTTGAATGCAACTGAAACCAGCTGTGACTAACTTAGCCCCAGTTTGTTGGGAGGATCCCAGGGAGTTTTTAGGATCAAGGGGAGGGTTGGAGGGAGAGTTGGGCTTGGAAAGGAGAGAGACCAGGGCTCCCAAGGGGAGGGGGCTGGCCGAGTGTCTCCTACCTGGACCTCTCCAGGCAAAAGAGGCTGATTGGTCCAGACTGGGCCCCATTGAAGGACAGTTCCCCAAGACCACCTGCAGTGGGGAAAGTAGTTCCCCAGAAGAAAACCACAGTGCTGTTGGAAGAAAGAACAGGAAAGAATGGGAGGCAGAAACCACATATGCCCCTCCAGGAGCGAGCCAGCCTCTGCGTCCACTCTGGGCACCATGTGTGGGGGTACTGTGGCCTGGGACTTGGAGATGAGTCCAAGTCACACACTTGACATTCCTGATTTCAGGGGCAGTTGCCAGGCTGAGATTTCTTAAGGGAGAGAAATCTGGCATCCACCAGCCTGTCTCCCTGGGAGAGACCCATCACCTTGAGAAACACAGACGATAATGCTGCAGCTTTGCAGGATGTAATCCGCCCCCTCGGTAACAGCTTGGCCCCGCACTGACCCCTGGACAGTGTTTTTGTGGGTGCGCTGTTGTTTCAGGATGAGGAGGTCCTCACGGGGTTTCCTACTTTAAGGAGCTGCACGTTGTCCAGGGTAACGGTCCTGCGGCAGGTCAATGTTCCCGGACTTTAACGAATATCCACAGAGACGTTCATTCCTCCAAAGTTTTTTTCTTTTTGGGGGGTTTTTGTTGTTGTTTTCTTTGGAGACATGAGCACCAGTCAGCTCTTCTGCTGGGTGGAGAACTGAGCGGAACTCACAGGGAGCCAGTCAGGCTGGCGGGGAAGATCCGGGCCAGTTTGATGCTCTGGACCACACTGCTGAGCAGACCCGTGCGTCATCACACACAATCCAATCCTTTCAGCCCCTGGATGATGGGAACACGAGGAGGTGCTCTATTATGCCCATTTTACAGATGAGAACCTTGTGGCTCACCAGGTTTAAGTACCAGAACTGGAAGCCTCTGCTTAGAAGAATCTTTCTAACCTCTCTTCACCTAGCTAATGCTACTTATCCAGTGTCATATGCTTAGGGAAGCCTCCTAACCTTCCTGATCAGGTCAAACCCCTGTTACTGGCTCCTAGCACCATAAGAAGGAGCCCTGATGGCGTAACGGTTAAGCACCTGGCTGCTAACCCAAAGGTGGGCAGTTCGAACCCACCCAGTGACTCCTTGGGAGAAAAGACCTGGCAATCTGCTTCCATAAAGATTACGGCCTAGAAAACCTTATGGGGCAGCTCTACTCTGTCACATGGGGCCACTATGAGTCAAAATCGACTCAGTGGTACCCAACAACCGTAAGAACCATAGGGCTCGCCATAAGACAGTTGCAGTTATTCATTTTTCACTGAGATTATTTGTATTATAAAAAAAAAAAAATTTTTTTTTTATAGAGTAGCCTATAATCATCATCGTCATTAAATGGCTAGAATTTCATTTTCATTATAGCAGGCACTGTTGATGCCCCATTGTTATCCCCAGTGGGTGAGGGGACACAGTCGCCATCAAGTCGGCCCTAACTCATGGCAGCCTTGTGCTCCATAGTGTTTTCAATGGCTGATTTTTCAGAAGTAGATCACCAGGCCCTTCTTCCAAGGCATTTCTGGTGGACTTGAACCACCGACCTTTTGTTTAGTACCCAAGTGTGTTCACCGTTTGCACCACCTGGGGACTCTTATCCTGCAGCTCTCCCCATTCCTGTAGGCACAGATGGCTTCCTTATGCAAGGACCTGTGATGCCGGCCTGACACTCTGAGGGCACGTTCTCCGCAGCCTCCCAGATGACCCCAGAGCGCCTGAGTCCCAGTTGCCCACCACAGTGGCCTGCTCACACCCACGTTGGTTGACTTCCTAGCCTCCCCCATCACCTCCCCACTGTACTACCCGTAGCTCCTGGAATCACCTCCCAAGTAAAGTGCCTGTACTTGGTTTCTAGGTCTCTTCTGGGGAAACCCAAACCAAGTGTTTGGAATTCTTCATGATTCCTTAGATTTTTATAGGGTATTGAAACTCCTGATGATCAGAGCCCTGCTGTAGCGTCACCCCTCTATACCCTAAGTGTGGTGGTCCAGGGACCAGCAGCATTGGCATCACCAGAATCTGGGCGAGTCCCAAATTTCTGCATCAGAATCTGCACTTTACCTAGATTTCCAGGTGATTCCTTCACACATTACAGTCTGTGGAGTGAGGTGTCAGCCGTGAGTTCACCTGGTGATTGCCTTTCACATGAAGCCTGCCTGCCTGCCTGCCTGCCTCTTTGTGTGCCTAGAAGGGGCCCGGGTAGAGCAAGTCTGGCCAGATCTTGGCTCCGTACCACCAATACCTCACCTACCCACCCTCACATAGCTACTCCGCCCCCTCTGACCAGCCATTCCTCAGTGAGTGGTATTCTGTGATCCTGGCTTGGATTCCGGAATCTAGTACCCCGCACAGTGCCATCAGGATTCAATCAGACCCCATTAGGGATATATGGCTTGGCCTGTCCTTTACTGCTTTATAAACTGAGAAGAAATTAAAAAAAAAAAAAAAAAAAAATTTTATGACCCAGCAGTTAAAAACTATTTGTAGAAGTTGCTAAGGTTCAAATCGAAAGTGCCCTCCCTGGGGGCCCATTAGTTAATTCAGGGGACCAGGATTCTTTCCTTGCCCTTCTTTTTCCCCTTCTACCTTGAGATGTAGGTCTAATTCACGTCGGCAGTTCAGACATCTCAGGCTTCCCACCCTTGGACAAACACAGGCCAAAGTGCTTAAGGACATCTGTTTATTTTATTTCTTTAATGAGAAAACCGTCCAGTTTCTCCCGGACTCAGCTGTGTTTATTTACATTTTGTTAGTCATGTGCGCTAAGCACCTTGGGACTTGAAAGGCTTGGTCCCCGGCCGGCCCCCAGCTCTGAAATGGAGAATCAGCCCTGCCCAAGGAAAACAGAGTCCTTGGGACTCTATAAAATAGATTTTCAAAATAAATACTGCCTAATTCACTCGGTAGATGTGGATTCAGTCAAGATGAATACAATTTGGAAAGGATTTTCTGAGGAAGTTGGAGATTTCTTTCCCCCACTGGGGGTTAAACTTTGTATTTAAATCTCCACCCACCCCACCCCCCCGCCCCAGCCCTCTTTTCAGTGAAGTAAAAGGTATTTGGTCCTTGTGGCTAATAAAGCAGTGATGACTTTGATTGGGCTTCTTGACCAAAGAATTATTTTCTTTGCCGGACTAGGGGGATGGTGTTTTAACTGGGCATTTCATTCCATCCAGTAAGCAGGAGAGGCTAACATCTGCAGTTGTCATTTTTGCGGAGGTGGATGGGGAAGAATTTGGAAGAACTTGGAAAGATTTTGTGGAGCTGAATGACATAGTTTCAGGGGTGGTGGGCAGGGGGGAGGTGCCCTTTCTAGATTTAATCTCTTATAATAGAGCTTCCCTGGGCCAGTGGCTCTCCATGCCAAGTGTATATGCTTAAGTATTTTAGAGCATTAAAGGATTATTTCCAACATAAAATATATTTTCGAGGTGGTTCTGGGTTGTCAGAAAGGTGCTCATTAGCCGAGACTTTCTTTTGACGCCTTTTGCGCTTTGCCGCGGCAAGAGACCATTTCCTGGTAGACTCACTCCACTTGGGGTTGAGTTTTTTAGAGCTAGTTAAGACTCCCGATTACTCCTGATTTTCCACCCACAAATTTAATAAATGCTGACTGCTTCCCTAGACTTTTTTTTTTTTTTTTGCCAACTCTTCTTTCCTTTTTCTACCCCATCTTTCGATGAACTATAAAGGACATCCAAAAAAAAAAAAAAGGAAGGATTTAAATCTCCCATGCAAAACCTGCAACAAATTGTCGGTTGTGTTAGAGTGAGAAGCTCTTTTGTCTTCTGTAAATATGGGGTTGCTGCTCACAACGATGTGATGAAAAAAATCTCAGGCACCCTACAAACCTAAATAATGGGACCAATTTTCCTTTACACTTAACTGGCAGGTTGAGAAGCTTCTCCCCCCAACTCCCCACCTGCACTTTTTACGGTACTTATCTCTGAACAATAGAGTTCCTAAGTTCCTCTAAAGATTGTTGGGATTCCCATGAGCCTTTGGTGATGAGGGCGTCAGAGCTGAATGGCAGGAAGGTGTCAACGCTGTTGTAGTTGGGGTTGACTTTGACAAGGAAATAGGAGGTTCCCCCCTCACCCCCACCAACTTCCCACACTTCTTGTACAAATTCATGAACTTGCAGGGCCCCCTGATAGCAGAGGGAAAGTCAGAGGCAAGTCTCCCAAGAACAGCTAAAATCACTTTGGGTATCAGCATTTTGTTAGAACACTTAGCTCAGGCTCGTCTCAGTGGGTGTTGGCGTACCCGACGTGTGTGTCCATTTTGCTACTTCTGATTGGAATCCTGCTGTCATTTGTCTTTTGGGTCTCAGTTTGCTCATCTGTAAAATCAGAATAACAGTGCCTAGCCCACTGACCTGATAGGACCAGCCTAAGAATCGCAGTATGTTTCCCAAAGGGCACTGTGTTTGTGGGTGCGTACACACAGCTTGACTAGAGAGAGTATGAAGACGAACATTTTCCACTTGAAAAATCTAGTTGTTTGTTTTCTGAGTTTTTTTTTGTTTGTTTTGTTTTGTTTGTGGTTTTTCTTCTTTTTTTTTTTTTGGACGGTCTTCATCTGATTTTTGGTGTTAGGATAATACTGGTCTCATAAAATGAGTCGAGAGGTGTTCCTTCCTCTTTTATTTTCTGGAAGAGATGGTGGAGAGGTGGTATTAGTCCTTCTTAAAACGTTGGGTAGAATTCTCCCGGGAAACCATGTGGTCCTGGACATTGCTTTTTCAGGAGCTTTTTAAACTATCGTTTCTGTAACAGTTGCAGCTGTTTCATCTTGGGTAAATTTGGCTGGTTTGTGGTTTTCAAGGAATAGGTCTATTTCATTCATTGTTGGATGTGTGTGTGTAGAGCTGACAAACAAGGTATATACTTCTATGGTAACTTTTAGTTTGCACTAAAGTATACGCCATACCCAGAAGCCTTCAATTACAGGGATAAAAAAATATATTAAGCTCTCTCCACATGTATGCCACTTGGACAGATTTGTTACATGGGTTGTCTCCTTCATCCTCAAGATACCCCAGCAAGGTAGACGTGGTGATCCCCATTCTGCCAGGAAGGACACTGAGACCCTGCTGAGGACCACCATGATAGTAAGTGGAAGAGAAGGGATCAGAACCCAGGGCTGGTGACTCTAAAGGTCATTCTAAGCCTCTCTTAGTTGTCTCTGCCTCCAGGAAGCTCTCCTTGACTATTCCAAGGGTGAGTTAGGTACCCCTCTTGTGTATCTGTTTAAGCACTCTGTACTTGACTGGTTGCAGCATTTATCACCAAGTATTTTATCACCTGCTTACTTGTCTGTCTCCCCCACTCCACTTTTGAGATCCTTAAGTATAGAGACCATGACCATACCTTTAAAAGAAAAAAAAAGTTGCTATTCTGACCTGTGGTGACTCTGTATGTTTCAGAGTAGAACTGTGCTCTTTTGGGTTTTCAGTAGCTTATTTTTCAGAAGTAGATCACCAGGCCTTTCTTTTTAGGTGCCTGTGGGTGGACTCGAACCTCCAACCATTTGGTTAATAGCGCAGCACATTAATCATTCACATCACCCAGGGACTCCAACCATGTCTTCATTCTCTCTATATCCCTACTTTCCAACACAGCACATTCTTTGTGTCCCATGATTAGTTGTCAAATTAATTTTCTTTCAGTTATAGGTAACAAAAACTCAAGTTGGCTTAAACAGACAAGCAAATTTATTGGCTCATACAATCCCAAAATCCAGGAGTTTTTGGCATGAGGCATGGCTAGATCCAGGAGCTCAAATGAAGTCAACAGAATGCAGCCTTTCTCCATCTCTTTGTTCTGCTTTCTTCTGTGTTGGCTTCTTTCTTTTCATTTATAAATGGCAAAGATACCTCAAGGAACCCCAAACCAACATCCTGCCAGCTTGGTGACCCCAGTGAAAAGAAGGTCCCTCTTTCCCAATACCTCTTTTGCACTTTCGAAAGTGATGCTTTCCTTGGCCTGGCTTGAACCAGTCACTCTGGCCAGCCATGGGTCACATGCTGTCCTGGAGTTGGGAGGCAGCAGGATCAGCCTCCTGTGAACCACACGGGTGGGGAGTGATAAATTCTGGTTCCTCAAAAAACAGTCAGGATGTTGTTATCAGAAGAAGGTGAGATGGATGCCGGGTGGGCAAGAACAGCCACGCCCACTGCATCGCGTATAATATAAGCCATATGGGGGCCAACAACCTACATGTTCTCACTCCGCACATGGCAGGGCCTCAGAAAACATTTGAAGTTGAAGTGTAATCTTGTGGACCAATTACCAAGGTCTGTGCACTTAGACGTGGCCCTCTAAGATCTGGCCCGTTACCTCTCTGCCCTCACCTCCTAGCACTCCTCCCCTCCCTCACCCTACCCTCCTCCCATTCACTAGGTTCCCTGCTGTGAGATGATGGGACACTTGTCACTGTTCCATCACACCATGACATAGTCAAGGCGTTGAAAATCGTTTAACTTCTCTGCAGGCTGAAGTCATGCCAGTACTGGCTCCTGCCAGAAGCCCTTGCTTTTCTGATCATCAAGAAAAAGAAACCTTTGATAGCAACCCAGGCAGCCAAAGTCTCATCCTCTCGGGCTGAGTGGCACAGAGAGGAAAGAATGAGATTGCAGCCAGACTGCCCTGAGCTCAGTCCCAGTGCTGTTACTTAATAGGCTGGGGATTCACCGAGCTTCAGACCCTCATCTGTAAAATGGGTATAATATAATAATACCTACTTCACTGGGTTTTGGGCTGGGCAAGATGAGGCAGTGCTATGAAGGCAGTCCAAGGGATCTTTATATTCTCCCTGCTTGCAGCCATTCCCTGGTTTCCAGTTGCACATTGAATAAAGTTCTAACTTCTCACCATGGCCTAAACCAAAAAAAAAAAAAAAAAACATTGCCATTGAGTTGATTCCAACTCACAGCAACCCTCTAGGACAGAGTAGAACTGCCCCCGTAGAGTTTCCAAAGAGAGCCTGGTGGACTGGAACTGCCGACCTTTTGGCTAGCAGACGTAGCTCTTAACCACTGTGCCACCAGGGTTTCCCACTATGGCCTAGAAGCCCCTGAATTATTGGCTTCTCTTGTCTGGTGCTCTCCTCCCTGTCCTACTTACTTATTATACTCACCCCATACTGGCCTTCTTTCTGCTTCTCAAACGCACCAAGCTTGTTCTGCCTCAGGGCCTTTGCACTGGTTGTACCTTCTGCCTGGAAGGCTCTTCCCTCAAATCATCCTACAGCTGGCTGGCTCTTTTGTATCATTTAGGTCTTCACTCAAATATCACCTCTTCAGAGAGGCCTTCCCTGATCACCCCATCTCTGGTCCAGCCAAACCAGTTGCTGGTGAGTCAATTCTGAATCACAGCGACCCTGTAGGACAGAGTAGAGATGCCCCCATAAGGTT
Source organism: Loxodonta africana (assembly GCF_030014295.1). Taxonomy (NCBI): domain Eukaryota; kingdom Metazoa; phylum Chordata; class Mammalia; order Proboscidea; family Elephantidae; genus Loxodonta; species Loxodonta africana. Next base: position 46,411,021 of record NC_087365.1, read on the forward strand.
TCCAAGGCTGTAATCTTTATGGAAGCACAGGAGCCATCTCTGGTAGCCCTCCCCAAAACCCATACATGCAGACACATTTGTTTTGTCACATCATCTTGTTTCATTTTCTTTATAGCATTGGTCATCTGCAATTCAATGTCCCATAGTTTGTCTCTTCCCTTTTCCTCATCTAGAATGTAAACTCCATGCAACAAAGGACTTTCAGTGTCTGAGAGCAAGGAAACAGTACAGTGTAGTGGTCTAGAGCAGGGGTTGGGAAACTATGTTCCATTGGCCAAAATCCGGTCCACTGTTTTTTGTAAATAAAGTTTTATTGGAACTCATCCACGTTCATTATACTAGGTAGTGTCTTTGGTACCTTCAAGCTACAGCAGCAAAGTTGAGTTGTTGCAACACAGACCACAGGGACCAAAAAGCCTAAAATATTTACTGTGGTTGTTGGGTGCCGTCAAGTCGATTCCGACCCATAGCAACCCTATCTGACAGAGTAGACTGTCAGATCTTTCTCCCATGAGAAAGATGGTTGGTGGGTTCGAACCACCAGCCTTTCTGCTCACAGCCAAGGGCTCAATCACTGTGCCACCAGGGCTCCTTAGGTATTTACCAGCTGGCCCTTTGTAGAAAAAGTTCTAGACTTCTGGTCTAGAGCATGGGCTAGACTTCTGGTCTAGAGACTGCTCAGGTTCAAAGCCAGTGCCATTCCCCAGTCATGTGACCTCAGACACGTTGCTTTGCCTCCCTGTGCCTCAGTTTCCACACCTGTACTATGGTGGTAATAGCAACAGCACTTATCCCACGGGATTACTGGAATGGGATTAAATGAGTCAATAGGTGTGAAGTGCTCAGGTGTGTGCAGGAAACGGTTTTTACAGGGTAAATGAATGACAGCGTCTCTGAAGGAACCACGTCCTTAGAAGCGTGTTGCTGGCAATGTGAGAATGTGCAATCTGTGGAAGGCGTGCTGAGGTGTTACTAAAGACAGTAATAAGTGGAAGCAGAAGAGCGGTGACGAGGACGGTTTCCGTGCTGGGCGGAAGCACTCAGTAGGCACTTGCTGTGCTGGGCACTGTTCTAAGCCCTTGGTGTGAGTCCCCATAACTGCACTGGTCTCCTGTGTCATCAAATGCCCCCCAGTCCTGGACAGTGGCTCACGTTAGGGTGGCATCTCCTCCTGGTTTGCCCAGAACTTTCTCAGTATTAGCGCTCAAAGTCCACACCCCAGAAACCCTTCAGTCCCTCAAATCAGGACGGCCCATTGACGTGCTCCAGGCTCACAGCTCCGTTTATTTATTCGTTACTTTTTGCCTTTAAGTTTATGTCCAAGTTAAGTGCTTTCAAAGTCTCCCGGCTCAGGGGCACTGAGTTTCTTATAATGGTGGCAGAGTAACTTAGAAAAGGACAGCGTGATGTGTGAAGAGTGTCATCAATGTCACCGAGCAACACACATAAAAATTGTTGAATTGGCAGATGTTTTGTGGCGTGTATTTTTACCACAATAAAAATAAATAACTGTAAAAAATCATAAGCTCCCAGCTGAAAGAACATTTTTTCAAAGGATGGGAAATCTGAGAGCCTAGATAGTTGTACAAAACCTCAGAGAAGGAACCGGTTTAGACATCTTTGCTCGTTCCCTTAAATTTGACCATGATTTTATCATTTGTCGTCCGCTGGACTGTTTTGTGATTGGGTGATGACAGGGTTCATCCTATGGTCTTTTGCTAAAGCTCTTGTTAGCACAAGCAGACCCAGTTGCTGAGCTAAGAAGATCTGTTCTATTTCTGTTTTCCTCTAAGAAACTGCCAAAGAATCCAAGTTGGGTTGTTTGTGTGTGTGTGTGTGTGCGTGTGTGTGTAACTTCACTGTTTAAACATGCGAATCAACCTATTTTTTTCTTTTGCAACCCTCATTTTCTTGTCTTCCCCTAACATAAAAAAAAAAAAGCTGATCTGTTTTCCAGGAGTTTCCAAGTAATTAAACCCAATTAAAACCATTAAATTCTTTCTTTTAATGACAACTTCATTATTAAAACCTAACCACAAGGAGGAGACTGAACTGGCAAAGCCTCCATTGTCTGTTAATCTGTCCCTAAACCCTGGCTGACACTTCCAAGAGATAAGTCCCACAGAATAGGGAGGCTGGCTTCATAAATAGCTTTAATTAATACTTTTCTTCCTTGTGGCAGAGTAATTATTTGTTCAGCTTGTAAACAGCTACTTGGCAGTGATTTTTTAAAGGCCCAGCTGGCTTGGTGGTATGATGGCTTTGATGGGTTTTGTGTGTTTTTTCTTTAAAAGAGAGAGAAGGGGGTTTCCGTTCCAGAATAGGTGGAGAAGTGCGTTGTCCTGAAGTTTGCAGCGTCAGGGGAGTTGACACAGAAGAAAAGCAAAGCGAATGCAGACGGCAAGCTGCCTGTATTTGTTCAGTGTCTCCAGAGTGGCCAAGCTGCAAGCCCAGACAGGGTCCCCACCGAGACACAGCCTGGCTGGTGGGCAGTCTGGGTGCTGACTTCAGGAGAAAAGGATCTGGAGTTGCAAAGTGCAGAGCCAAGCTCCAACTCCGTGTCTCCCTCTGACCTTCCAGGTGGCAGCTACCAACCGAGAGAGGGCTGGCCAAGTGCAAGTGCACAGTGTGGCCGATGAGGCCCAGAGAAGTCAGTCTGTGAATAAGAATGGCTAACCTTGAGTAGGAGCCCTGGTGGTACAGCAATTAAGTGCTCGACTGCTAACCAAAAAGCTGGTGGTTCAAACCCACTCAGTGGCTCCACGGAAGAAAGACCTGGCCCTCTTCTTTCGTAAAGATTGCAGCCAAGAAAACCCTATGGAGCAATTCCGCTCTGTCACGTGGAGTTGCTTGAGCTGAAATCAACTCTATGGCACCAACAACAGCAACAGTTGAGTGCTTTTTAGGAGTCAGTCACTGATCTAAAGTGCCCTCGTAAGTGCTCAGCTGCTAACCGCAAAGTCGGTAGTTTGAACCCAAGAGCCTCCCCACAGGAGAAGGATGTGGCAGTAAAGATTTACAGCCTTGGAAACCGTATGGGGCAGTTCTACTCTGTCCTATAGGGTCACTGTGAGTCGGAATCGACTCGATGGCAAGGGGTTTGCTTTGGTTTTTTCACACTCACCCTCTTCTAGGAGGCAGGGACAGTGGTTATCCACATGGTACAGATGAGGAAACAGGCACAGAGACGTTACAAAACTTGCCCCATGTCACACGTCTTCTAGAAGTAAGTAGCAGAGCCTGGGTTTGCAGCCAGGTAGTCTAGCTCCAGAGTTCCTAGGTGGTACAAACGGGTAACTTGCTTGGCTGCTAACCAAAAGGTTGGAGGTTCTAGTACACCCAGAGACACCTAATGATATACTTCTGAAAAATATGCCATTGAAAACCCTGTGGAGCACAGTTCTACTCTGACACACATGGAGTCGATGGCGACTGTTTTGTTTAAGCTGGCTCCAGTGTGGGTTGTTAACCACTGGGTCATATGCCCTTTGAAACAGGAAAGGGTCACACTCCCACTCAACTGGTTGGGAGGTTTAGGAATATTTAATTCATCACCTAGTTAGAAAGCTCGTTTCATTAATAACGTTGCCCACTCTATAGTTACAACACTGAGGACCAACACTTTTGATTATTTTTAAATTATTTCCAACAATGATCCTCAACTGGGGGTGGTTTTGCTTCCCAGGGGACATTAGCAATATCTGGAGACATTTGGAGTTTTCATACTGAGGGGAGGTGGGTGCTACTGGCATCTAGTGGGTAGAAGTCAGGGATGCTGCTAAACATCCTATAATGTGTAGGACAGTCCCTACAACAAAGAATTGTTGTTAGGTCCCATCAAGTCAGTTCCGACTCATAGCTACCTTGTGTACAACATTGTTATGCTTGAGCCCATTGTTGCAGCCACTGTGTCAATCCATCTCACTGAGAGTCTTCCTCTTTTTCGCTGACCCTCTACTTTACCAAGCATGATGTCCTTCTCCAGGGACTGATCCTTCCTGATAACATGTCCAAAGTATGTGAGACATAGTCTTGCCACCCTTGCGTCTAAGGAACATTCTGGTTATACTTCTTCCAAGACAGATTTCTTTGTTCTTTTGCGAGTCCACAGTTCAAAGGCACCAATTTTTCTTCAGTCTTCCTTATTCATCGTCCAGCTTTCACATGCGTATGAGGCGATTGAAAACACCATGGCTTGGGTCAGGCGCACCTTTGTCTTCAAGGTGACATCTTTGCTTTTCAACACTTTAAAGAGGTCCTTTGCAGCAAATCTGCCCAATGCAAGGCATCTTTTCATTTCTTGACTGCTGCTTCCATGGGTGTTGATTGTGGATTGAAGTAAAACGAAATCCTTGACAACTTCAATCTTTTCTCCATTTATCATGATGTTGCTTATTGGTCCAGTTGTGAGGATTTTTGTTTTCTTTATGTTGAGGTGTATAATCCATACTGAAGGCCGTGGTCTTTGATCTTCATTAAGTGCTTCAAGTCCTCTTCACTTTCAGCAAGCAAGGTTGTGTCATCTGCATAACGCAGGTTGTTAATGAGTCTCCCTCCAATCCTGATGCCCGTTCTTTTTAGAGTCCAGCTTCTCAGATTATTTGCTCAGCATATAGATTGAATAGGCATGGTGAAAGGATACAACCCTGATGTATCCAGCCCCAAATATTAATAGTGCCTACGTGGAGAACCCCTGATTTAAAATGTTCAAAAGTATAGTTTTTTCGAGCCCTTTTGTAAACATGCAAAAGTAATGTTAGTGCAGCCATCCACCCCCACACACACACACTTGGGCCAATTTTTATTTCTTTAAAAAAAAAAAAGAAGAAATATATATAGTGAATTTGGGTGTTAACCATGTCACCAGGTGTTTCTCAGAAACACATCGAAAGAGCTAGCGTTCCTCATCTAAATATGAGTTACTGATGAAATTGCTGCTTTTGTTGGGAGCCGTCCAGTCAATTTTCGACTCACAGTGAGTCCATGTGACACAGTAGAACTGCCCCATAGGGTTTTCTAGGCTGTAATCTTTACAGAATCAGATCGCCAGGTCTTTCTCTTGCGGAGCTGCTAGGTAGGTTCGAACCTTTCGGTTAGCAGCCAAGTGCTTAACCCTGTGCACCGTCAGGGCTCCTTGTGAAATTGCTAAAGCAAGACTATTTGAAGAGGTCTTCCCAAATTCCCAAACAGCCACCTCTCCATATTATACAGGTTTCCTTAAGAAAATATATCATGAGGAACACAAAGCTGGATTAATTAATCTCATCATCCAAGCACTTCATGCTGAGAGAGGTGTCCAAAAGAGATCTCCAGACACCTCTTTGGATCCAACAACACTTTCCTCCCCTGGGAGCGCTCTGAGATACAAAGTTAAGCAAACAGTAAAAAAAGAACCTGATGCCCTCAAATTGGACTCGTGATGACCCTGCGTGTTGCAGAGTAGAACTGCGCTCCATAGGGTTTTCAAGGTTGTGACCTTTTGGAAGCAGATCTCCAGGCCTTTCTTCCAAGGAGCCTCTGGGTGAGTTCAAACCAACAACCTCTGCGATTAGTAGTTGAACACTTAACCATTTGTATCACCCAGGGACTCCTGAGCAAGCAGCCCAGGAAGGCTCATCCTGGGATTGGACTGAGTCTAAAGCTTATTGTTCCTGTTAGCTGCTGTCGAGTCAGCCCCTAACTCCCGGTGACCCCAAGCACAGTGACACGAAATGCTGCCTGGTCCTGTGCCATCTCCGTGACTCAGTTATGAGCGGAGCCTTGTGAACCTCTGGGTTTTCATTGCTGATATTCAGAAGTAGGTCACCAGGCCTTTCTTCCTGCTCTGTCTTAGGCCATCAGAACTCAAGCATCTTGAAGTAAAGGCTGTGGACTTTCCATTCCTCGTCTCTGAGGACAGTTGGCAGCATTTCACCCACGAAACCTGTGATAAGAGGGAAATAGCTCCTGGTAGCAGCCTGACCTCTGATTGCTGTGAAACCAAGATGTTGTTCAGATTTTTTTTTTCCTGAAAATTACTTCTGGTAACATTGCATTTTGATAACAGTAATGGCCCTAAAGATGCCCTAAGGTTGCTTACCAAAGGGAGCCTTCCCACAAACACCACGTCTCTTCTTTTTTTAATAATTTATTTTTGTTTCTGTTGTGGAGGATACACAGAACGTACACCAATTCAACAATTCCTACGTGTAGAATTCAGTGTCACTGATTACATTCTTCAGGTTGACAACACGCCTCTTTCTGACTGCCGTGACACCATTCTAGAAAGTTATGGACCACGAATAAGTGGAGGAAAGGCCAGGGAACAAAGAAAGGGTTCTGAGTCCTCCGGCGCCGACTAAAATGAGCTGATTTGCAACCCGGCCGAGGTGTCTGGTTGCTGCAGAGCCGTCCAGGGTTTCACAGAGTGGTCTCTGGGGCAGCTGGGAGGGGAGGGGTTCACCGCTTAACTTTGCTTTTCCATATCAAGTCCAGGAAATTAAAGGCACAAATGCTTAGAAGCAATAAGAGAACCTTGCCCACCCCGAGGCCCCCTTTTGTGCCTTCTGACGCATAGCAGTTATTAGGAAGAAAGCCAGCCTGAGACCCAAGAAAAGAATCAAAGCTGATGTTTAAATGAAGCTTGCCTGTCAGTTCGCCCACCTTTGGAAATGGAATTTAATTAGATAAACCATTATTTCATTACGAGTTGACATCGACAGTTGCACAACATAATTTATGTCCTCAGTGTCACTGAATTGTACCTGTTAAAAATGTTGACTTGGCAAACATTGTGTTGTCTATTTTTTTTATTGTTGTAAAAAGCTGTGTAACACAACATTCACCAATTGAACATTTTTCAGGTGTCATATATCTTTTTAGCACAATAGAAAAAGAGTTGGCAGCAACAGTTTTAAGGAGCCCTGGTGGCACAACGGTTAAGCCCACAGCTGCTAACTGAAAGGTTGGTTCAGCAGCTCCGGAGAAGAAAAGACCTGGCAATCTGCTCCCACGCAAAGTACAGCCTAGGAAGCCCTATGGGGTAGTTCTACTCTGCTATATAGGGGTCACTATGAGTCAGAATTGACTCAACAGCACACAACAACATCAACAGTTTTAAATTGGGCATTTGCAAAAAAAAAAAAAGTCTGATTGTAATGTGCTTTAAGCTTCTTTTCTCTAAGAAAGTATTTTATTTTATGTTATTAGTTCCTGCAGAAACATACTCAATGAGTAAAATCGTTAAGATTTTGAGTTCTTGAGTCAGACAGTCCTCGTTTTGAATCCTAGCTCTGCCACTTACTAGCAGTGTAACCTTGGCAGGTCACTTAATCACCCTGAGCCTTGATTTATCTGCAGAAGAGGGAAAAGCTATTTTGAGGATGAAACGTAGTAGTGTTCATGAAGCTCACACACACTTGTATATTCACTTAACAAATACTGAACAGCTGTTGTGTAGCAGGCTATGTTACAGGTACCAGGGACCTAGCAGTGGACAAACCAGGCGAGGTTACAACTCTCATAGAGCTTGCCGTTTGTTTGGGGCAGACATATCAAAAAACATAAGTAAATAGATTTGACGCATTGAACACTAATGACTAAGGACTAGACGAGTTGTGGGATGACACCAAGGACATACATGAGGAAAGCAAAAGGTCATTTGAAAGACAAGAGAGAAAGAAAAGACCAAAATGGATGTCAGAAGAGACTCTGAAACTTGTTCTTGAACACAGAGTAGCTAAAGCCAATGGAAGAAATGATGAAGTAAAAGAGGTGAACAGATTTCCAAGGGTGCCTCAAGAAGACTAAATGTAAAGCATTATAATGAAATGTGCAAAGACATGAAGTTAGAAAACCAAAAGGGAAGGACGTGTTCAGCATTTCTCAAGCTGAAAGAACTGAAGAAAAAATCGAAGCATCTTAGCACAGGAACCTTTGGTCCAAAGAACGCACTCTGCTCCCCGGTGCTGCTTTCTTGGTGGTATGAGGTCCCCATGTTTCTCTGCTCACTTCTCTCTTTTATATACCAAAAGAGATTGGCTTAACACACTATCTAATCTTGTAGATCTCATGAATAGAACTGCTGCTAATCCATCTCATTGGAAACCCTGGTGGTGTAGTGGTTAAGTACTACAGCTGCTAACCAAAAGTCAGCAGTTGGAATCCACCAGGCGCTCCTTGGAAAATCTATGGGGCAGTTCTACTTTGTCTTATAATCCATCTCATTAACATCATAGTGATAGGATTTACAATACATAAGAAAATCACATCAGATGACAAAATGGTGAACAATCACACGATACTGAGCAATGTGGCCCAGCCTAATTGATACACATATTTTGGGGGGACACAATTCAAACCATGACATGGCCATAAACAAAAAGTAAACAAATACTGTATTTCAATAAAGCTTTACAAAAACAAGCAGTAGGCCATAGTTTGCTGACTCCTGGATTCTACTTGATTTCTTTCTTTCTTTTTTTTTTTAATGCTGATCATTAAACTAAACTCTCACTAAAAGGATTGTAACCTCGCACTTTGAAAAAATCATTATCCTCCTAACAACCCTATGAAGTATTATTAACCCCATTTTACAGAAGAGAAACTGAGGCACACAGAGGTTAAGTAACTCACACAAGGTCATCCAGCTAGTAAGAGGTGGAGCTGGCATTGATCACGGGCAGTCTGGCTAAAAGCCCACCCTCTTAACCCCTATTTCCAAAGCACTCAATAAAGATTGCCTATTATTATTATTACTGCTACTACTGCCATTATTAAGACGTTGAAATAACACAAGACCACAGTCGCATAAACCGGTCAGGAACATAAGCTAAACCATTTTCTGTGTTTTTCAGGATGAAATTGGGGTGTGCCTTGCTTTGCCCAAAGGACTGTGATGCTGTATAAGCAGGGTGTGAATCTCACTTCCTTTAAACTGAACAACTTTTAGAACCATCTTTTGCAAAAGCGCTTCATGCTCAAAACAGAAAAACTTGGAAAACACAGACGGGGAGCTTTTTCCTAGTGGACAAATAGAGTTCCAATTCATTAAAACCACCTCCTTTGTAAAAACTGGGAGTCCTTGTGAAATGAAAATGTTTGCCTCGTAATCTGTGTGAGTTAGGGAAGTAGACATCTAATGTAGCATAAGTTGGCGAGCTAGTAAAATTGGCATGGCGGAGACGCTGACATAGAAAACAACTGCTGTTGGCTAAATTGGTTCCGAATAACTTTGTCAGGCAAAATGTGAAGGCTCCAAGAATCCACATGCCGCTTTATGTTGTTAGGTGCCATCGAGTCGGTTCTGACTCATAGCGACCCTATGCACAACAGAACGAAACACTGCCCGGTCCTGAGCCATCCTTACAATTGTTGCTATGCTTGAGCTCATTGTTGCAGCCACTGTGTCAATCCACCTCGTCGAGGGTCTTGCTCTTTTCCGCTGGCCCTGTACTCTGCCAAGCATGATGTCCTTCTCCAGGGACTGATCCCTCCTGACAACATGGCCAAAGCATGTAAGATGCAGTCTCACCATCCTTGCTTCTAAGGAGCATTCTGGTTGTACTTCTTCTAAGACACATTTGTTCGTTCTTTTGGCAGTCCCTGCTATATTCAATATCCTTCGCCAACACAATTCAAAGGCGTCAAGTCTTCTTCGGTCTTCCTTATTCATTGTCCAGCTTTCACATGCATATGATGTGATTGAAAATACCATGGCTTGGGTCTGGTGCACCTTAGTCTTCAAGGTGACATCTTTGCTTTTCAAAACTTTAAAGAGGTCCTTTGCAGCAGATTTACCCAATGCAATGCGTCTTTTGATTTCTTGACTGCTGCTTCCACGGCTGTTGATTGTGGATCCAAGTAAAATGAAATCCTTCACAACTTCAGTCTTTTCTCCGTTTATCCTGATGTTGCTTATTGGTCCAGTTGTGAGGATTTTTGTTTTCTTTATGTTGAGGCGCAATCCAAACTGAAGGCTGTGGTCTTTGATCTTCATTAGTAAGTGCTTCAAGTCCTCTTCACTTTCAGCAGGCAAGGTTGTGTCATCTGCATAACGCAGGTTGTTAATGAGTCTTCCTCCAATCCTGATGCCCTGTTCTTCTTCATATAGTCCAGCTTCTCGGATTATTTGCTCAGCATACAGATTAAATAGGTATGGTGAAAGGATACAACCGTGACGCACACCTTTCCTGACTTTAAACCAATCAGTATCCCCTTGTTCTGTCCAAACAACCACCTCTTGATCTATGTAAAGGTTCCTCATGAGCACAATTAAGTGTTCTGGAATTTACATTCTTCACAACGTTATCCATAGTTTGTTATGATCTACACAGTCAAATGCCTTTGCATAGTCAATAAAACACAGGTAAACATCCTTCTGGTATTCTCTGCTTTCAGCCAGGATCCATCTGACATCAGCAATGATATCCCTGGTTCCACGTCCTCTTTTGAAACCGGCCTAAATTTCTGGCAGTTCCCTGTCGATATCCTGCTGCAGCCATTTTTGAATGATCTTCAGCAAAATCTTGCTTGCATGTGGTATTAATGATATTGTTCTACAATTCCCACATTCGGTTGGATTACCTTTCTTTGGAATAGGGATAAATATGGATATCTTCCAGTCAGTTGGCCAGGAAGCTGTCTTCCATATTTCTTGGCATAGACAATTGAGCACGTCCAGCGCTACATCTGTTTGTTGAAACATCTCAATTGATATTCCATCAATTCCTGGAGCCTTGTTTTTCACCAATCCCTTCAAAGCAGCTTGGACTTCTTCCTTCAGTACCATCAGTTCCTGATCATATGCCACCTCTTGAAATGGTTGAACATCAAGTAATTCTTTTTGGTATAATGACTCTGTGTATTCCTTCCATCTTCTCTTGATGCTTCCTGCATTGTTTAATATTTTCCCCATAGAATCCTTCACTATCGCAACTCGAGGCTTGAATTTTTTCTTCAATTCTTTCAGCTTGAGAAACGCCGAGCGTGTTCTTCCCTCTTGGTTTTCCATCTCCAGCTCTTTGCACATGTCATTATAATACTTTGTCTTCTCGAGATGCCCTTTGAAATTTTCTGTTCAGTTCTTTTACTTCATCAATTCTTCCTTTTGCTTTAGCTGTTCGACATTCAAGAGTAAGTTTCAGAGCCTCCTCTGACATTCACCTTGGTCTTTCTTTCCTGTCTTTTCAATGGCCTCTTGCTTTCTTCATGGATGATGTCCTTGATGTCATTCCACAACTCGTCCGGTCTTTGGTCACTAGTGTTCAATGTGTCAAATCTGCTCTTCAGATGGTCTCTAAATTCAGGTGGGATGTACTCAAGGTCATATTTTGGTTCTCATGGACTTGCTCTGATTTTCTTCAGTTTCAGCTTGAACTTTCATATGAGCAGTTGATGGTCTGTTCCACAGTCGGCCCCTGGCCTTTTTTTGACTGATGATATTGAGCTTTTCCATCATCTCTTTCCACAGATATAGTCGATTTGATTTCTGTGTGTCCCATCTGGCAAGGTCCATGTATATAAAAAAAAAAAAATGTATATAGTCGCCGTTTATGTTGGTGAAAGAAGGTATTTGCAATGAATAAGTCGTTGGTCTTGCAAAATTCTATCATTCCATCTCTGGCATTGTTTCTATCACCAAGGCCGTATTTTCCAACTACTGATCCTTGTTCTTTGTTGCCAACTTTCGCGTTCCAATTGCCAGTAATTATCAATGTGTCTTGATTGGATGTTCGATCAATTTCAGACTGCAGCAGCTGATAAAAAATCTTCTATTTCTTCATCTTTGGCTGTAGTGGTTGGTGCGTAAATTGGAGTAATAGTCGTATTAACTGGTCTTCCTTGTAGGCGTATGGATATTATCCTATCACTGACAGCGTTATACTTCAGGATACATCTTGAAACGTTCTTTTTGACGATGAATGCACCACCATTCCCCTTCAAGTTGTCATTCCCAGCATAGTAGACTGTATGATTGTCCGATTCAAAATGGCCAATACCAGTCCGTTTCAGCTCACTAATGCCTAGGATATCGATGTTTATGCATTCCATTTCATTTTTGACAATTTCCAGTTTTCCTAGATTCATACTTCATACATTCCAGGTTCCGATTATTAATGGATGTTTGCAGCTGTTTCTTCTCATCTTTGTTTTATATCAGGTTGATTTCGTTTTAGGCAAGATTTTTTTTTTCCTATGCTTTTCTCCCTCTCTTCCATTCCAGAGATACAACCATATGTCACAAGATCATTGATCACTAATCTTTGAGGGGCATGTTTTAGTGGTCATGCCTACAGTGAAAGCTCCAGCCATCCTCCTCCAATTAAGAGAACTTCACCAAGAATGTAATAATTAGGTTACAGAGCTGCCGTCCAGGCCCACAGCATCTGCCTAGAGGGGCGGTTCCCTTGAATGTAGCCACCTCACAGCTTCCTAAATGGACGCGTGCGCGGGCCACCACACCATCGTCAAAACCGAACCCCGAGAAATCTGCACAGCACTAATTTAGGGCATGTTGAAAAAATGTGTGGTGCCTTAGTCTGATTTATACCTTCCCTGGGAGGGAACCACCCACAAACAAAGATGGCATTCCATCCACCCCAACCCACGTCACCCCCCAACACACACACACACACACACACACACACACACACACACACAGAGTCCTTCGTTACAAATTGAACCCTGTTTGGGGAAAAATTTCCTTGGTTTTGTGTTCTGGTTTTAATTGATATTTTTTTTTTTTTTTTTTAAATCAATCCATTTTTGCAGTTACTTGTTGAGGAGATTAACCACTGATTTTTTTTTTTTCTTTCTTTTTTAATCCAAAGAGTATGCAATGATTAAGAAAATGATTTTCATGTGAGTGGCATCTCAAGGGCTTTTTGTAGCATCTGATTTCGGATGATCCTGCTGGGTTTACAGAAACAGGTTCCTTGCTTTGAGGGTATAAGGAAGTGGATTGGAGATTTTGACAATAACCAAGGCTTGTGGAGTGCCTGCTGCATACCAGGCCCTGGGCCAGGTGTTTACACACGTGCTATCTCCTTTAAGCCCCTCTGCAACCTTAGGTGGTAGAGGGATCAGAGTGGACTTAAAGGGGTCAGTGGCCTTTTATTGGCTGAAGAGCGGGATGTGGAGGCTGCCATATTTCAGGTTTGTTTGAGAGACAGGCTGGGTTAGACAGAAGGTACACCCCTTCCAAGCAGCACAGGGTGATTGAAGCCAACATAATAGAGTGGTGGGAATCCCTGGGAGCTGCAAACCGTTAACACACTTGGCTGCTCACTGAAAGGTTGAAGGTTGGAGTCCACCCAGAGATACCTCAGCTATTGAGACCCTGTGGAGCACAGTTCTACTCTGACACACATGTGGTCTCCGTGAGTCCGGGCGCTTCAACAGCAACAGGTCTGGGAGTATATCAGGGACGCGCCTAGCGCTCAGCCTGAAATGAAGCTAAAGACTGTCATGTTGTTCTCACTCCAGATGTATTTCATGTTAATTCACGCTGAGTCTCCACCAATTTATTGTATTTTTTATTTGTTTCTCAGTCTTTGCAACCCTGGAAAAACATTTTCTGCTTGGGTAAAGTGGTCTGGCCCAGGATCACAGTTTGTATTACTTAACTCTTAGGACGGAGGGACTTTTCTGGGGCTAGTCCAGGTTTGCTCACCTCTGCACAGCTAGTTTTTATCAAGTTCATTGAAAGAGGTCCCCATGTATGCAGCTTAAAACAATCTCATGGGCAACAAGCAAGCCGATTTCAGGAAACCCTGAAATAACAGAATGCTTAAGGAGGATGTGGCTATCCTAAAGGCTCTCCACAGAAACATTTGGGTATCTTTAAAAAAAAAAAAATTTTTTTTTAAGTATATGATGAATACTTGAGTCTCTTCTCCTTTAAATTTTTTAGAATATTCTTGATAAAGCTGAAGTGCACTTTGACCCTTGCCTCTAATTCCTATTTCCTCCCGTCTGTCTTCAGAGGTGACGACTGGTCTGGCTCTGAGCATAACCTTTCAGATATTTACAAATGCATAAGTGCCCGTAAAACATCCTATGTAGTTTTTAATTAATGGTAATAATAATACTTAAACGAGCCTTGGAGGCACAACAGTTAAGCACTCAGCTGCTAACCTAAAGTTTGGCGGTTCAAACCCACCAGCCACCCTGCAGAAGGAAGACCTGGTGATATGCTCCTGTAAAGATTATAGCCTAGAAAACCCTATGGGGCGGTTCTGCTGTGTCACATGGGGTCAATATAAGTTGAAAATCAACTTGATGGTACCCGGCGACAATAATACTCATTATATAACTTTCAGCAATTTTTTTTCACTCAACATTTTTTTTTGGATGCCTCCATGTTAATGCCTAGAGATCTGGTTTAGCTTTCCACTGCAATTTAGTTTTACATTGAATAAATATACTACATTTTATTTCTCTAGTCTCGTGGGCTGGACAGTTACACCGTTTCTCATCTTTCTCTGTTATTCACAAACAATTCTGCAGTGAACATCTTTGGCATACCTCCTTATTCACGTGCATGAGTTTTTTTTTTTTTTTTCCCTCTAGGGCAGACAGTGAGAAGTGGAATTACTGAGTATATTGCCTTTTATCTTTAATTTCTTTTTTTTTTAATCCAAGAGCTATATGCACATAGTTGAAAATTCTTATAATTCAACAAAGGAAAGTACTATGAAAAACAGCAGTCCCCAAATGACCTCCCCGCCCTTTCTTTCTGACCAGAGGCAATGACTTTCAACTCCTGCTGATTCTTTTGGTAGTTGACCTCCAAATTTCTAAGTAACATGCTTTTAAGTTGCTACATCTTGATTTTTTTTAGCTTTAGGCATGATCCCTGGCTTCCCAAAATAGAAGATAAGAATTTAGCTCTCTTTTTTCTCCTTTGCCCCCCATCTCACATCTAAACTTCCTCTTCACCTCCTCCCATTCAGGACAGATCATACTTTCAGCTTTATACAGCATTTGCCATCTTAAACCAGTTGCCATCAAGTCGATTCTGAATTACGGGGACCCCCCCTCCCCGTGTGTGTCACGGTAGAACTTTGCTCCACAGGGTTTTCAATGGCTCGTTTTTCAGAAGTAGAACGCCAGGCCTTTCTTCCAAAGTGCCTCTGGGTGGGCTGGAGTCACTAACCTTTCAGTTAGCAGCCAAGCGCTTAACTGTTCATACCGCCCAGAGATATTTGCCTTCTTATATCTATGTAAATAGTTTTCACAGATAAACCATTTACCATACAATAATTACTTTTCCTTTTCTGTGTGCTGGCCCTGGAGCTGACATTTTTCTGAATAAGTCCTCTCAGCCAGTGTGTTTGGATGGCAGCTCTGTCTTGCTCCATGCACAGTCCAGGGCTGGTCCTTGGTTAGGTGCACAAATAGTCACCCCAGAAAGAAATGTGCAGTCACACAAAGGTGACATGGTTTGGGTGTGAGTAATGCATGCGAACACCCCCTAAAGCCTTTTCCCAGGTCGCACGCTGATTTCCTTCCTAGGCCCCGAGAAATTTGTTTTCCTCATTTCTTTTCATTTTTCACAGAGTACTTCTTGCCCTGACAATTCTGGCCAGGACCAGAGTGCTAAGCTCTGGCTCTCGGGCTCTAATGAAGTGTTCCGCCTATGGCTTAGTTCCTGATTCTTCACAGTTGTGTGTGTGAAGCTGAGATCACCGGCTACATTTTTTTTCTTTATTTCTTTTTTTGAGGGTCAAGAAGGGTTTACGTTGTTAATTATTTATTTTTATAATAGAAGTAATACAGCCTCCTGGTGGAAAATTGTTTAACAGGAAAAGAAGTACATGGCATGAACCGTACAAGGCCCCCCTCTCCTCTCCCAACCCCAGCCCACCCAAACTCACCCTAGAAGCAGTGCTGCCCTGGAACCAGATCGTCATAGTGGTTAGCTGCCACTGAGCCGGCCCCCGATTCACGGCGGCCCCGGGCACAACTGAACAGAACAAAACGCTGCCTAGTCCTGTGCCATCCCCATGATCGGTTGTGGCTTGAATCACTGTGATCCGTAAAGTTTTCACTGGCTGATTTTTGCAAGTGGATTGCCAGGCCTTTCTTCCTAGTCCATTGTAGTCTGGAAGCTCTGCCAAAACCTGTCCAGAATCCTGACGACTAAAACAAGATTGTTACAGCTGATGTTGCTTTGTTAGGCACTGTCGAGTCTATTCTGACTCAGAGCGACCTCATGTGACAGAGTGGAACTGCCCCCATAGTGTTTCCTAGGCTGTAATCTCTACAGAAGCAGATGGCCAGGTCTTTCTCCCACAGAGCCACTGAGTGCGTTCCAACAGCCCACCTTTCGGTCAGCAGCTGAGTGCTTAACCATTGAAGCACGAAGACTCCTTCAGAACCAGATTACCTGGCTTCAAATACCAACAAGTTGCAACTGTGTGACCTTGGGCACATTACCTAATCTTTGTGGGTCTCAGTTTCCTCATCTGTAAAATGGGAAGATACTAGTACTTACCTCATAGAGCTCTGAGGGGATTAAACAAATTAATACTTGTAATGTGGTACTGAGAAAGCACTTAACAGGTGTTAGCCAAGAATATTATTAACCAAACCCAAAAAAAACAAACTTGTTGCCATCAAATTGGAATTGACCGGACAACAATGGGTTAATCTTACAGAAGTAGATCACCAGGCCTTTCTTCCGTGGCACTGGGTGGATTCGAACTGGCAACCTTTCGGTTAATAACAGAGAACAAACCATTTACACCATCCAGGGAGCCTTGTATTATTAACAATGTGTTATATATATTTTTTAGACCAGTGGTTCTTAACATCTGCATGTTGGAAACACCTGAGGAGCTTAAACATACTGATGCCTGGACTCCACCTCAGCAATTCTGACTTTGTTGTCTGGGGTGCAGCCTGGGCATCAGGATATTTAAAAAGCTCCCCAGAGCATGACAGTGGGCAGCAAAGGTTGAGAATCATTGTATTACATATTTTCCATGCATATCAATTGGCATAGGCGGGGTTGTGCTATAGTAACAGACATCCCCAAAATCTTAAGGGTCAACAGAACAACCAGAATGGAAATAAAAAGAATATTCGGGAATTGTGAAGAACATAACCAATGTCACTGAACAACTTGTGTCAGAATTGTTGAATAAGAACCTAATTGGCTTTGTAAACCTTCACCAAAAACAATAAAATATAGGGAAAAAATCTTGGGGACATATAACAAGAAAGACTTATTTCTCATTTGTGGCGCATGTCCAATAAGGAACCCCCGTACCACAGTGGTTAAGACCTCAACTGCTAACAGAAAGATTGACAGTTCAAACCCACCAGCAGCTCGTGGGAGAAAAGACCTGGAGACCTGCTTCTGTAAAAATTACAGCCTTGGAAACCCTGTGGGTCAGTGTTACTCTGTCCTACAGGTCGCTATGAATCAGAATCAACTCCACAGCAACAGATTTGGGGTTTTTTTTTTGGTTCATTACAGTCAGCTGCAATTCCAGTCCACGTCATCTTTATCCCAGAATGCAGGCTGACTAAATAGCTATTATCAGAACATTTACAGTCTCGGGAAGTTGGAAAAAACAACATGGTAAACTGTGCTCTGTCTCTTAAAGCTTCTGACCATAAGAGACACATAACTTCTGCTCATATTCCATTGGCCAAAGCAAATCACGTGGTCATACCTGAGTTCAGGAGCAAGGGTATATGTATCAGGGACTAGCAAGCTTTTTCATTAAATGACCAGGTAGTAAATATTTAAGCTTTGCAGGGCATATGGCTTCTGTCGCAACTACTCACCTCTGACTTCGTACACCATTTGAAAATGTAAAAACCATTCTTAGCTAGCAAGTTACATAAAGCGCGGCAATGGGCCAGATTGGCCCGGGGTCCGTAGTGTGCCAACTCCTGGTATATGTCATCCTCCTACAGGGAGAGGCACCTAAAGAATGACCCAAAGTATGGGTGAACGGCAATGTAGGCTACCACACTACATGTGTACACTCTCTTACACAAATAACGCTCTTGTTATACTTTTTTTTTCCAACTGCACCTTACCCCCCACCCATGTTTCTCATAAGCACGCTATGCAATTCTTTTTTATAGCAACATGTAAAAAAATTAGCATAGCACCCTTACAAAAATACCGGGTGGTGGGGAGGGGTAAGGCACGGTTGGCAAAAAACTTACAACATGTGCGTTATTTGAGTAAAAATACCATAGGTAGGTGTGTGTATGTGTGTGTGTCCATGGACCCTTTTATTGGACAGTTGTGTTTAACGTGCGATGTAACTTGCTTTTGTTAATACTCTTTCTTGATGATAGTTTCATGTCAATAGATCTAGCGTGACTTAATTTTTGCAATGGCAGCCCAGTTTTCCATGGGATAAATGTACCAGAGAGGATTTTTGTTTGTGTGTTTGTGTGGGTAACTAATCCTCTATTGTTAGATAACAGTGATTTTTTAATATCAGGTGGAGTCAGATAGCATGTAAGGAGCATCAGTGGGTCAGTGGTAGAATTCTCTCTCGCCTTCTGTGCATGAGACCTAGGTTCAGTTTCTGGCCAATGCAGCTCATGCAGACACTGCCCCTCTGCCAGCAGTGACTTACATATCGATATGATGCTGAACAGGTTTCCGCAGAGTCTACAGACTAAGACTAGGAAGAAAGGCCTGGCGATCTACTTCCCAAAAATATCAGCCAGTGAAAACCCTGTGGATCACAACGGTCTGATCCTGATGTGCATGGGGCTGCCGTGAGTTGGAGGCTGACTCCTTGGCAGCTAACAACAGCCACAAGGCAGCACTGACAGACAGAGAGAGATCACTGTAGAGAACCAATACACCAGATCTCCCAGTAATTTATACACAGTTTGTACTGTTTTGCCCAAAATCCTTCAGTCCTCTCTGAAGTCAAAAAGGGTTGGAGGGAGCCCCTGGAAACAGATTTTCCAAGGGGCCTTCCTTTATTGCGGCCATTTCTGGTCATTGATTGCAACACCGAACACAGCTGGAATTCCAGGGGCAGTTAAGGGCAGATTTAAAGACCGACAAGGGTAAATATAAAAGGTGAAAAACTAGACGTGGCGTTGCGGAAGCTGGACAGCTTTATCACCCAGATCCCACACCAAGACAGAGCGTAGGCCAGCCTGAGCCACGCGGAAAGACAGACCACACCTGTCCTTGAGAGGTGGGGCGGGAGGCCACCGAGGCTGAGCTGGCGGAAGCTCCCACTTGAGTCTATTGTTCCCTTTCTTTCTGACAGGACACTACGACATCCGTGCGCATCGGCCTGATGATGGAAGAAATGATCTTCAACCTGGCGGATACCCATCTGTTCTTTAATGACCTGGAGGTTTGGAATCGCTCGCTTCATTTTGTGTTTTCAGTGCTTAATCACCTGCAGCTGGTTTGGGGGAAAAAGATCCTGCCTTTTCTTCTACCCCCCCCCCTTTTTTTTTTCCTTTTGGTGGCTTGAAACTTTTGCTGGCAACCCCCAAGAAGGCCTGAAACTGTGGCCAGAGACGACTTATTGGAAACACACTTGGTCGGCTTGTCTCCCCGGCTTCCTCGCAACTAATGGGCTTTTCTCTCTGCTGTAGTGGGGATGTCCACTGGCGATTTGACGGCTAATCCAATAAGGGCTCTGTAGTTTCTTCCTCCCGAAATTTGCTATTTAATAAGTTTATTAAGGTAAATTAGTGCAGATCCTCCTGGGTCAGGAATAATTAGCAGTGGGCAGGGATGGAAGCTTTTAAAAACAATTTACATTTCCCTGAAAGCACATCTTACAAAGAGAGAGAGCAAGAGCCAAGCAGAGGGGCTGTGCTTATTGAAAGTATCTGTGCCTCTGCCCCTAAGCAAGCTACAAGGGAGGTAGGAATAGGGGAAGAGCAGCTTTGGAAATAAATTTAATTCAATTGTTTATCGCCAGCCTCTGTTGGAAAGGTTTGGGAAAGATTTCGAATGGAAAGCGTAGATAAAATAGGACTCTCACAGCAAAGGTAAACAAATAAAAAAAACTGTGTAATGAAAAAGAGTTACACCAAAAAACCTGCGCTCAGGCTAACAACTACTGCAGTCAAGTCCAGAGTCAATGTTTATGCTTCCTGGTAGCCAGAAGTCAGTAAAAACCAGTTGACATCCAGGCAATTCCAACTCATGGCAGCCCTACGTACGTCAGAGAGGACTGTGCTCCGTAGGGTTTGAAAAGGCTGATTTGTTTTCTGGACGTAGGTCGCCAGGCCTTTCTTCCTAAGCTGCTTTGAGTGGACTGGGACCTACAACGTTTGGGTTAGCAGCTGAGCAGATTAATCATTTGCACCACCCAGGGACTCCTGGTAGCCAAAGCCAGGAGGGAAAGATGATGAGATGCTTCTTATGAAAGAGCGAGCAGCTTTCTCCAAGGTGAAGACTTTCAGGCTGATAAGAGCATTCGAGTGGGGATCTTCTGGAGTTGTAAATGATATTTCCCTTACCGAGTTGATAACAGATTGAAAAACAAAGGCATCCTAAAATAGAACTCTATGTGAAAGCAAAACTGTTTCTACTAACAGGGAATTTTTTTTTCTAAAATCTAGAAAAATTCCAGGGACTAAACTGTGAAGGAGAAATATAAATACTATGAATCCTAATTCTGTCCTGCCTAGTCCAAGGCATTGGTAATATGTACCATCAGGAAAGGATGACAGGTTTTTCTTTCTAATCTGCTGGCTTTGATTTCCAGAAAGGGAAATCCTCGCTGAAAGAATCAATCTTGTGTTCTGTCCAGTCTAGGCAAGCAGTTGGGCCTTAGTCCTCTCATTTATGAAATGTAATTGTTGTTCTCTGACTAACATCTGTTTCAAAGAGAGGATCTAGGTAGAAACTTGTTGAGGAAGGAAGAAAGCTTTGGAGTGGTGGAAAATACCCCTAGCATCAAAGCCAAGGTCTGTCTCTTTAACCAAAAGCCATCTGCAGGCACTCATCTCAGTGACCTCTAAAGGCCTGGGGAAAAGAGAAAGAGAGAACTCATGAGTTTGTTTTGGTTAAAGTCATGGCTGTTGAACTCAGCAAGTGTTTACGGAGTCTAATGTAGTAGCCCGGGGTCCCTCGGTGGTACAAATGGCTAGCACACTCGGCTGCTAACTGAAAGGCTGGTTGTTTGAGTCCAACCTGAGGCACCTTAGAAAAAAGACTTGGTGATCTGTTTTCTGGAAACCAGCCATTGAAAACCCTGTGGACCACAGTTCTACTCTGATACACGTGGGGGCATTATGAGTCTGACTTGAGTCAATGGCAGCTGGGTTTTTTGTTGTTGTCGTTTAATATAGTAGTCAAGACTCTGTTGATTGCAAATATCAAATCTCAACTCAAAGATGCTTTAGCAAAAAATGAAAGTGTTGAAGTTGAAAAGTCCAAGGTAGATTTAGATTTTCCTGTCTCCCCATAGCATGTCAGTTCCATGAGAGCAGGGACCAGGTCTGCTTAATTCACCCTGAATCCCAGGGTCCAGGCAGCAAACAACTAGACAAATCCATAAATGAGAGTTTGTGTTAGTGAGAAGGAATCAGAAGCTAGAGCAGGTATTGGGGCAGTTGAGGAGGGAGGGAACAGCATTCTTGAGGATGGCCAGGGAAGGCCTCTTGAGGAGGTGACATTTAAACTGAGGCCTGAATGACAAGGGTCCTGCCAGGTGGAGATCTAGGGAGGAGGGATCAGCAAGTGCAAAGGCCCTGCAGTGAGAACAAGTGTAATGTGACCAAGGATCAGAGAGGAGGCCAGGGTGGCTGGAGGGAATGAGTAAAGACCAGGGCAGGCAGAAGACGTGAGCCTGGAGAGGCAGACAGGGGCCAGACGCTGGTCTAGAAACCAGAGTTGATTCTATATGCATAGACAGGCGTGCGATGAGGGCGCGTTTAACAGGAAAAGCTACATGATCTGGTTATGTTTTATAAAGACCTGGCTACTGCGTGGAGACTGGGCAGTCGGAGGGGACAGGTGGAAGCAGGGAGAGTGGAGAAGAGATTACTGCAACTGTCCAAGCAAGAGAAGAAAAGTGGGTTGGATGCAGGTGGCAAGAAGGTGTGGGAATTGGGATGGAGGTAAAGGACTTGCTGGTGGACTGGATGTTCGGGGTGAGGGAAAGAGGGGAGTCCAGGATGACCACGAGATTTGGCCTGACCAGAATGTGGTACCATCTAGGGGAGGAGCAGTATTGTGGATTAAACTGTGTCCCCCGAAAACCTGTCTTGGAGTCCTAACCCCTATGCCTGTGAATGCAATCCCATTTGGAAATAGGGTTTTCTTTGTTAGGTTAATGAGGCTATATCGGTGTAAGGTGTATCCTAAACCTAATCACTTTTGAGATATGAAAAGAGCGGATTAGGTACAGGAGCAAGAAAGCACAAGTGGGAGAAAGATGCCACAGAGAACACCAAGGAATGGAGGATGCTAGGGCCAGAGAAGCGGAGACAAGGACTTCTTCCACCCCTGCCCGCCCCAGCCAACAGAGAGAGAACCTTCCCCTAGAGCTGATGCCCTGAATTCGGACTTCTAGCCTCCTGCACTGTCAGGAAGTAACTTTCTGTCCTTTAGAGCCACCCACTTGTGGTATTTCTGTTTCAGCAGCACTAAGAAGCTAAGACAAGCGGGCATGCAATGAGGGACACGATCTTTCTCTCTGGGGTGTACTGGTTTGGAGGTGTTTGAGGCCCCCCGCCCCTGGGAAATGCCACATGGGCAGCAGATATGAGGTGGAAGCTAACACGCAGTAAACATACCAGACGCATAGGAGGCACTCTGTCGATCTGGGTTGAACCCAGGCTCAGAGCCAGGCATTTGTAGGATGTGTGTATTTCAAGCAGATGTCTTCAGAATCTCACCCCCTCTGCTGTTTTTCGCTGCCCTGAAGTCGCACCTCCCGGAGCAGGGTCTTAATTACCAGCTGGAGCTACTCAGGGAAGCCAGTTTGTTTTTTGTTTTTGTTCTCTAAATTTTTTTCAAAAATATCCCCAGTGCCAGAAGCCCCCAGGGCACCTCGGCAGAATGGAAACCATGCTTCAAGACGGCGAAGTTAAAACTCACACAACTGAAAACACATTGTTTGTGGGTGCAAGGCAGCCCCTGTGAAAATTTCAGGAGCAGCCTTCTGTTACCACCCCCAGAGAGGCCGTTCAGGATGGGGTGGGGGCATAAATCATAGTTATATTCAAGTGGTTTGGAACTAGGGAAAGGTCAGCGCAACGTAGGGTCGGGAGTCCGAGACTCAGCTCCAGCACACGGTCAGGCCCCTTCCTTCTCTGAGCCAGCAGTGCTTGTCTTTATATAAAGGGGCTCATTCTCACATTCAACAGCTCTTTGTGTACTACTGTATTTTACGCAAATAACTTGCACCTTCGAACGTTTGGTTGCCAGGGACACCCTCCCCGTTCCCCTCAGGTATTTCATAAGCGCTATGCTAATTTTTTTTATAGCGACATGTAAAAAAAAAAATTGGCATAGCAACCCGTATGAAAATACCTTGCAGGAGGAGAGCAAGGTTGGCAAACGAACATAGAAGGTGCAC